>NC_133617.1:252677953-253042953 GCF_048593235.1 Sminthopsis crassicaudata | reverse complement strand
GAAGGAAGGAAGGAGGGAAGGAAGGAAGGAGGGAAGGAAGGAAGGAAGGAGGGAAGGAAGGAAGGAAGGAAGGAAGGAAGGAAGGAAGGAAGGAAGGAAGGAAGGAAGAAAGGAAGGAAAGAAGGAAGGAAGGAAGGAAGGAAGGAAGGAAGGAAGGAAGGAAGGAAGGAGGGACGGAAGGAAGGAGGGACGGAAGGAGGGAAGGAAGGAAGGAAGGAGGGAAGGAAGGAAGGAAGGAGGGAAGGAGGGAATGGAAGGAAGGAAGGAGGGAAGGAAGGAAGGAAGGAGGGAAGGAGGGAAGGAAGGAAGGAAGGAGGGAAGGAAGGAAGGAGGGAAGGAAGGAAGGAAGGAGGGAAGGAAGGAAGGAGGAAAGGAGGGAAAGAGGGAAGGAAGGAAGGAGGGAAGGAAGGAAGGAAGGAAGGAGGGAAGGAGGGAAAGAGGGAAGGAAGGAAGGAGGGAAGGAAGGAAGGAGGGAAGGAAGGAAGGAAGGAAGGAGGGAAGGAAGGAAGGAGGGAAGGAAGGAAGGAAGGAGGGAAGGAAGGAAGGAAGGAAGGAAGGAAGGAAGGAAGGAAGGAAGGAAGGAAGGAAGGAAGGAAGGAAGGAAGGAAGGAAGGAAGGAAGGAAGGAAGGAAGGAGGGAAGGAAGGAGGGGAGAGAGGAGGGGGAAGAGGGAAGGAAGGAGGGAAGGGAAGAGGGAAGGGAGGAGGGGAGAGAGGAGGGAAGGGAGGAGGGGAGAGAGGAGGGGAGAGAGGAGGGGAGGAGGGAAGGAAGGGAGGAGGGAAGGGAAGGGAGGAGGGAAGGAGGGAGGGAAGGGAAAGAAAAAATGGCATATGCAATTCTGCCTGGTTTCAATAAGCTATCTCTTCCAAGATAAGCTAATGACTTCTAAATTTATTGCCATGCTTTTAGAACTCTTCTTTTTCTTTAGAGCTCAAATCAGAGATGGAAAGGAATGCATTTCAAGTTAGTGGGATGGACTGATCAGATTATATGAATTACTATCTATTAATGTAGATCAACCTTCTCCTGCTCAGCCACCCAATTTGCCAGTAAACTTCCAAGAGTTTTATATCTGTTAGATGCCTTACTTATTGAATGATATTAGTAAAATTGAGCTTAAATTAACTATAATCATATAGATAACAAATATTTTAATTTCCTATTAGCACAACTGTCAGAAGAGATTTGTAATATGCCTAGAGTAAGAGCATGATGTCATATTATAAACATTCTTCCATACATAAAGATTACTCTATTGAAAATATCATTTGATCTGCTAAAAAGTCAATCCTAAAATGTTTGTCATGGCATGATTCCAATTAATTTTTAGAATAAATGGGAGTTTTCCTCAAATAAAAAATTTAAGTACAATATAGTCTTAATCTCCACTTTAGTGGATCTAATAATATGTTATATTGATATAATGACTTCCTCCCAGTAGGCTCCAGCATTCAAAAATATTTTGCTTTTATGGAAACTTTGGGGAAAACCATCATCCATCAGTTCATTATAAACAATTGCTCTTGTGCATATGTCATATAAAAAGCACCAGGTCCATACCTATAGGGGTAGAGTCATACTAAAGAAGGAAGGACTCCAGCAAATATTTACTACATGCCTACTATGTGAGGCAGTATGATATAATAGAGTATTGTATTTAGAATCTCTGGATCAAAGCCTCCAGATTTGACCCCAAGCTCTGTAGATTACTATGTGTCCCTTAACAAGTTACTTTTCTTTACTGTGTGTGCCTCAGGTTTATTTTATTTTTTATGATAAAATAAGAGCAATGGAAAAGATTCCTGCCCTACTACCAACTGTAAGTCTATAGTTCTATATTGCTATATGTAACATTCAATGTTTGGAGCTATATTGAATAATATGTTGTTCCTGATCTTAGCAAGTTTACTATTCAATCAGAAAAATAATGTAAAAAAGATTAATCTCCCTCCATATTAGGGTTCCTCATTATCTTCAGTTCATTATAGTCATAACTTCTTCATCAATCCTGTTTTACCTCCAAAATATATAGCTCTTTAATTTTTTTAAGTGATTATGAGCTCCTACTATTCCATCATTCCCTATGGCATTCTCCTCCTAAAACAATTTTTGGCCTCACATCTTTGTCAAAAGCTTTAGTGTACTTTGAAACCTGAATAACTTAGGTTATATATATTAAAGAAAAAAATTAAATGACATTAAAAGTATCTATGTTTTGTCTTAGGGTAAGTACACTACACAACTGAATTTGATGTATTCATTTCACATCCCCTGATAAATGGAATGGGAAAAGATCTATTGTGACATGTTAGATACCTGTAGTTATTCCTAGAGCCAAAAATTTTGACCTAGAGCCAGGTCAAGCAATACAAAATGAGCCCTCAAATAAACTTTTTAGAAAGCAAATTTAGTTTGTAGCCAGAGATCTTTGGATATTAACCTTCACCTTTAACAGAAAAACAAATGCCCATAATAGTCACCTGAGTGGGAAGAGATAGGGTGTATCTAGGCCAAGAAAGAGATTTAACTGCAATGCCAGTGGAAATGAACATTGGGGAAAAGAAAGAATCTACCTGGTCACTCTCTGTTTAGGTGCTAATCAGGTGCTAAGTTCAATTGTGCTTATGTTGAAAAGAAATGCTAATGCTGTTAGCATTCACCAAATTTCAGTACTTGAAATCACAATGCCATCCCTCTGCCCTCCTTACAATTCTGCCAAGAGCTAACAGCACTGAATCCCTATCAAATATAAATCAATCCAATTTGTCTTTAAATATTCCTTACAGATTGTTTCTATCATCGCAACTCTAAACAACTTTATTACAATCATCCCATAGGAAAATCATTACCCTACAAATTCACTCTCCTCACAAGTGTACTACAGCCAGTTTGAACTGGCCCATGAAAGTCAATTGTTAAATTTTCAGAAATGATCATCTATACCTTAGAAATCATCAAAACAAAGCTTCATTTATTGTGTTGATGATGCCTAGACTTAAGAAAATGATGGAGAAATGTTAATAATGCAGATAAAACTAAAAATTGTATAATGCTACAACACCCTGACTCTAACCATGGATACCCCATTCTGAAAGTACCCTGTGATCTCTTCCTCTGACTGGCTAGTTTTTTTCTAGAACAGTTTTAATCAGTTTTAATGAAATGCTCATTCCTCTTGCCACTGCACTCCTAACTCTGTACATTTTTTCTATCATGGCTTTACATTGGTACCATAGCCCCTTTTCAGTTTCTTTTTGTTTTTTCTACCCACATAATAATGTAAGTTCTTTCTTTGAGGGCAGAAACTTTTTGCTCATTTTACATTCCCAATGATTACCAAAGTATCTAGCATATATAGTAAGTGCTTAATAAATACCTGTTGATTGGACCTATTGAAATTTGTGTGTGAAATTTGCACAAGGGCTTTATGAAATCATTATGTTTATTACTATATTGAAGAAATGTGCCACAGATATATAAGGTTCTCCCTGTGTTATTACAGAATGAGAAAAAGATCTCCCAAGCATCAGGTGAGGTCAGTGCTACAACTGAAAGGGTTCTAAAGAAAACTTTCATACATTAACTCATAGTAGATATTTTTCCTCAGTGTTTAAAACAGAAAATTATGCATAGCAAAGGGTATGGTTTTATCTGTTTTACACATACACACACACTCACAAAAATTTCTCAATAATTAATTATTGCTGCCATCAGACAACCATTTTATTCTCAAGTTCATATCATATTTTCCACTTCAAATGAACACAGGTGATTGGTCCTGAGCCTAAAACTTGTGAAATAAGAACTCATTACCTCATCCTGTGGGTGCTCCCAACAAGATAAGTATGCAGAATGTTTTTCAAGATATGTGGACACCACATAAATGTACTAACCACTAGTGCAGACTTGCCTACCACTAAGACTTGACAACCTACATGTTCTGAATGCTTTGCTAGGTGCTACTTAAGAGACACTAGCTGGAGACAGGTGGGGCTTGTGGGCTTTTTAGGAACATTTAAAACAATCCTTTCAGCTCCTAATTTTCTGAAATGAAGAAAGGATCAACTTTGTAAAGATTTCTATGAAAATGGAGTGAAATCATGTTGCTTTTGCGGTCCTTTTCCTCTACCACCTATCTCCATTAAGAATTTAACAGCCAAGGTGACATAAAGAAATAATATTCAAATAAGCTGCTGATGCATCTTTCACTTATTCTTGGTATCATTTAATATTACAAAGTATTTGCAGAAACTTAGGTATTGAGCTGAACATTTAGCCATCCCTGTACTTACTTAGCTACATCTGATCTGGTAGAAGAAAACATTACCTGGCAGTCATCAATTCATTCAACTTGCACCTTAAACTGAAAAATGAAGACAACTTTTTATCTTTGGAGTAAGTGATTCAGAATATTTATGCCATAAAGCATTTATTGCAGATTTCAAAGTTCCATGAATCTTCTCTCCTACTAGATTGTATTTTGGCACCAAACCAAAAAGGCATAATGGTATAGTGCTAACACAGACATTAATTAAGTTTTTATTATATGAAAGATCCCTGATATGAGGGAATCAGTCAATAACTTTAAGTGCCTACTCTATGCCAGGCACTGTGTTAAGGTATGGGAATTCAAAGAAAGGAAAAAAAAATAATCCTTGCTTTCAAGGAATTTACATTCTAATGGATCAGACAATATTCAAATAAGCATGTACAAATAAGAAATGTACATTAGTTAAATTGCAGTTACTTTCAGAAGTCATTAAGATTAAAGAGGACTGGAAAAGGTTTCTTACAAAAGATAGGCTTTTTTACCTGAGACTTATAGAAGTCAAGACAGTACAGAAAACAGAATAGGAAGAAGAGAGTTTCAGGTATAAGACACACAGTGAAATTGAGTAGAATGAGGAGAAAGGATGTTTTATTCTATAAACAGCAAGGGTACCAGTATCCCTAGATTGCAGAGTAAATAGAAAAACTAAGGTTTGAGAAAACTAAAAAGGCTTTTTTTAAAAAGTAGGTGGGGGGCACTTTATGAAGAGCTTTAAAAGCCAGAGATTTTATACTTGATCCTAGAGGAGTCATTAGAGCTAATTGAAGAGACTTGCGGCATAGTCACTTGTACTTAATGATCAATTTGACAGCTGAGTGGAAAATAGACTACACTTGGAACAAATTTAAGTCAGAGAAACCAACCAACTATTTTAATAGTCCTCACTGTAAGGTTGTCAGGGCTTTGGATAAAAACACTTAACTCCTCTAGCCATCAGTTTACTCATATATGAAAATAAGGTGCTTGTAGTAGATTTCTGAGGCTCTTTTCATATCTTCCCAAAAGAAATTGAATCTTATCTTTGTTGTCAGCACTACATATCCATTATATAATTATCCTAAAGAGAATTTTGCCAATGCATAGATGAAAAGACCAGCAATTATTCTCAAATTTCATATTTGAGAAAACTGCTTTGTTTGCTGCCAGAGATTATATTTAGAAAAAGTAGAAAATCAATTATACTAGTCTCTTTCCATAAATACAAAGTTGGGCTTCATTTTACAACATATAAGACTATGTCTGACTCTTTCTGTGATTTTTATGTTCCTTTGCTTTTTTGACCAGTGACTTCCTTCCATTATTCCACTTCTACTATGCATAGCTTCTCTTAGCTAGATGGAAACCACTTCTTTTAGGAGTCTTATAGTTCCAGCCTTTATCTTGGCAACATAGAAAATCATAAAAGGCAACATCCCAGAAAGTCTTAAGAATATTTCACTCCTTTTAGAAGAGAAGCAAGTGAGAAACACAGAAAATTACAGTTGGAAGAATCCTATATCCACAAATCCAGAGCTAGAGAGCTGAAAGAAGATGAACCAGACCTCTTCTGGCTAACCACCTTCAATCTTCTACCCCCTAATACCTGCTGCATGAATCCCCCTCAAAGAAGGTGATAAGGAGTTAGTCAACTTCCATTTGCACAACACCAGACAATTCCCACCTCCTGCCTTCAGCCTGATTCAATTGCAATATGGAGCCCCTTCCCAGTGTAGAACAAACTTCCCCTTTGCTGTTCCATCTTCTGTTGCACCTGTCTCTTGAGAAAAGAACAAAAAGAAAGTTAGTAGTAAATGGCACTTTCTATTCCTGCTGTGCATATTTGACTTCCATCTCCTGTAGGGCCATTTCCTGCCTAATCATCAGCCTTCCAGAGAAAAGGAGAAATAGAATAGGAGCAATCATCTGACCATGTGTGCTTTTTTTCTTGTGTGGTACTTCAGGATTCTTTGGAAAGCTCCTTCTGTCATTCCCACTCTTATCACTTATTAGTTTCTCTTTGTATTATGGCTCCTCTATTACCTCAAACATGTGCATCTTCCACATGCTCAAAAAACCCCTCCCTGGATCCTTCTATCCCCATTAATTCTCATTTTATATTGCCTCTGGCCTTTGTGGCTAAATTCCTTGAAAAATATTCATCTACAACAGGTGACTTCACTCATTCTCTTCTTATGTCCTTACATTCCAACTTCTGATCTCATTCCACTAAAATTGTTCTCTTCAAAGTTAACAATAATATTAGTTATTAAACCCAGTAGACTTTTCTCAATCTTCATTCTCTTTTACCCTTGCAGCTTTTGACAATGTTGATCACTCTCTTACATGACACTCTCTTTTGTCTAAGTTTTTAGGTCCCCAGTCTTTCTAGTACTCCTCTGATCTATCTGGCCACTCCTCAGCATCCCTTGCTGTATCCTCATTGAGATCATACTTTTTAACTGCAGGTGTCCCTCACAGTTCTGTCCTAGACCTTCTTTTCTTCTATCTCCTAATTCACTTGTTGATCTAATAAACTCCCATAGCTTTGTATACTGTTCCAAACTCTTGACCAAAAATCTCACATCTCCAACTGTCTTTTAGACATGTCTAACTAAGATGTCTAGTAGACATCTCAACTCATAAAAATCATACTCATTTTCCCCCTAAACTTTTGCCCATCCTACCTTCTTTATATACTGTCAAGGGTAATTCTATGCTCCCAGTCTTCAAGGATAACAATTTAGATGGCATCTTTGACTCTTTAGTTGCTCTCTCTCTTATACCCTATATCCAAATTGTTCTATGGTCTATCAATTTCTCTTTTGCAACGTCTCTCAGTATCCTATTTTTATCTTTTGACACTACTACTACTGCTCTGATGTAAGTTTTCATCACTCCTTGCCTAGACTATTGCAGTAGCCTGTTGTTAGGTCTCCCTCTTAAAAGTCCCCCCCCAATGTATCCTCAGTTCATCTACCAAAGTCAGTCTACTTAAGGGTAGGTTTGGCCATGATACTCCCCTACTTCAGGGAAAACAAAAAAGTCATCAAATACAAAATCCTATTTGGCATTCATAAATTAATATTCTACATATTTTGCCTTTTCAAACTTTACTCCCTGTCATATGCTCTTCTCAATTCAATGAATTTAAGTCAGTTCATTCATTACTGTTTCAAAAGCAAAACATTCAATCTCTTGGCTCTAAGTCTTTTCTCTGGCTCTCCTCCTCCCCCTGCCATGCCTGAAATACTGTCTGTTCTCATTTCTACCTATTGGATTAAAATCCAGTCTTCTACAGGAAACCTTTTATAAACTCTTGAAACTCTACTGTCTCTCCTCTCTTATTTCACATTTATCCTGTAAATATTTTTGTACATATTTGTTTGCTTGGTGTCTTTCTCATTAGTTTGTTAGCTCCTTGAGAGCAGACACCATTTTATTTTACATCTTTTTGAGTTCCTAATGCTTAGAACCTAGAACAGGGTAGGCACTTAATAAGTGTTTACTTAATGATTTTTAATGACTGTTTTATGAGGAAATGAGGGACTTGAGAACAAAGTGATTTGCTCAATGTCTCTAAGTCTGGGAAGCAAACTTAAGCCAAGTCGTTTTTAGATCATCTAGTCTAATCATACATCTGAACACAAACACTTCCCTTACTGTTTCTGAGTTGAATCTCAAGCCTAAACTGTAAACAACAAAGATTGAGGTCAGACATAAATCTCAACATCTCTGAAATTCATGTACATCTTCATCAGTTTAGTGGGCAAAATGTAGTCAAGAAAAGCTAGACTCAATTCCTGCCTTTGCAAATGCTGCCAAGACTGAGTAAATCAGTGACCAAACTTTAAAGTTGCAGACAGAGATTCTAGAGAATTAAAAAGTTTACAGAATTCCCCCATATGTCATCCCAGGTAGGAAGAAAGGGCACATATCTACAAGTTATGTTGTATAAAGGTACCAGAATAAATTTAGTAAATTAGTACAGGCTAGGCAATTGTAGCTAATTTTGTGTCCGTATTTGAAATTGAGCATTCTATCTATGTCCTTACCAATTACAGGGCCCAAAAAAGACTTGGGAAAAGACAGAGAGGCAGAGACAGAAGACAGTGATAGAGACTCAGACAAACACAAAGAGAAAAAATGAATAGATGAGAGAGAGGGGGAGCGAGGGGGGAGGAAGGTGAGGGAGGGAGAGAAGGGGTAATAAAGGAGGGAGGAAGGAAAAAGGAGAGAGAGAGAGAGAGAGAGAGAGAGAGAGAGAGAGAGAGAGAGAGAGAGAGAGAGAGAGAGAGAGAGAGAGAGAGAGAGAGAGAGAGAGAGAGAGAGAGAGAGAGAGAGAGAGAGAGAGAGAGAGAGAGAGAGAGAGAGAGAGAGAGAGAGAGAGAGAGAGAGAGAGAGAGAGAGAGAGAGAGAGAGAGGAGAGAGAGAAATGAATGGATAGAGGCAACAAAAAGATTTTTTAAAGCGGGGGAAGGGGCGGAATAGTGAAGGCACAAGATTCGGAACAAGAATAATTTATGCGCACCTGACAGCTTCTCACTCTGAAGTCAGGGAGGGATTTCTCCAGACCCTCTAGACACTTATCTTCTTGTGAACCAATAGCAGGCTGGTCCTTGATCCGGTTGCCATGGTCACGTTGTGTGTTTGGAGCAGGGCGGGGCGGGCAATGGGGCGGATCAGTTTGGGCAGGTAGGCCAGCAAGGTGGGGAAGGGGCAGGGAGGTGCTGGGGAAGGGGCGATCCTGCTGTTTTGGGGACCACCACATCAGAAGGGATCGGGTGGGAGCCTCTAGGTGACTCCGGAGAATATTCAGTGAAATTACCATCGAGAGACCAACAGCTCTCTCCTCACCCGGCCCGACAATGTTTACTGCGAACCGTAGGAGAATGCAAAAGCTGGCGGAGTCCTTGAGTAAAACCTCCAAGCATTGTGAGTAACGACGATCGCAGCCCTGACGAACCTCTTGTAGACCCCGGGACTGGCAGCTCGGATTCCAGGAGACCTGAGCTCCGTCTCCTGGGTCACAGCCAAGGCCACGGCTATCATGCTTTCTCCTTCCCAATTCCTTCATTCACTTCAATCATTTACTACAAAAGCCGTGCCGCTTTTCCTCATATTTCTAAAATTTAGCTCTTAAGGAAATTTTAAAAAGTGAATTTTCTCTCACGCTCTGAGTTGTCTATGTGCTCTGAGATATCTATGTGCTTGCCGGTGCATGACCCCCAATTTTTCCACTACGGGGTCGGTAATCCCAGCAGGGTCTTCTCTCAGCATGCCTTAAATTTACACCAAAAAAAAAAAAAAAAAAAAAAAAAAAATCCTCCAGACCTTCAGAACTTTAGCTCTGTCCTGTAACTCTTCTCACAAAAGATCTTCATCCATATATGCTTCATGGATTAAAAAAAAAAAAAAAAAAAAAAAAAAAAAAAAAAGTTGGGGTAGGGGAAGAGGGAGAATTAATGAGTCTAAACCACTGCTTTCACGTTTTAATTTCTCAAGAGAAAAACCCATTTGCATAGTAAATGGCCTTTTAGGAATTAGCAGTTATCCTTCAGTCCCACTACCCTTAATGTATACACATGCCTAGTCTCCTGTTGGCTTTTCTACACAATCTTTTTAGATGGAAAAAGGAATTCATATTCCCATAAGACAGTTGTAACTTCTTAACACAATTTTTCAGTAAACTAACAACTATTATGTTCAAGAAAGTTGCATAACTATCCTATATAATGTAATATATACATTGCATCCCCAGCTCAGGACAAGAACAATTCAGTTCAATTCAAAAAAGTTAAAAAAGACTTTATTAACAGGTTACTGTTATCTAGACATTGTGCTATGCCAATGGATATAAAAAATCAAAAGTATAAATAAGACATTTAGGAACAGTATGCATACTCTATTTAAAATCAGTTATAATGATGATTTTGAGCCAAATATATAAGCATACTATTTTTCAAACTTTCTGAGAAAGTGCTTTCACTCAGCAATCCCCCCAACACACAACCAGTCTGTACCCTCATTCCCAATTCATCCTCCAAACAGCTGCCAAATTAATATCAACAGAATATCACATTGCCTCCAAGAAGAAATTCAAAACTGCTCAAATGTCACATAAGGCCCTCTACAATCTAGCTCCAACCTACTTGCTCTAGTATTATTTCACAGATCTCTCTATTATATATCACACATTAAACACTGGCCTACCAGCTCTTCCCCATTTCCAATTCTCTATTTTTATTTTTATTTTTTGCCTTCTCTCAAGCTGTCTATTCTGTGGTAGTATTCAAGATCATAGTTTTTGTGAATATTTGATAAAAAATATTCCCCTTCAAGTTTTCCTTTTATAATATTCCATAGGGACCTATTTATAATAGTCATTTAATATGTGTATGTATTATGAAAGATACGTACAGCTATAAGTGGATGTGGAAACAGCTTATGAAATAATTACTACTATCTCACTCATGCCTCATTTAAAATCTCTAGCTTCCTTCAAAGCTCAGCTCAGGTGTCACATGCTACAGGAATTCTGATCCCTACCCTTCATCTCCCCTATCAATTTTGTCTTAATAGTCATTCTTCAAATGATCCTGAATCTAATTCCTATATATGTTGTATCTTCAGATTATTTCATTTTTTACAATTTCCAACATCAAACATGCTTTTGGTTAAGTTTTGTGCATGTTTGTTGAGATGAGTTGTATATAAGAATGCCCCCTTTTTGGCCCTTGATACAATATTTGGGGAATTGGGTATGTTGATTGTAGTGATATAGACTCTAAATATACTTAATATGATCATAAGGGGTAGCGCACCTTGCTGGAAGCAAGCTTAATTTGGACTCTGCAAGAAATGCATTCAAACTATGCCTAAAGGACTATAAAACTATACATATCCTTTAATCCAGCAGTATTTCTATTGGGTCTGTATGCCAAAAAGATGATAAAAGAGGAGAAAGAATCTATATGTGCAAAAATGTTTATAGCAGCCTTTTTGTAGTGGCAAGAATTGGAAATTGAGTGAATGATGTCAGCTGGGGAATAGCTGAATAAGTAATGTATGAATGTAATGGAATGTTATTGTTCTATTAAAAATGATGAATTGGCTAATTTCAGAAAGGCCTGGAAAAAACGTGTATGAACTGATGCTAAGTGAAGTGAGCAAAACCAAGAGAATATTGTACATAGTAACAACAAGATCAGATTAATGATCAACTGTGATGGACTTAATCTTTTCAAAAAATGAAGTGATTCAAGGCAATTCCAATAAATTTGTAATGGAAAGTGCTATCCACATCCACTATGAAACCTGAATGTGGATCAATGCATAGTATTTTCACCTTTTTTGTTGTTGTTTGCTTGTTTTGTTTTCCTTTCTTGTGTTTCCCCCTTTTGATATGATTTTTCTTTTGCTTAGAATGATAAATATGGAAATATGTTTAAAAGACTTGCACATGTTTAACCTATATAAAATGTCTTGCGTCTTGGGGAGGGAAAAGAGAGAGAGAAAATTAGAACACAAATTTTTGCAAAGGTAAATAGTGAAAACTATCTTTGCATGAATTTGGAAAAATAAAATACTATTAAAAGAAAAAGAAATACCTTCAAGGCTTTACCTTGAGTTGAATACTCCCTGGGGAAGTCACTAAGCTTTTCAATGATTTAGAAACTAGCTAAGATTATAAATTGTGGAGAAAGTGCCAACCTATATTGATAGAGAGAATATTTCCATTTGGAAATTCCTTCCATCAATAAAATCACAAGTCAAAGTCCTTATTTCTACCATGACCATACTTTAGAAGCCCTGGAAATGATTGGTTCAACTCTTAAAGTGTTAAATGAACACGTTTATTGCACAAGGGCTAGAACATAGAAGCCAGAAAAATAAAATTGTTTTGATAAATAGAAGATATATCTGAAAAATTCAATTGCAAAATGTTTACTCTTTGAATAATTGTGTCTACTTGAGAAAACAGCAGCAACTGTGAACCTGGGAGTACACCTGAATTACCCAAGAATAAAGAGAAAAGAACAGAAGTGTTCTTTAATAGCTGTCCTAGAGATTGTAGGATTCAGCAATTTCTAATCATTAGTATCTGATGTAATAAGTGTGATTTATTTTTTGACTGTGGCAACAAAAGAGAAGTCTTACAGGATTGTACTGTAAATAAAAGTTATGCTATATAGAGAACATCTTAAACTCCCTTACTACAAAGAAGCCATATGCATTTAAAGTATTACTATGATTATTATAATCTAATGCTTTTTCAAATAAAACAATTTTTATCTCTGGAGGGAAAACAGCTGTTCTTCAAATTTTCAATAGCTGTTTTGAATAGACATTCTGACAAAACTATACAATAGGTATTATGCAGAACATTGAATGAAATATAGTCTTTTCATAGTAGGTTTGCAGTATGTTGTAAATAGACCTCATGATGCAAACAAGGGTAAGAAGTATATCTTTTAAAGGATTGGTAGTAAAAGAAAAAAAAAGTATTAAACACTTTTGCCATCTTCTATTCTACAAAAAGAAAAAGGAAACCCTAATGACTAAATTACATTGTGTGTGTTTTTTGTCATATATTTGTCATATAGTAGGCATTTTTAATAAATCTTTTGATTAATTGGTCAAATTTGAAGGAAGTCCACAAATTGAATTTTAAATGATTTAAGATGAGGGAGGAGATAGAATATGAAATATTATCTTTTTTACTGGGTATTTATCTATTTTATTCTTTCCCTGATGGTCAAATTATTATGATTGTGGAAATGATTGTGGCATCATTCTTCAGGGTATAAACTTTATATAATCCTAGAACAAGAAATTTCATTAAAAATCAACTGGTTGATCTTCTAGAACCACATCAATATTAGCAGATCATAACTTTTAGAGTTATAGGAACCATGATAAAATATACATATTAATAATAATAACATATGTCTGTGCATCTGCATTTTAAAGATGAGAGAGTGAAGATAGTTTGTGATCTTATATGGTAGAAGAAATATTTTGAGAAGAAAGATCCATTATAATATACACATTTTTTAAAAGAAACTAATTTATTTTCTACTAAGTTCCAAAGTTTAGGTGTAAAGGACAAGAAGTCTGAAAAGGTGTACTTAAATCTAGGACAGTAGGGTATTTATAGTTAAGTACCTACTCAATGTGAGATAATGGTTCTCTAAGCACATACTTAATGTAATTAAATAATCTATTGATTAATGTAATCAATCTACTGGACATATACTTAGTGTAATATGGTGATGTAATGTTCTACAGTTGTGCCTACTCAGTGTGAAGTAGTGATGTAATCATACTGGAGTATTTAAAGGGAGTCTCAGAGATAGAATTATCTCTCTCAGCCACAGCTCTCAGCCACAGACACAAGAGAAAACACCAGACTCCATCTTTGAGCAGCCAAGTGGCCCTCCAGTCTCCTGCATTCCTCCACTAAGATTAAGGCTTATCCTGAGGTCCTCCAGAGAGCTAGTCCAGATTTTACATTTAGGATATGAGTGGAAGAAATTTTGTGGAAGTGTGGTTGGTTTTTTTCAGGTTTCTTCAGTAGAAGTTTTGAGATCCCCTAATAGGTGAAAAAAGTAAGGGCCAAATTGCTTATAGCTAGTCTAAAGTGATGTGACTAGTCAGATACAGAGGCAGATTTCTTATCTCCCAGGACTTATCTTTACAGCACAAACTTTGTTTACTTCTTTCTAATTTCTTGTATGTTAGAGGTAGCATGAAATCATTTCTTAGTGATATCACTTGGGACTTGTAGGTGCTAGGATAAATATGACAGTTTTATTTAAAAGGTTGTTTCTACTTTCAATGAGAAAGCTTAGGAATCAATTGATGTTTAATTGAAACGAATATTGGTGCCCATATGGTTTACATGAGCCTGAAATCTGTTTCTATGGTAACAGAATGAAGCACTATATGAAAGTTGATAGTCACATAGAATCTCATAATCAAGTTGTTGAAAGGATAATTAATAGATACAAGGATTTTTGATTCAGCATTTTAATAGACTTTTACATTTATTTTCCCATCCATTTTTAACTCTCTATCTTCCCTCAATTATACTTTTTTTTTTAGTTCCAGATGAAAGAGA
The DNA here is from genome assembly GCF_048593235.1 of Sminthopsis crassicaudata. Classification (NCBI taxonomy): domain Eukaryota; kingdom Metazoa; phylum Chordata; class Mammalia; order Dasyuromorphia; family Dasyuridae; genus Sminthopsis; species Sminthopsis crassicaudata. Next base: position 253,028,525 of record NC_133617.1, on the reverse strand, counting down.
TATTTGAGGTTACCAAATGGTTAAGAACTAGTCTGAGAATCAGGAAGATCTGAGTTCAAATATGGCCTCAGATACTAACAGTTGTGTAATCCTGGAATCGTCAATTATTCTCTGTCGGCCTTAATACAGTGGAGAAGGAAATGGCAAGCAGCTCCAGTATCTTGGCCATGGATAACCCCATGGATAGTGTTTGTGTGAAGGTGAAGGTCCACTGGGTCATAAAGAATCAGACACAACTGAACAAAAAACAGATTTTATTTAATTTTGCCTATATTTGCCAAACATGGTTTTTGTGATTTGACTCTTGAAGCAGCATAGCATAAAATGATTTCAGGGTTTCAGGTCATGAACACTAGTGTAAATACTTATTTTCTCTTTGCCTCAGTTTCCTCATCTATGAAATGAGAAGGTTGGACATGATGACATGTCTTTTTTACTCTAAAGCAATGATTTTATACTCCTTTGACTCAAACATTCAAAAAATTTACTATTGATAATTAGAGGTAATTTCAACCTCCTGTTTTAAGCTAAATTTAGCTTTTGAAATCCTCTTACCTTTAGCTTCTACCTTAATAGTTTCTACCTTAATAGTGGGATAGTTTCTATCATTGAGAATTGAATTTTTGGTATATCACTCAGTATAAAAAATTATCATAAATTCATATTTTATAAGTTTTTTTTTCATTTCTTGCCTTTTCCATTACAGTTAACAAACATGAAATAGAGTGCCTCATAAAACATTTTCATACCTTGCTGGAAGAAACAATTGAAAAACAAGGTACCACTGGGATAGATCGCAATGCATTTCGAAACATCCTGCACACTATATTTGGAATGACTGATGACATGATTATGGACAGGGGTAAGAAAACATATTTAACCTACAGTGGCCAAATCTTGCCAAAAACAAAATTTAAGTGGCTTTGGAATTGGAGAAGTGTTCTTTATAATAAAATTAACATTCAATGTTTCAAATCTCACTTGAAAATAAACTTTAGTAAGCCATAGATAGACAAAATGTACAAGAAAAATTGCCATATCAAGTTTGCCTCATTTTATAGGGAAAATCTTAATGTTTCCAATTTGGTTTTTTTAATTTGGTTTTTAATCATAGAAAATATGCTATATTCTTTCACAAAAGATTGGGCATAAAAATTACAAATAAAACAACATTAAATCAGCATAAATTCCTACTATGGCTATACAAATATTTAAAGAGAACTTTGTTTTCTGTATATAACTATTTACTTCAAATTTCCAAAATTTTCATTTTCTCCAGAAAATTCAAATGTAGAGAAAATGATTTTTTGCTTTGGTAGTTCTGACAAAATGTTATATTGAAAAAATGTTCTAAAAAGAAGTCTCATATAAAACAGTTATTTTTTTTTCTTTTGTAGTATTTCGTGCTTTTGACAGAGACAATGATGGATTTGTGAATGTAACAGAGTGGGTATCAGGATTATGTGTGTTTCTTCGAGGGAGTCTGGAAGAAAAAATGAAATGTAAGGTTTTAGTGCTTGATTTAAAAATGGCTATTTTTCTGAATTGTGTGCTTAAAATATGTAAAGATTGTTTCATTTGGAGTTATCCAAATTGTTGACAAACAGAGATTCCTGGTGATACTCTTTTTCCTCATATGCATTTCCTATGAATTTTGAGTTTCTATTCTAAATATTATAATGAATATTAAAATCAGTGGGTATAGTGAGCGGGTAATGGACAATAAAGAGGAAAGTCAAGAAATTGACATTTTTAAATTTCATTTTAATTGTCTGAAAATTAATTGCATATTTGATATAGGTTCATGCTGATTATATATGTACATATATATTTACAAGTCTAATTATTTCATTGGATGAAAAGCATCATGACATAGTGGGTATAGTGAAAGACAAGTACTAATATAGAATTCACTTCTTAATAATAAGTATTTATTAGAGAGGTCTTATGACCGAATGGATGAAGAGTTAGTTTTGGAGTCAGAAAGACCCAGATTTAAGTCTGCTTTTTGATCTATACTGATTGCATGATCTTGGGCATAAAATATAAGCACAAAAGCGCAGAGAGTGGCAACATCTTCAAGCCCAGACCACTAGTCTTATTTCTAGCCCAAAACCACACATCTAGGGTTGATGGCATCTAGGGATAAAGGACTAATTGCTAATCAGCTGCTACTCACAGGATGGATAAGTCAACCTAGCTGAGGTACCAAGGTACTTCAGGAGAGTCAGAAGGAAGTATATGGTAATTCAAGCCATCTTTATTATTAACTCTTCTTGGGGTCCTGGATCAACAACCTTGCAAATAGCAGTGTTCCCCCAAACCTCAACCTCTGATTTCAGCTCAGTTCCCAATGGGATAGCTACATCACTAGGGCAGAAATCATTGAGGGGAAAAGGACTACTTTTTTTTCATCATCATCTGCAACAACTTCTAATTAACTGCCACCAAAAAGCAATTAAGCATAAGATCCCTGGGAGTAGAAGGACAACTCTGTCCCAATAACCACTTCCAACTCATCCCTCAGAGTTATCATCTAGGGAGGCACTTCCTTGAGAAAAGGGTCAGTCTTCTCCATCAAATGTCAATAAATCGTCATTGCCACTCATATGGACAATCCAATCTAGATGAGGCAGCAGGGAACTCTGAGGGAAAAAAAAAAAAAAGGCAGTGTGCACCAGATAGATGAAACAACCACAACTGTCTTGACTTACCATTGCCCCTCAGACCCAGATGGAGACAACCAGTCCAGGTATCTGAATAGGAATAATTCCTAGGATAATAATAATGCTTCCAGTGACCAAAGAAATCATTCTGGGAAGCAATTGCTGTACAGATGCAACTTGGCAACTGCTCCTCCAGGAACTATTGCCACAATTTAACAAGACCTAAAAAAAAAAAAAAGAGCTTGACACCATAAAGGACTTAAGTACCAGAAACCAGTGTGATTTTACCAGTGGAAATGACATTAAAGAAGAGGCATTGCTGTTGTAACCTAAAACCTAGGAGACCTTATCTGGCTTACAGCCGAAAACTTCCATGTGTATTGTCTGTGGAATTAGAATGGGAACAAAAATGTCTTTGTTACTTATGTCTAGTGCTTAGGCGGGTTCTTTGAAAGTAGGAAGCTTAATAAATTATTTATTCATTCATTCAGTAATACCTGGGTTCAAATCCCCGTTTCTAATGCTTTTTAGCTATGTGGCCCTAGGAAAGCCAGTTAAACTATATATATGTTCTTAAGCATTTCCCTAAGACTTTTGAAGTCATGGATGGGTTGGAATTTGCACTCGGTTAAAGAAGATCCCCACACTGAAAAAAATTCATATTGTTCTATATAGCTATGTGCCATATAGTAACCTGTGTGTCATGGAAAAATAAACATGATTTATCAGGATTTGGAGTTTATTTTAAGATCTTTGCTTGATTCATTCAATAAGCAAATATTTGTTAGCCATCTATGCTATGTGCAAAGATAATGATGTTAGATGTTAATATCAGAGACCGTATTTAGGACCTCTGCTAAGGACAAAAAAGAAAACATTTATTGCTATTTTGAAATTAGGGTATTTGACACATTTTTTCCTTTTAAAAATATTTTACTTTTTTTTTTCCTTAAGTGGTGCTGAAGTAATTTCCAGATCTACTTTTAACAAAATTTAATTTCATAGCATAATATAATTTGAAATTATGTATTCTTTAATAAGTAATTTGGTAATAATGTACTTTAAGCTTTTATGTTTCTTTGAAACTACTAACTAAATAAATTAAATTATATTTTATCATCTTTTAAAATAACACATTTTTGTAAGAAAGTTGAAATTAGAGCATTCAGGATGCATTTAGTTTAAACTAGAAAACAAATAAACCTAACAAAATTCAAAAAGCTCATATCCATGCAAGTGTGTAATTAGTTATCTATCATGTCTCTTTGATTTGTTTCATATCATATCATGCACTTTGGAACAAATAACAAATGTTACTGTATTTCAAAACTAAGACAATTTGGTTTAATTCACTTCTAAATCACCTACCATGGTCTTGGAGAGCAAAGGTCAAAATAAAAAATCCTGAATGTTCTTTTTTATTGGAGGGAAATGCCAAAAATCTAGACAGAAACATACAAAATGATGCAAAATGACTTCTGGGATAAAGGCACCAATAGCTGGGGAAGATCAGGACAGGATTGACTTCTTATTAAGATGTGACACTCAATCTAAACTTTGAAGAATTCTAGCAGGATCCTATTTGGTGAAGACAGAAGTGTGCATTCCTGGAATAGGGGACAATCCCGTCTAAAAGCACTGTGATTAGAGATGAAAGTAGCATTTGGAGACAAACAAGAAGATTGTTTACACTGAGGGTGAAGTGCATAAAGGAGAGTAATTTGCAAAAGGCCTGGGAAGACAGACTGAACCCATATTATGAAGGAACTTTAAGAGGAAGGAGTTTATGCCTTATCCTTGAGGTAAAAGATAAATCATGTTTATTTTAACCTTCATTTTAATCTACAAAAGGCAAAAGGGATCCCCTGGATTGACTTAATTTGGAGTTTGCTGTGTTTAGTCTTTTAGACTTTTAGAAGATACTTAGAACTATCAGTTTGATAGCTGATCGGAAGACAAATTGATGAAGGAAAAAGACGAGGCAAAAAGACAAGTTGAAAGGATGTTCAGCCAAGGGAGAAGTGATCTGAGCCTAAATTAAATTGGTAGCTGTATGAGTGAGAAAAGGGAATGACTGGGCAATTGTATTATTGAGATAGAATAAATTATAGGTAATTGATTGGATATGAAGGGATGAAGAGAGAGAATTGAATCAAGGATTACTCCAGTGAGAAAACCCAGATAACTAGAAAGATGGTGGTACCCTCAACAAGAATATGTAAGTTAAAATGAGGAAAGATGGTGAATAGGAGAAATGCAATGAGTATTATTTTGAATGTATTTTGAATTTGAGATGACTACTGGACATTCATTTGATAACATCCAGTAGACAATTATAGAAGAAAATATTTACAAGAAAGACAGATTGGACAAATAGATAATTCTATATAAATAAAATAATAAATTATTGCCTTTGACAGTTGATGAGCTCCCCATGGGGGGCAAATGTTTACAGAAAATAGGACTGAGGACAAATCCTTGAAGTACACTTTCACACTGATCATAAGAAAAGAATGATGACAATACATTGGAAACTAAGAAGGAGGAGCAGAGCAAGTAGGAAAAAAAACAGTGGAAACCCAGAAAATAGAGAGTACCTGAGGAAAAAGCAGTCAAGTATCAGAATACCAAAAATACCAAGAAGATTTAAAACAAAGAAAACCAGGTAGGATTTAGCAAATAAAAGACCACTAATAATCTTACAGAAAATAATTTTCTTTCTTTCTTTCTTTTTTTTTTTTTTTTTTTTTTTTTTGAGGCTAGGGTTAAGTGACTTGCCCAAGGTCACACAGCTAGGAAGTGTTAAGTGTCTGAGACCAGATTTGAACTTGGGTCCTCCTGAATTCAAGGCTGGTGCTCTATCCACTGTGCCACCTAGCTGCCCCCCAAAAATAATTTTCTTTGAGTGATATGATTAACAGCCAAATTTATAAGCAGTTACAAGTTATTAATACTGAAAGGGAGGTGAATGATTAATTTGACCTTTGAAATCTAATACAAGGACATAAATACTAACCATGGAGGAACATATTGACAACAACACTATTCAGTACATTTTGGGTATATTTTAGCTGAATTAAAATATGAATGTAATTTCACTTGTAATTGAATGATATAATAATGATATATTTTTTTTTCAAATGTTATATATGGCTCAGCAAGAAGGCATAATTTGGTCAACTGGAGATGAGGAAATAGGATAGGATTTGTGAGAAGTTACTAGTATGTTTATCTTTGAATAATCTGTAAAGTTTTAACATATGTACTGTATGGCAGTGAAGACTGGGACATCTTCATCTAGTCAACTCTGGATATGTATGTAGGTAGTAAGCTGCTTTGTCAATTGTACACAAGGGATAAATTTCATTATTATTTACACTTCTGTTTTCTCAAATATTTTATATTATACTTGGTAGACTTATACCTTCATTAATTTATCAGTATTCTTCAAAATCTGGCCATTATAGTTTTATTACATACTCAATGGACTAATTTTTACACCTCTGAAAAATAATACTTTACCATTCAAGTAAAGAAAATATGGATTCATTTGGTTGTAAGTTATCACTTTAAAACTTGAGTCCCTCAAATGTGCAGTTTCACTGGTAGGAGACTTAAGTATCCAGAAGCATGGATCTTGTTATATGCTATTTGATATGCCAATACTATGGTTTGGAGAGAAGAAAAGACTATTCTCCAGATTGCAATTGTTTTCCTTCAAAAATTATCAATCTAGTTTAAAAAATAGACAGAACAATGACACAAACTTGACAAAAGATCTAGAAACAATTTAACTCAATAACCCAGTTTTTTTATAAAGTGGATAGCTTATTGTATACATAAAAACTTATTATTTCCATTTTAAAACTGAGAAAACTGGAAAGCAGTGTGAAAGAAATTAGGCTTCAACCAATACACATTGCAATACATTCTAAATGAATTTGACCTCAATATTAAAGATCATACTATCAAATTATTTTTGAAGAGAAACATCATGCACCTCTCAAAGCTATGTGTAAGAGGTATTTTCAACTAAACAAGAGATGGAAGTGATTACAAAAAGATAACATAAATAATTTTGATTACTTGAAACTAACAAGCTTCTGCACAGACATTAATACACCTAGGATAAAAAGGGAAGTAGTCAAATAGTGAGGAAAAATCTTTGCATCATTTTTTAAAGGTTTTTCTATCTAAACTACATCTACAGATACACATACACAGAGTCACTAATAAGTGTTATCTAATAAATGGTCAAATTTCTCAAAGGAAGAACTTCAAAGTATTCACAACCATGTGAAAAATGCTGCAAATCACTAATAATAAGAGAAACAAATCAAAGTAACTCTGAAGTTTTGCTTTTTATCCTTAAAATTGGAAAAATGGCCCCCCAAATGGCAACCATGTTGGAGTGGTTTTGGGAAGAGAACTGCATTGTTGTTGGAGCTGTGAAATGATACAACCAATTTGGAAAGCAATTTGGAATTATTCAAATAAAGTGACTAAAAGGTCCATTCTCTTTGGAACAGAGACTCCATTAATGCTTATGCAGTTATAGATATGAATATGTCCCCATATACTCCAAAAGCAGCACTTTTCATGATAGCTAAGAATCAGAAACAAAATGGAGAATAGATAAACAAACTACAGTGCATACATGTAATAGAATAGTTATGTTATAAAAAATAATGTGTATGGTATCAGCTAGATGGTACAGTGGATAGAACATTGTCATTAGAGTCAGGAAAACTTGAATTCAAATCCAATCTAAGACATCTGACCCTGGGAAAGTTACTTAACCTCACCCCCCAAAATGCCTCACACAAAAAAGAAAAAAGGAAATTATGCGTGTAGTAAATTAAGAGAAGCATGAAAACATCTATATGAACTTATGCAGAGTGATGTAAATAAGAAAACTATACACATATGCATATGTGTTTATATATATAATTTATTTAATTACATATTAAAATATATTAATATATGACATATTACATTGATGATGATATAAGAAAGAGAAAACATCAATACAAATTATTTTTTAATTACCAAGTCTATATCATAATGTACAATATCCAGATAGGCTAACAATTATAAAATCTCTTTAACAAAACAAAGAAATACTAGATTAAAACTACTAAAAACTTGGAATTTGAATGAAGGCAAAGCTCACTTTGGCAAGGCAGGAGTCTAAGTTTTTCCCTTTTTGAAGTAACCTCTCTATCCTTGTATCTGCATTTAATAACTCAAACAGCTCTAAATAAACTTGTTCATCATCTTAACTTATACAAAAGTAAAGATGAACTTTTGACTTTTGTAATAAAAGAACAGAATTTCCTATAAGATGGTACACAAAATGTTCTAAATATAGAAATTCAATATTTGAGTAAATAATCATGAAAAATATTCATGCCATATTTCATTGTTATGAGAAGAAGTTATGAGAACTAAATATGGTTGTTCTTTTACTACTACAATTATATTTTAACAATACCAAATACTAGTTTATCCAAAACAGCTGCTTTATCTTTGAATGGAAAAATAGAAACAAAAATAAACCCCATTCCATTAACAGAAGCCTTAAAGGAAAGAATTGATTCGAAAAAAAGAAAAATATGGTAATCCAACTGTTGTTTAGTACTGAAAAAATTTCCTTATGACAATTAATAAACTTGGCTTAGGGAAAATTTATCAATTTAGTGTATTGAAATGATATAGGTTGTTTTTATCTGGATATTTTTTCCAAAAATCAATAAAATAAAAGAGGGAATATGTTTGTGACTCTTCAAAAAATGGAAGTGATGGAAGTTGAATATTGTGAAGAATACATTAATGAAGTAGAAAAAGAAGCATGGAAACAATATTTTTAAGTGCCCAAAAACATTTTGGTAATCTACAAAGCATAACATTACCAAAAAAGTGTCAATGATCTTCTCAAAGCTCATAAAGTTATGGAATATAACATGTTCTTTCAGAGCCATATTTGGATTCATATTTGGACTTCTTCCTGGAAAAGCTAGGCATTGTCAAGTGATGAGTACAGGTAATTCTTCTAGCAAGAAATCACTATAATGAAAAAGTAATACCAGGGTATATAGTTTAAATATGCTGTCTGAGGACAATTGAATGCTGCAGAAGGACATTCCACAGATGAAATACAATAGGAAACCATCAGTAGTTATATTTTAGGTTACATCAGCACAGTTTTAGTTAGTAACAATAGTAATATAAAAATCTGATTACTATGAGTCATTGAAAAGAGGAAAAATCTAAAGCCATTTTTTAAAATAAGCACAAAAATGCCACAGCCTTTTTAATGGATAGAACATAGAAAAAATATGATCTTTCTTTTGTAACCAATTTATAAGACACACACATAGATATATACACATGTATACTCATGTATGTGTGTGACTGTGGGTGTACCAGACTGGGAGTTAATTATGTTATTGAAGGATTTGCTGATTGGGATGCCTTTTTCTTCTTTTTTCTACTTAAAAGAAAGAACATGATATCCAATTACCCTACATAAGCCATCTTCTTCAAATAATTCTCAAAAATATTTCTTTTCATAATTTAAAAAATTGTGATTTCTCTAAAAACAAATTTTACTCCAATCTTTGCTTTTATGTTTTCTAATATATTAGTCTTATTTATAATTTACTTTCCAATATATGGATTAGATATGCCCCCAAGCTTTGTTTTCCGAACATGATACTGTTTTTTAAGTATTTGCAGGTTCTCTGATCTTCACACTTAATTTTTATTTACATATTGATCTCTTATCTGAAGTAATATATAAATTATTTTACTGCTAAATTCTATAAATTAATGTTAACTTAAATTAATACATTAATCTGAGTATAGCCAGAGTTTCATTCTTGGTTTTAGAGCAATAATTTTCAGAGTGTTTTACAAATCATATCAATTATGCTAAGTAGTTTAGATATTAGTGCAAATTTTAAAAATTACATAAATATTTTACTAAAAATTTTATTTACCCAACAAAAGTAGTATATTAAATATAATATTCTAAGCAAAATAAAATTGCATATAAGATTATGCAAACCTCAAAACATTTCAGACCTTGAATTTGCCAAAAAAAAAAAAAAAGAAAAGATTACCTTTATTGAATAGAAACTTCAATTGTGTGAGTTTTCCAATGCCTATATTTTTGTCAGATTAAATCATCACTAAAGTACAGTGCCCCCTCAGCAAAGAATAATGTACTTCAAACAAAAATAAAATAAAATAAAAGCTTGAGAGCCACTATTTTAATATTTTTATGCTTTCATCATTCCTTGAATGTCCCTAGGTAACATATCAATTGTAAGTAGATAAGTTCAAATCGTTTAAGAGATAATAAAAACACTGGATAGAAATGTCTAAAGAACTGACCACTTAACTTTTAAAAAGAATGTGAAGAATTCTAAGATAAAGCAACATAGTTTGAGGCAAATGCTATTGAAATTTTAACTCTACAAAAAATGATCAAGGTGAACAGGAAATCCAAAATACATTAAATATTCCACATGATAATGGTTGTTCTCTCACTTGATTTAAAAAAAATCGTTTTCAACAAACACAAAATTTGGATGCATCCAGACAGCTGGGTAGTAATAATGCTTTAGAAACATGCTCTTTTCTGAGATACTGTCAAATCAGTAAATTTCCATCATTCTGTGTTACTTAGATAGTAATGTCACAGAATTTACAGCTAAAAGAGACCTTAAATGTCATTTAGTTCAATCCCATCCCTTTATAGATGGAGGTATTGAGGGAGATTGAGTCACCTGGTCAGATAGTGAATAGCAAGAAGCTGGATAATGAAGCCATGTGTCCTGGCCATTGTGTATTCTATTACATCATGCTGTCTCACAGTATTTATTTTCCAAGTTTGGCTTATATCTGTTTCTTTGAGAGGGAATTTATTATGTCATTGTTCATTTGTTCAATTAAGTATAACCCTTAGTGATCTCATGTATGGTTTTCTTGGCAAAGGTAACTGAAGTGATTTGCCATTTTCTTTTCCAGAGATTAAAAGACTTGCCCTGGGTCACACATCTATTCAGTACCTGAGGTCACATTTGAACTCAGGCCTTTGTGACTCCAGGCCCAGTACTACTCATATAGCTCCCTCTATATATTGTATTTACATATAACTTATTCTACAGCTATCATAAAGTATGGTTAAGTTTCATAATGATATTGCATAATTAATTATTATTCCAAAATCACTTCAGTTAGAGCATATCTGCAGAGCCCAGACATATAAACTTCGTTTAACACATTACAAAAGCTACTTAGCCTAGTGGAAAGGGAGCTAAAGAAGCAGAAACTTGAGTTTAAGGTGTGTGATATTTCTTTATTTTTTATAATCTTGTTGTATAATGCTTCATATTAGAATTAAAAACAAATATTATATATAATTAAATATCCCATAGAAGGTCAAAAAGCACTGAATATTTTGGGTCCCCATTGTACTATTAAGGATTTTTCAAAAACTACCATTTATATAGCACTTTAAACTAGTAGTATCAATATATTCTTCACCAAAAGCATTCCTTTTGGTCTAGTCTAGTGCAAAGGTTATGGCAAATTATATTCACAAGATCAGAGATGCCATAGAGGGAGAGGAACAATACAGCATACTCTGGATATTGCTTGGGCCTCAGTCTGAACAAAGATTTTTTTTTTGCCTTGTCCAGAATAAAATGGAAATTTGAAGCTAGTACTATATTCAATGTAACAAAAACTCATTCTGATTTCTTAAATTGATACAGGTCTAAATAGCATCCAAAGTAGCCTAAGACCTGCTGGAGTCTTTGAACTTCACATTTCTATAGTTTATATGTTAATTTCATCTTCCATTCTAACACTGAGAAGATTTGGAGGGCATAAATAGCAATGGAATATTTTTGTTTTTAATTTCTAACACTGAGGAAGCTAATAGATATCCCCACTATGGTCAATAGCATGTGGCATCGATCAACATAAGAGGACAGAGTCAGATCCCAAATTCATAATCTAAGAAAATACTGGAAATCAAACATGCTCTGGATTCCATTAACCTAGCCCACCCTTTAGAGAAAAATTACATATTGGATGCAATGAAAGATGATTACAGGGAGGAAGTAATATGAGAGGACAATCTACCCAATGTAGTCAGTTTCTAAGTGGAGAGGAAAAGGAGACTTTATTCTAAGAATAATTGCAGCATTAGGTCTTAGATGTGTGTTTAAATGTTGTATGTATGAATATAAAACTGGCTCTGATATTAGGCTGATTACATGAATTTTTATTTCTGAATCAAAATTATAAAGGCCATGATAACTCTACACATATGAGTAAAATCACTGAGAAAATTATTATAATTGCTATATGCCCTATAATTGCTATCTCCCTTTCCACTAGGCTAAGTAGCTTTTGTAATGTGTTAAACGAAATTTATATGTCTGGGCTCTGCAGATATGCTCTAACTGAAGTGATTTTGAAATAATAATTAATTATGCAATATCATCATTATTATAATTGCTATATGCTATATCGCTACCTACTCTATGTATGTTTTAAAATTAATTAAGAAAAAGTCAATAAAATGTCAGTTTTGTAAAATTACAATTTTTGTGTTTTTAAAAGATTGTTTTGATGTGTATGATTTGAATGCTGATGGTTTCATTTCACGAGAGGAAATGTTTCACATGCTGAAAAACAGCCTTCTCAAGCAACCAAGTGAAGAAGATCCAGATGAAGGGATTAAAGATTTAGTTGATATAACACTTAAGAAGATGGTAAGCATTTTCTAATAAAGTATCAGTATATTATAATCTATACAATCAGTTGGATGAGAGAATAGCACAAAAGAGATATTCAGTAAACATTTTGTTCCTCTTTGGTGGAGATAGGGGATACAGTCAGAACCTGTGGTTTCATTGATAAAAAAAAAATTCTTCATAATGCAGCTCCCTCTGACAATGCTAGTCAGTGCCTCCATAGTTTATAGTCTCAGAGAAATATTAAGATCATGTGGAGATTGACTTGCCCCAAATCATACTGACATTATGTATCAAAAGCAATACTTAAAACCCAGGTCTTTTGAGACCAGCTTTCTGGCCACTGTATCATGTAACTTTTCCTTGATTAAAAAAAAAAGTCCTGTGTATTTTTTCCCTTTCTATTATGTTACAATGTTACACATATATAACACATAATGTTAGCAAATCCACTATTGACATAAAATCTATTATTTTCTAATCTTAATCTTTTCTAGGATCATGATCATGATGGGAAGCTATCTTTTGCAGACTATGAAATGTCTGTAAGAGAAGAAGCTCTTTTATTAGAAGCATTTGGCCCATGTTTACCAGAAACAAAGGTATGAAAATATCCATATTCATTCCATTGCAATGCTCTCATACATAATTCCTTGATATTTTTCTGTAGCTTATGAAAAACCTTTTCACTCCTAGAAAGAAAGTATCCAAAGGAACTGTGAGCTACCACAGTGGAATCAAAATAAGACCGGTTGCTCTCTCATCATACAAAATATATTTTAAATTTTCATCTGTCAATATGAGATATCACCCAGAGCTTGCCACAATTAAGTTTCTAATAAGGCTTGTTTTAAGTATCTTTCTGCTGTCATTTTCTGAGAATTGTGAAGTGTATTCTTCTCTAAAGACTTTAACCTTGGGTTATAATCTTTCTTTACTTTCTCTTTTCTGAGCTTTCCTCCTCAACCATCTCCTTTGTCTTTTATTTTTTATGTTTCCATATCCAGTAGTTTCTTCTTTGCAAATAAGCCCACATCATCCTCATTCATAAAACCTGTTATGATACAGGAGGCACCTGCCAGTGGCTGCTGGAGATCTATCTCAGACCTGTAGAATGGATCTTCTTCATGTGAGAGGATGATGATAATACAAGGAGACTGAGGCGGTTGCATTCTCTGACCTCTCTCCTTTTCTCTCTTGCCTCCAATTTATTTCATTCCCAATCTGCAAGGAACATCTGCATTAGCAAAGGCTGCTTAGCAACTCCTTCAGGGGTGTTGTGATTCACAAGTGTGAAGGTTCTCGGAGAATTGACCTGCCCTCCTCACTTAGGTATGGTCATTAACAAAAAACAAGAAAAACTTTCATTTGAATTTCTCAGTTTATCATCTTATAGCAATCATCAAGTATTTATTAAGTCCTTTCTACATTTCAGGCACTGTGCCAGATAGGGGGGGGATACAAATATTAGAAGTCAGATAATTCCATTCTTTAAGAGCTTTCATTGTATCAGAAGACTATGGCATGTTTTGTGGTTGCTCATTAATACTTGACTCTTCATGATCCCATGAATTATAACATTGGATACCCTTCTATCCTCCATCATCTCCTGAAGTCTATTCATTGTTTCTGTGATATTTTCCATCTCATTCTTTGTCATCCCTTTACCTTTTGCTTTCAGTCTTTCCCAGTATCAAAGTCTTTTTCAATGAGTCACTGTCTTCTCATTTTGAGGCCAAAGTATTTAAGCTTCAGCTTCAGTATTTGATCCTCCACTGAATATTCTCAGTTAATTTCTTAAAGTATTGAATAATTGTATCTTGCTGTCCAAGGGCACTCTCAAAGCTTTTTCATCACCACAATTTCCTTGTAGTCTATCACAAGTCTTACAATGCTACTAGAAAAATCGCAACTTAGACTATATGAACCTCACTCTGTAAGGTGATGTCTCTGCTATTTAGTATGATGTCCAGATCTTCCAGAACTTTCCTCCCAAGGAGCGAGCATCTTTTAATTTCATGACTACAGTTGCTGTCTGCAGTGATTTTTCAGCCAAAGAATATGAAATCTCAATTGTTTCCATTTCTTTTCCCTTCTATTTGCCAGGAAGTAATGGGGCCAGTTGCTAAGATCTTTGGGCTTTTTTTTATGTTAAGCTTCAAACCAGCTTTTAATCTCTCCCCTTTCATCCTTCTCAAGAGGTTTCTTAATTCTTCTTCACTTTCTACCATAAGAATGGTATCATCTCTATGTCTAAGATTATTGATATTTTTCCCAGCATCCTTGATTCCAGATTTTGATCTGGCAACCTGGCACTTTACATTATATATTCTGCATGTAAGTTAAATAAATAAAGTGACAATATACATCCTTGTTATAATGCTTTCTCAAACTTAACCAATCAGTTCTATGTGTCCTAATTATTGCTTCTTGGCCCTTACACAGGTTCCTTGGGAGATAAAAATGATCTGGTACTCCCACCTCTTTGAAGACTTGCCATATTTCATTGTGATCCATACAATCAAAGACTTTAATATAGTCAATGAAGCAGAAGCAGATGTTTGTTTGGGTTTTTTTTTGTTTGTTTGTTTGTTTGTTTTTTTGTTTTTTTTTTGTTGTTTTTTTTGCCAGGGACTTCCTTTCTTTGTCTAATTCAGGGAATGTTGACAATTTGGTCTCTAGTTTCTCTGCCTCTTCAAAAACCAGTATCATCTTCCTGGATTCAAATCCTACCTCAGATCCTTACTAGCTGAGTGACCCTAGGCAAGTCATTTAACTTAATAATTACCTCAGTTTTCTAATCTATAAAATGAGCTGGAGAAGGAAAAAGCAAACTACATCAATATTTTTACAAGAAAACCCCAAATGGGGTCATGAAGAATTGAGCAAAACTGAAATGACTGAACAACCATCACCACAAGTGCAGGATACATCCAAAATAAATCAATGGTAATTTGGCAGAAGTCCTGATCACTAGTGGATTCAGGAAAGACTTCCTTAAGAGGGTGGCAAAAGAGCTGAGTCTTCAAGAGAGTTTGGTATTTCAAGAGACAGAGATGAGAAGAGAAGGTATTTTAGACATTAGGAATAGTTTGTACAAAAGTACAGAGCTAAAAAAATGGAGTTTTTGCATGTGAGAAACAGAAAGAAAGCAAGTTGGTAGGAACAGAAATGGAGAAAGATATATCGTGTAATCAGCCTGAAAAGCTAAAAGCATAACCAAATTGTCTTTTAAATACCAACAAGGCAGTATTTATTGTATTTTAAATGCATTAGGGATCTATTGAATAAAAGTAATACAATCAGACAGAGCAATTTAAGGCTGAGGTTTAGAAAATGATTAACAGTGATAGGACAATGTAGAAAGGGATACAGTGACTTCCTCTCTGAAATGGATTGATTTGAGATTTCTCTCATATTTCCCAAGATTTTAAAAGGATACACTTCATCCACTATTTAGTATCTTGCTAATAAGCATTGTAAGGAAATTAATCTTTGCATATAGACAGAATAGACTTGTAGATAATTGTATATTTTCATTTTTGAATTATTCACAACAGATAATAATATCATTGTTTTATAATATGGAATAGATTTGTTAATGTTTAATGTACTTTTTCCCACCAGTTCAATAGATTTTCCCCTCTGAAGCTTCCTAATTTCCCCCATTTTCCTAATTGTCCTACCTTTCTTAAAAGGATTAAAATGTTTTAATTGTTTTACTCTTTTTGAAAAAGTTTTTTAATTAGACTTATGACTAAGTCATCAATTGAAACGGGGCACTTTAAGAATCCTACTAGAGGTTAGTGTAAACTACATCTAATTTTTTTCACTTTTATTTTGCAGAGACATCTAGAATTTGAAGCCCAGGTCTTCAAAGACCCCCATGATCTCTAGAATAAGGACACCTAAACATCTGTGTTAGTTTCAAGACAGCAAATTAAAAAGTACATTCCAAATGCTTATTTTCTTTACTTTGTAATTTAAATAAGCATTGATAATGTTTTAAATTTTATTTTACTATAAACTATTGTAACAAACTGATGGAAGATCAGAACTCAAGACCAGCAGTTCTGCTCACTACAAAAATTATTTATATTTATTCTATAACTTATCAGTTACAGGACTATAAATTTATATATAGGATCTATAGTAATATTTTTGATTTCATGAACAAAAAAGAAGTAATATTACATAGCATCATTAGAATGAATGTGAATAATGACTGTGAGTACACAGATTAAAGAAAATAACTAGAATTACATAATACCCTTTATATAAAAACAAATTTGTTTTGTGCCAATGGTACAGTTTTCTTGATTTTAAGGACTAATTCAAATGCAACTCTCCCTGATGAAGGTTATCAGATAATGTTTTATTTTTTTCAAAACAGAAAAAAAAATCAAAGGGTTTTTTTTTTAATTTTTACTTTTATTATTTCCTTTCTTGTCTCTGTTTCTTTAGTGCACATATATAATAAGCAACAGGAGGAAAGATAATGCAAACAGTTTTGCTCAGATGCAAACACTGGCAAGTGGATAGAGTGCTGGACTTGGAGTAAGGAAGACCTGTGTTCAAATCCTGACTCTCCTACTTAATAGCTGTGTGACCTGGGGCAAGTCATTTAACTTCTGATTGGTTACTCCCTAGGACTTATCTACCAAGTCATAGATAGGTTGTTTCTTGGAAAGAATTCCCATACTGGTAATTCTCCAGCTGTTGAAATCACAGTTCATTTGCTTAGAAGTATATTCTTTGTCAATATATTATACATTATAATCAACATTATAAATTAATTGTATATAACTAATGAAATTATAAAATTAACATTTGTAAAAGATCATTGCAAATAATTGAATTAAATAAGTCCTTTCCTGAAATAAACTATTTATTGGGTTTTTTGTTTTTTTGTTTTTTGCTATTCAATTGTTTTCTTGATTTTTAAAAAAATTGTCCTGTGTAAACAGATTGATATTTTCATAGTAGAAGGTTTCTTGGCATAATTATATTTATTTCTAGCAGCAATTTAAGCCAGAGTCAGAATAAATCTTATATTTATTTAAAACTTAATGTCCTAGTCTTTAGGAGAATCAAAATGATGATATGTATTCCAAAAAGGACAGTGGAATTTAGAGTCAGGAGATACTAATCCCAGCATTGAGATTTACCTTGTAGTAATCAAGTAATACCATTTGAAAACCAATGAGCTTTAGCAAGCCTGGTTTTTCAGAGATAGATATCAAGAAGTCATAGATGAAAACTACACAAGACAAAAGAGTTAAATACCCTAGTTTTAGGGGAGAAATGGTAGAATAAATAGGGGAGAAAAATATCTAGCTTTCATACCCCTCCCCATGAAACTACTTTATGCTTTTAAATCCAAATCACTTAGATTCTTACTGATTTTCTAATACATAGGGCCCAGACCAAGCTTCCCCTGCCCTTTGTTTGGCTTTGATGGCTCCCAGAGTGTGTTGATAACAATTGTTTTGTTCTGGCCAGAAACCCTTCCCTATTAGATTGATACTTTTGAGAAAGCATAGTAGAGCATCTTTTGCCTTAAATCTTGCCTAACCTTTAATCATCAAATGGGTGTTGTCCCAGACAAACTGAGACCAGGGAAAAACCTTAGCTTACAAAGACCAAGCCACTGCACCCATTACCATTCCTTCTGACATATGTCTTGTCATTGAACCTGGAAAGACTCTGGAGGAAAAAAGTGAGGTTCATGGCTTTGTGCAGCCCTGCCTCAATTAAATCCTATTCATTTGCAAGTCATTACATCATCCTCCTGAAGCTACTGATCCTCTTCCATAATGAAAGATGAACAACAGCAGCAATAATACCTTGTGATAATGGGTAAGTCTCAAGTTTTGATTTCCTTTTCTGTAAAATGTGAGCAGTGATATTTGCCTTTATGAAGTAGTTAGTATAAAAAAAATTTCTTTGGATACTAAGAATATTTTACTGCTTCATCTTGTTGATGTGACTTCTCCAAATGGTGCTGATTGCCTTAGCCAGCTACACATACACACATGCATAAGCATAATATATCATCCAAACAATGTACATTGTGTCATGTGTATATGTTATATGCATGCATACATTTTTATGAACTGGAGGGTATCATTGAATTCTTTGTATAACTGTTCAACCTTCTAATCCTTAACAATAGCATAGAGCAGAGTGCATGGTACATAGCAGGTATTTAAACACATATTGAGTTGAATATTAATGAAAAACCTGTAATTATCTTTTATGTTCTTGTTTCATTTGTAGCAAAAATCTCACAATTGGTTATGTCACAATTCTTTCAACAATATGTACATTCATGTCACATTTAAGGTATCAGCAATTAATGTTTACATATAATTTTAAAACTGTATAAGTCTTAGCATCTTCTGCTTGCTTTTCTACCACAAAGTAGAAGCTACTTTTCCATCTCATATGGGCTATTTTTGTATTTTTCTTTCTTGCATGACCCTGGTCACCCATCTCTCAGATTTACAAATATAATAATAATTAAATAAAGTTAAGTGTTTATTCAACAAAATAATAGATAATTTCATTAAAAAATGACAACAATGAGACAATGTCATAAAATTTATGAGCAGAGGGGAAAATGTATATCTCTTATTGTTACATTGATAAAACAAGATCAGTGGATCAGTGAATTAAATAGACAACTGAAAAAACTAGAAAAAAGAACAAATTAGCCACCCACCACCCATTCCCAATTAAATGTCAATTAGAATTTCTCAAAGACAAAGGAGAGATTACTAAAAATTGAAAGTAAGAAAACCATTGAACTAATAAACAAAATTGAAAGTTGGTTTTATGGGGGAGGGAGAAACAATACAATAGATAAGCCATTTATTAATTTGATTAGAAAAAAGAAAATATGACCAAATACAGCATCCATTCCTAATAAAAAACTATTATTGATATAATATTAATATAACCATATTCCTATTTAAAAAAACACTGGAGAACATAGAAATAAAGTTATTATTCCTTAAAATGATAAATAGTATTTATCTAAAACCAAAACCTTTATTATCTGTAATGGGTATAAGCTAGAAGCCTTCTCAGTATAAACAAAATCAATGCAACCAAAATTGAAAAGAAAAAGAAAACTTAGGGAAGGGAAAATTTGCAACAAGAGTCTCTGATAAAGACCTCATTTCTCAAATATATAAAGAACTGATTCAAATTCATAAGGATACAAGTCATTTCTCATTCCTCAGTTAATAAATGATGAAAGTATATGTATGTGCAATTTTCAAATGAAATTAAAGCTATCTACAGTCATATGAAAATGCTCAAAATCACTATTAATTAGAGTAAGACAAATAAAAACAAGTCTGAGATACCATTTCACAACTTTCAAATTGGCTAAGATGCCAAAAAAGGGAAAATGAGGGATGTTGCAGCTGTTATGGGAAAACTGGAACAATAATGAATTGATCCAACCATTCTGTAGAATAAGTTGGAATTATTCCCAAAGAGTTGTGCAAACTCTTTGATCCAGCAATACCACTAGTAAATCTATATCCCAAAGATATTCCAAAAAATGGACAATGGACCTATTTGTACAAAAATATTCATAGCAGATTTTTTGTGATGGATAAGAATTGGAAACATATGATTGTAATGGAATATTATTGTGCTATAAGAAATGACAAGCAGAATTATTTCAGAAAAATCTGAAAAGACTTAACATGAACTATTACAAAGCAAAGTAGTCAGAACCAGGAGAATGTTGTACCCAGTAACAGCAATGTTGTTTGATAAGAATTATGAATTACTTATTCTCGTTGTACTGTTAAATCTTCTAACTTTTCCTCATTACAGATAATGTTTATCTTAGATAAATATTATTTATCATTTTAATAAACAATACTTTTATTTCTGTGTACTCTAGTGTTTTTAGCAAGAATGAGTGCTTTTTTATTTGGTCAAAGACTTTTCCTCTATCTATTCTCAATGCAATGATCCAAAACAATCCCAAAGAATTAGTGATGAAATATACTCTCCACCTTTAGAGAAAGAACTGATAATGTTTTAATAAAGACTGCACCATGCTATTTTTTTTTCATTTTCTTTCAATCTTTTTTTTCTTTTATTTGGGTCTTCTTGTACAAAATGACTCATATGAATATATTTTACCTGGTTGCATATGTATAACCTATATCTAATTGTGGAGAGAGAGAGAAGAAGGAATAGAATATGCAACTCAAAACTTTAAAAATAAATGTTTAAACTGTTTTAACATGTAATTGGGGAAGAAATAAATTATATTTTAAAATAAAGTCAAAGACAGAGGCTACATAACTCTAAAAAATTAAATAAAAAAACATTTATTAAGCACTACTATGTGTAGGCACCATGCTAAAGACTGGGAATACAAAGAAAAAGAAAAACAATTTAAAACTGGTCGTAATATCAAGGAACTCACAGTCTAATCAAAGAGACAATATGGAAAGAACTGTGTGCCCACAAGATGTATTCAGGATAAATTGTGGTTAATCTAAGAAGTAAATCACTAAGATTAAATAAATGTGGAGGAAAAACTTTTTTTTTTTCAGAAGGCAGGCTTTTAACTGGGACCAGTGATGGCAGTGCTTTAGAAGCAATAACATGTAGACTAGTCTACTACATTGATTAAGTAGGCAGGGTGCTGGTTAAGAATTTCCCTATATCCATAGAATTAATTCTCCTTGCTGTCTGTTTCCCAGTCCAACTCTACTTCCCTTTGCTATGATTTCTAGATTTCATAAAATAGATGACAGACCACACTTCCCTGGCTTCCCTTTGATGTAAGACGTTCCATCAAATTAATGGCCAGAATGTCTAAGTACATGCAAAATGCACTTGGCAAGAGTAGAGAAAAATCTATCCTCTGCTCATATGTTGGCAAATTGAAATTTAGCAAAATCCTACTTAGTGACATGTTTCTTTGCTCCTTACTCTTTTCCTACTGCTTTTCTTCCTCTGCTGCCAGACTCAGACCTGGCTCCTCTTTCTAGTAAGTGTATCCAACTTTGGCTGAGCCCTCCTACTTCTCCCTTCTGAAAATAGCTTAGCTGGAGCTATAGGCGAGGTGTTGTGGTTAGGAAGAACAGAGTGGAGCCTTCCTCTGACTTGATACTCAAAATCTTGGCTTCTTTTTGCTCATTCCAGCTGTTTTCTGAAGGAAGCCAGGTTATAAACAATGATATATAAGAAGTAGAAGAGAGCCTGGGCACAAGGCTCTTTGGCTAGTCATGTATCATCACCCTTCAAACAGAAGTGAACACGTTGGAAAGCAACGAACTGTGTATACACAGGCATGTGTATATATATATATATATATATATATATATATATATATATATATATATATATATATACACACACACATACATGTATATGTATGTATATATATACACATATATATGTATATGTAGGTATATATGTATATGTATGTATATATTTTTAATTTATGTGTTTAAATATACATATGCTTATTGTTTTTATCACTAATTTTTCAATTTCCCTAAAAACTAATTGTCTTGCATGTTTAACTAACAAATACAATTAAAGATATGATTGTATAAATCAGAAATTGATCTTGCAGTTATTCGCACCATAAAATCATCACAAGATTTTAAATATCTATTTTGGACAAAAATCATATAGAATAATAAGAAGAGTTTATCATCACAGAATTTATAGTCATAAACTAATAATTTCAGGACTTTTAAGAACTATGATTTCATAATTTCATTTTTTATTCATAGCATTTCTTGTCTCTTCTTTTATTCTTTGCTTCTATAATTGTGACTAGAAACAGATACAACTCCACATCTTAGGTTTCATATTTTCATATTTTATGATGCCATGTGCATATTTTTAATTTAAAAATTGTGAGAAACACTTTACATTCATTTTGAGCATTTTATGAAAACTGTTAAATTTACTAATGTTGTAAAACCAAATACAATTAAAAAACAAGGTAGTTTGCATGCAAAATTTTCCCAAAAAATTTTGTGAGAACATTGGAGTGTCTCCCCTAAACACTGTATCCTGAGTATCACCAACTCTTGTCCCATGTTACTTTTGTCATGAAAGGGAAGGGAAAGGAAGGAAAGGGGGGAAAAGGAAAGGGAAAAGAAGGAAAAGGAAGGGGAAGGGAAGAGAGAGGAAGGAAAAAGAAAAAGTCTGTGGCCTCACAGTCTCTACAGAAATAGACAGATACTTTTAATTAATAGCTGGGTATAAAAGCTATTTACCATAACATATAGAGATCTTAAAGTTATAGACTGTGTCCAAAATGGATGTTATAATCAGTCATTATTTACTTTAGCTAAATTCAGATAGGTAGCTTGATACAGTAACCATGTTTCTAAAGTTATTGGTGGGACCAGTGTGCTAACATTTTCCATGATAAACCCTCATGTCTTTTCTAATCAGTAAGGAATTTTGATCTGGGCCATCTACCTTTACTCTGCAGTTCTAGATCAAAACTGCTGTTTTTAGCCAGCCCTTGCTCTCCCAACTCAGTCACTTCCCAGGTGCTACACAGAGTTTTCCCTTAAATCTTTTTTTTTCTTGTACAAACATTAAGCCTGACTTGAGAGCCTTCTGGAATTGTTTGTTTTCAGTCTTCTATAGGCATGTTCTCAATCCCTCTTATCTTCTGCTTTCAGGCTTTCTTTCTGTTCTTAACCTCTTTATCTCTCTAAACTTTCCAGTGTTATTCATAATTTCATTCACATATGTCCATTCAATTCAATTCAACAAACAATATATCATATCATCTACTAAAAGCACCTTGCTCCAAGTCGAAGGAAAAATCAAAACTTAAGTGAACCACCACAGTACTTGCCCTCATGGTCTAGAAATCTAAAAGGGATATGTAACCCATACATAAGTAAAAAATATAAATGACAAATCAATCAGTAATATGTAAGATTAATTGAAGAGATTAGTACATAGAAATGTGCAGACCTTTAGGAAGTAGTAGAATTAGGATAGGCACATGTAGCAATGGGAATTGGCAATCAAGAAATGTTGCTAAGATGAAATTTACAGGATTTGATAACCAATTGATATGAAAAATAAATGAGAGGGGAAATTCAAAAATAAATCAAGGTTTTGAAGATGGTAAATGATAGATGCAGTGCCGCTGATACAAATAGTGAAATGAAAAGAAAGGATTGTGTTTTAAGGAAAAACTCAGGTTTATAAAGGTTGAGCTTGATGTACTAATAGGTCAAATCAAATTAACATTCCATTTGCATATTGCAGACAATGTGATTAGTGCTGGAGACACACATCTAAGCACAAAAAAAAAAAATTTGCACCTTTTTTCAAGGAGGTGACTGTTTAATGGAGAAGACAAAATTTTAAAAAGGAAAAGGGGAAAAGGGAAGGATAATATTTGTACTGTGGCAAAATTTGGGCAATGAAACATGGCTGCTCTGGACTTTCTTTTTCAGGAGAAACTCACCAAAGGGATAAGGGAGCCATAAGGGCAGAGGGAGAAGGCCATTGAAGCATGATGATAAAGTCCAGAAATGATACACAAGTGACATTATGCTACAAATAATCAGAAATGTGAGTCTGGATGTTGGGAGCCAAGTCAAAGCTGAAACTAGATAATGAAAATCATTTGTATATGTGATAACTGAAATGTAAGATTAAATGGGATTGTCAAAGAATAGACAATGAAAAGAAAAGTAGAAGAGGGTCAAAGAAAAAAATTGGGGCTCTATCCCTCTTAAATATTCAGTAAGATAGCAAGAAACTCTCATGTTTCAAGAGTCATAAAAGTGATAAAGTTCTATAGTCAGTCATTTTTTAATACTCTTACTAACAAATGAAACAAAGTCTGATTAAATATAAGCAAGTGGCTTGATTATATGCATGAAGAAATCTTTGAATTGGTTGTGGAATTGGAATCATTAATTACTTCAGAAGATAAGCTAGTAACTTTTTTGTCTTGGATTTATCTTATTTTTTTTTTTATTGGTAAGGAAATAGAACAGAATTAAGGTCATACAAATTCAAGGCCCCATGTTCCAGGCAAAAGAAACTATATGGCAGAATAAGATATGTTGGTTTCTGTCAATGATCTTAAATCCAGAAATTAACATCTCTTTTGTCCTTTTAAACCATGTCAAGAAAACTTCTTTACAGAATGGATGTAGATGCCCTATCTCAAAAGTCCTATATATTTGAATTCATTCTCATGACCAAGGAGGGACTGAAGAAAGTCTATGACAGACTTTGGAATGAGAGGAATAAGATATAAAACTGAAATAATTAGAACAAAAATGATATTTTTTCAAATTTGAAATCTCTTCAGCAGGGTGTCATTATATCCTCATGTGGCAGTTAGCTTCTTACAGTTCTGTCCTAGGTAATTTGTGGCTTTCTATGTATCCTTAAACCTTCTACTTAATCCGTCAAAAAATATTCCTCCCCCTCAGACACACATACTTTTATTGATTTTTACCTCCCTCATGCCTGTTTAGCTCTACACTGCCCCTATTATATGGCCTTCCTGAGACTCACAGAGCTTTCCCTCTTCTGAGGGAACTTGACAAGATGAAATACATTTGAAAAAAGAATGTGTAAAATATAGACCCCACACTCTCCTCCCTTAACCTAGCTGCACTTTCAGAGCATCCCTTACCCCCAACACGAAATATACTTGTGGATTCTGAGCTGTTAATCAAATAGATGTGGGTTATACCATCTCAGAGGAACTTAAAATAGAATTCAAAAATACCACCAACCAGTATTTGAAAGCATCATTAGTATAAGAAAAGGCCTTTTCAAGACAAACATTCAGGAATATTTGTAGTTTGATTACTTTATGGTCAAAACAGTGATGACAAAGGTATGGTCACTTATTGCCAAATTGTCCTTCATATTTGGGCACAGAAATTAGTAGCAAATCAGAAGGTGGGCATTGGTATGAATAAAAACTATCCAGTTAATTTCTTACTGATGAGTCTTCTCTGGTTCTTGACTGCCAGGAAGAATTTGACCGTTTGACTTATGGTTTATGGAAAAAGCCAGTCACCAGGAATAGGAGAGTGCTGATAATAGTAGCAGAGGAACTAACAGTTAGCTACCAAACCTTGGTGACTGTGAGATCAATTAAAGGTAAGAGGAAAGAAGCCAGATAAATATTGGCAGGGGACTGCCACAGTGAATCTCCAAGCCAGTTCAACTGATAGGCAAAGGATGATCTTTACATTGGAAAAGGAAAAATTAATCTCCTTGGGCATAAGATAAAGGGGAAATAATGGAGAAGGGAAATAATACATCCAAAAAAAAGGGGTAGATGAATCCTACAATATTTCTAACTGAATAACTAGAATGTGCTTATTTATGCCTTTTAAGTACTTGGGAATGTGTTTGTATTCTTATCCCTGTAGGAAGTCTAAGTTTGTAAAAGTGAATTCTTTAGAAGTGAACATTTATATAATCACTCCTTCAAACCATTCTCAGACTCCTCACTACCTTGAGGTTCAGTTTACTGTTTTTTTCTTTCTTTTTTCCCCTGAGGCA
The DNA here is from genome assembly GCF_048593235.1 of Sminthopsis crassicaudata. Taxonomy (NCBI): domain Eukaryota; kingdom Metazoa; phylum Chordata; class Mammalia; order Dasyuromorphia; family Dasyuridae; genus Sminthopsis; species Sminthopsis crassicaudata. Next base: position 253,002,520 of record NC_133617.1, on the reverse strand, counting down.
ATTAGGGTTAAGTGACTCGCCCAGGGTCACACAGCCAGGAACTGTTAAGTGTCTGAGACCACATTTGAACTCAGGACCTCCTGACTTTAGGGCTAGTGCTCTATCCACTGCACCACCCAGCTGCCCCTTCAGTTTATTGTTTAACCAATTATGAAAGAAAAATCATGTGTTGACCTCCCATTCAGTACATTTTTAATTCACAAATTGTATTAGAACCACAAGGTAAAGAGCAAAATATTTCATCAAGGCAGATTAACAAGACAATTTTTTTTTTAAAATTGAAAGGCAACAAAATCCTTCTAAGTCTCCTAACAGTATGTACCAAATTGACTTGTAATTTCCTAAGGAAGCCAGTAGGGAAAAAGCAACTTCTTGTAAAATTCACAAAGAAGTAGTCAAACTATCTATCTCAGTCATGGGGGTATTGGGTAAGGAAAGAATTAGTACTTCTGTTTCTGTACTTGCCTCGGTCATGAGATCATAATCATAATGGAAGTGCTTCATAGTCACAGATCAATTGAAGTTTTCACACTTCGTTTATGGTATTTCATTTTGTATATCCATATTTTGTCATTCTTTCAAAAGTAGGTTAAATTACCCAAGGGTCACAGTTCTTTTTTTGTTGACATTATTATCATTTCTTACAGTCATACAACTTCTCTAGCTGTTTATCATCCAAGGATATTTGGGGCAGTGAGGATCGATACAATGCTTCAAGATTGATTTTCACCAATAACACACTTTCCAGGAAATTACCAGACGTCAAGCTATTTCTTAATATATGTCACAGACTTTCTTCAATCTGTCCTTGGTCATGAGAATGGATTCAAACATAGAGGACCTTTGGGATAGGGCATCTACGTCCATATTCATCTTCTCTGGCTAAGTATACATATGAAATTCATACTTGTTTGTCACTATCAATCTCTGGTAGCATCCAATTGAGCTCATTAAAATATGTTAGTGGGTTATTGTTCATATGGAATTAAGCATCATTCTTATAGTCTTGTACAATCCACAAGCTCACTTAAAGTTGAGAACTATAATTTGTGGATGAGATAATGAATTTCATTATCAGAGTATTATCTTATGACAAATACATAATCTGAATATGTGGACTCTAATATTGAGCTTCTTCTTCAGATAATCCTTTAATTCCTGAAAAGTCTCCAAAGTCAAACCTCTAGATTGATCCACCCATGAGTAAGGAGTACAATACTTCTTTTATGCTCTCTGCCAGCTCAGTCCTGTTTTTAAAGTTTCTACATAGAAGACATGAATTGCAATTGTTTTTAAATATTGAGTCCTAGTTTGTTGCCAGCCACACATAGACAGTACACTGAATTAATTAATGTTTAAACTCCAGAAATATTTACTGGGTCTGAATATAACAGGACCATGATGTCTTATTAATACCCATGACTTTCCAAGGGAACTCCACATCCATTGATATAATTCATATATGGATAGTCTTTTTTTTCTTAGTCCATATAGATCTCCTGAAGAGATAGAAGAGGGATATCTTACAAGTGTTCTTCATAAAATGGCTAGAATATAATTATCAAATGCTATAGATTGTCACATTTTATTGAGACCTATAGATTCACAAGAAAAGTAACAGAAAAGGTTATTGGACTAAAGAGTTTGTTGTTGACTCATGGAATATTCATCCAGGATATCAATTCAGTTTGCCTATGATAGCCTCGTGGAATTCACTATTAAAAAAACAAGGTCAGATATTTCTCTCAATTATACCCAGTATGCATACATACACACTATCCATAATTTTAACAAAACCTAACTCATAATCTTTGGCTATGCTTTGTTGGCTTGATGCCTAAAGCAGATAGCCATGGCTTCTGGTTCTAAACTCCTTTAACTATCCAAAGAAGAATGTTCTCTCTCTACTTGTCCATCTTACATTAGGCTTTTCCTAAAATTCTTCAGTGGGACACCTAGCTGATATGAATTTTCCTCTCATTTAATTTCTATGATCCATATCTTTAAAAATCTATGGCTATAGAAGGTTGACTTTGTTTTCTTCCAGTCGCTCTATCATCTCTCATTATTTTTCGCTAACCAACCACATCAACTCTATTTAGTGATGAGCTGTCTCTGATGAACACATATTATTAACTAAACCTCTATAATTTTATCCTATACCATACCCATGATAACTGGAATTAGTCTAGTCCTAAGTTCTCAAGGTTTTTCAATTTTTTTTTACCCTTTGACTTTCAATAAATTTTTCTGCTTCCCCATTTAAACATGAAAATGAATTCTATCACTCACCATTCATATGCATATGAAATAAAATAAAAAGATACATTTCAATAAAATCATATATTTCTAAAATATTTCCCATACCTCTTTGACAAGTTTTTCACACTCTTTAGGAAGTTCCTATGTTGGAAACCTCTTGCTAAATGTCCCATGCTGTCCATAGGCACTTCCTTTTTCTCTTCTCTGCAGCAAATTTGCAACCATAATACTTTCCCCTCCTTCTGTTAGAGTTGATTAAGGAATATGCATGACTCTTCTCTGTATACTTGGGACCACCAAAGTGACTGTCTAGCCTCTATATTTGAGTGGTATAATACAGGGCTGTTGCATCTTCAATAAGTATATGAAGTAGGCAAATCTCAGGAATCTCCATTAATTTCATACATTGCTTCCTCTCTCAATAAAGCAGCATCATGGCAGGACTGAGGTATATTCATTTGGATAAAGCAAAAATATAATATCTAGGAGGGAAGGACCAAGATGATAGAGAGAAGGCAGGTTCTCCCCTGAGTTCTCTCCAAGACCTTTAAATAATGCCCTAAAACAAATCGTAGAGTGACAAAACACACAAAATGATTTTCCAATCCAGAATAACTTAAAAGTTTGGTTTGTCATACTGAAATAAGAGTGGAGCACAGTCCCATGTGGCCTATGTGAGTACAGATCAGGCCCCAGAAAACCAAAAGCAGTTGTTGGAAATGAGGGAATCGGCAAGTGCAGCAGCATTTTCTGGAATTCTCAGCCCACAGATGGTAAGGGGGGGAGAACAACTGGGCAGAAGGAGATTACAGGGGTCTCTTTGCTGTTACTGGGGGAAAGACTCTGTTGTTTTGCCCATACTCAGATCCAGGTTGTATTTCTAGATGGCAGTCTCGGGATAAGGAGGAACACTATCACACCAGAGCTTCTGGCCACATTGGAACAGGGAGCCTCATAATAGCTCCAGTGAAGAAAAAAGTACTTATGCTTGTCACAGACCAGAGCAATAACACATCTCTTCTTAGGTCCTTAAGCCTGTAAATAGATCTGAAAAGAGCTATACAAAATCCATGAAGCTTGGGACAATGTACCCTCCATCCTGGAAGCAAAACCCCAATTTAGCAAAGAGTTAAAATTCAACAAAAATCCAACAAATAGGCTGGGAAAGTGAGAAAACAAAAGCAAAATAATTTGACCATAGAAAGTAGATTTCTGACAATTTTGAGCTCTTCCATGATCCATAAGATCAATTCTGATTTTTCTTGGAGACTGGATGTAGGAATTTTGATTTTGCTGTCCTTTTTTCAGTATATGTTTTGATCTTCCTTGTCACAACTATTGATGGAGTTGTGATGTGATTCATCTATTTTGTAGAGCAATTTGTAACTGTGCCAAAATATTTAGAGCAGCTTTGTTCTGTGGCAAAGGATTGAGTATGGAGAGGATACCCATCAATTGAGAAATGGATGAATAATTTGTGGTATGTGACTGTGATGGAATACTATTATGATATAAGAAATGAACAAAATGTTTTCAGAAAAACCTGGAAAGACTTACATTAAATGATGCAAAGTAAAATGAGTAGAAGCAGGAGAACAATGTACACAATAAAATTGTAAAATGATCAACTATGAATGATTTAGCTATTCTAAGCAATGCAATTATCTAAGACAATGCTGAAGAACTTATGAAAAATGCTTCTCATAACCAGAGAAAGATTGAAACCTGCTTTATTTACTTTACTTTTCTTGTTTTGTTTTGTTTTGTTTTGTTTTGTTTTGTTTTTTATCTTTTATAACATTACTAATATGGAAATGTTTTGCCTGATTACACATATATAACCTGTATGAGGCCTTATCAAAGAGGAGGGAGAAAATTTGGAAATTAATTTTAAAAATGAATATTGAAAACTATTTTACATCTAATTGAACAAAAATAAAATAGTAAATTTAAAAAAGAAACAAAGGAAATAATAAATAAGAGCTTAACTTTTAGTATCTTTGATTAGGCCTTGCACTGTTGGTGTTCTGCAGAGAAGGGCATGCTTCTTGTTACATCTTTTAAATTATCCTCAGTCTATCCTGCTCTCACATGTTTGAATATTAAGTATTTGTCAGCTTCTGTTCATGAATATAGAGTTTAATAATTAATTTTAAGTACTTCCTTGTCCATCAAAATGTATACTTGAGACAAACCCTACAAAGAGAATATGAGTTAGACTTTTAATCAGATTTTTAGATTCCATATATTATACCCACTGCACCACATAGTTGTTTCTGTTTTAGAACAGGATCTCTGCAATAACTATTTGTCATTATTGGTCATAATAACATTGATCAATGCTCTTAAGTCTCTCAAACTTACTTTTATTAGCTGTTAATTTTATAGTTTGGCTTTGATCATTTCATTCTATATCAATTCATATAATTCTTCTCATATTTCTCTAATTCTATCTTTCTTCCTTTCTTTTTTATAACAAAATAGTAATCCATTACATTTATAAACTATAATTTGTAAAGTTATTCCCCAATTTGTAAAAATTTCATTGTTTACCATTTTGCTGCTATGATAAAAAATAGTTGCTATAAATATACTTGCTCATTTGAGTCCCTTCTTCTATCTCTTTGCTGTATACCTAATATAGGTATAATTGGCTAAAAGGCATAGTTTGTTGATTTGGGGCCTAGTTCCAAATTGCTCTCCAGAATAGTTGGCCGGATTTATAACTCTACCAAAAATGCATTAGCATGCTTATTTAAATTCAGCCCCTTTTGTTATTCACTTGCCATTTCCCAGTTGGAAAATGACTTGGAAATCTGCCAGTACCAAAAAAAGAAAAAGTAATTTGACCATGTAGCTAATCATAGGTACCATTTATTTGGAATTTTTTGGTTTTTAAAAAAATTATATATATATATATATATATATATATATATATATATATATATATACATATATATATATATATATATGATATATAAACACAGCATATATCTTTTTTATGATATATGATATATGTAAAATATTTGTATAAAATCTCATTTGAGTCTTTCAGAAACACTGAAGCATAGGTGCAATTACTTTCCTTCTTATTTTATAGATGAGGAATGAGGGTCCAAATAGCAAAGTGTACTGTCCAGAATCAAACAGTTGTTAAGGGTCTACAATGAGATTTACACTCGGGAATTTTTTCTAACTTCAAACTCAACACTTATTTTCTATAATGGAGTGCCTCAATTCAAATAACATAAGTGATACATTAGAAATTAACAAGAGAAAAATGACAACATCTAGCACTCAAATAAGGGCTTTAAAGTTTGCAAAGTGGTATGGGTTATCTCATTTGATTAGGAAAAGGTAGTGCATGGAGGAAAGCAAGCAGGACTGAACAAGGATTTCTTTTCCTCTATTTCTTTTTCTATGCTAACATTATGGAATATCAAATAGCAGGTATCATAGAGATGATTTTGCTTTTCAAAGTCTGCTGAAAAGTTAATGAAGTAAGGAAGATATAATCATTCGGGTAAAGCAGGATGTAAAGCAGGCCAGAACCTGCACTAAAAATGCATAAAGTAATTTTACTGAAAGACAGAGACACTTGCCTGTGGCAGGTGCAGGAGGCAGGCAGTGCCCTGAGTGCCTGGGGAAAAGAAAAACCAGCAGAAAGTGTTGAGACACGTTCTAAGACTCCAAAGCTACTCATTTTTTTGGAATACTTGTTCTATCTTTATTGTCTGCCTGTAAGATTATGGTTTGCAGTGGGGTGGGGGAGAGAGGGTGGGGAGAAAGATGAATGGTTTGGTGAAGTCTCCAGTTCTGGAAGCTTTGGATGACACAAGGCCAGCAGAACTTGTGGTTCTGAAAGAGTCGGCTGCTTTGGAGGGAACTGACAAGGGCCAAGGTGGAGGGTAGCACAAATGTCTCTCTGACACGAATCCTGATTTTGCTAACAAAATCTGACAACCTGGGACATCCAAGGTGGCTCACCCTTATTTTGAAGGCTTTACATCCTGTCACCTGTGGGATATGGCCTTTTAAGACTTTGTTGTCTTGGGAAAAGTCACAAACAGAGCATTTGTTACCTTCCATCCAAATCTGAGTGTACCTTTTCTTCTATCTTCTCTATATTTGTTTCACCAAAAGACTGGCCCTAAATCCCCCATAGCTCACAGCTCAGAGCACTGTGGGGTTCCAGTACCATTTGGTTCCTTTGGTCCTCCTTCCTGTATGATATAGCCTCCCTGGTGTCTGAGACAAAGAGCTGAGAATTGCAGTCCTCCCTGATGACCTGCAATCATGAGCACTTTGGCAAAGTACTGCTTTCTGTGAGGCTGTGATAAAATACCTCTTCCTCTAGAAGATGATTGTGTTTTGGGAGAGGCCCTGAAAAGATGTGTGCTCACCTATAAATATCAGGCCTTGGGCATTTTTTCAAATGGAAGAGCATGAGAGGTGTTGCAAGTGGCTGCTTTGAAGCTCTAAAATTACAAAGGACAGAAGTAGAAATAAGTAAGGTGTCACCAAATGGTCTTATAGAGGTGCATATATATATGTATATATACATATATATATATATGTGTGTGTGTATATATATATTGGAGTGTTGGAAAGATGTTAACTACAAGAAATAGGGTTAAATCATTAAAGAGAAGGCAGTTGCTTGCTTGTCTTGGGGATAAAGGTACTAAAAATGATGGGAAAAGAAAGGGTTTGCTGTAACAATGGAATCAAGATGAGTCCATTAAATAGTCCATAGAAAAAGGAAATAGTAGGAAGGCTCAATTTTCTAGGACTTTGGACAGAGTATAGTAGTTGCACAGTTGAAAGAGGTAGCCATATTTTCTGTGTGGTTTCAAGTAAAAGCCAAAAATTTGGACCTGGAGCCCAAACAGGAAGAAAACCCAACTTGACCTAGGATTAAATGGCAAAAAGTAAAGAGTTGAGGATAGTTGGCACCCAGAAGAATATTTCATATTTTTAAATCAGTGGTGAGGTGTTTGAGGGTATTTAAACCTGAACTAAACTGTCTAAAACCCCCTAAACTATGTTGATTATATTCCCTAACCATATATAGTATGTTATTTCAAATTCTCTCATGTTATATTAAAAGGTAATGATCTAACAACCACATGTGTATGCTGGACGCCAGTGAAGGTACAATTCAGTAAGCCCTGAGAAAGTGCCTTTTTAAGAGAAAAAATTTGTCCCAATTCTATCAATAATTTGCTGCAAGTGGGCCAGCACCTTAACTTTTTTATACTTTCAGTTTCCTCATCCATAAAATGGGAATACTAATAATTAAAACTATTCACTTCATGAGGGAAAGAGCTTTGTAAAACAAAAACATTATATATCAATTGTTATTTGTGGGTCAGTTTCTTGAGGGATTGTGCCAGATAATCTCAAATTGGTCGATTTGAGGGATTGACTCTCTTAGCTCAGTATTGACTGGGGTACTGCTTCTGAGTTCATTGTGACCCACTTTGCACTTGTCACAATTTAGTCCCCTAGGAAAGTTCAGATTTTGAAGAGAGGAGGATGAATAAGAGGAAGCATTCACTAATCTTTGCAGACACTAAACATTTTGGATCATTCCCTCTTACATCATAGCCCTGGAGGATTTCTGTCTTAGGAGGAAATATTTGAGATGGGGAAGAATATGAAGGAGAATAAAGAGAAAGGAAATTTAGAGAAGATTAATGGAAATTATTCTAGGCTAAATTCTTTTTCAGGTGAACAGAGTTCTTGCCCTCTGTCGCTCCTCAAATTTTCCTTCCATCCTCTGCCCCCTCCCCTTCCTTGGCCTCCCAATCCAGCAAAGGCATGCAGGCATCTGCTCTAACCACATGCCTTGTCAGGACGTGTTCCTTCTCAGTGAAGAATGTAAAAATGCCAAACCCCTTTAAAATGCTGAAAGGGGAGCCCTGTTTTCTGGGGTGTTAATAGTCACAAGCAAAATCAGAATTTGGCACAACCAAAATTGTTGGGCCTCAAGGATATAGGGGAAAATATTTTTTTTCCTTTTCTTCTCTCTTTCTCTTTCTTTCTCTCTCTCTTTTTTTAGGTATGGCATTGAAACAGAGCTCCGGAAAAAGTATGAAATTCATGAGAGTGGAAATGCATTATATCACAGCCACAGGTAGAACAGGTGCAGCAGAGACAGTGCAACCCCTCCCCCTCTTCAGTCAGGCCAGGTGCTACACTACCTGACTAGCTAGACCACCTCCCAAAAGGCAAGGCAAAGCAGTCCTGGGGCCCAGCCTTTGCTAAGACCAGGGTCCTGTTCACTAAGGCTTTGTCTACACAAAAGCAAGTGTATTTTGTTGTTTGCTTTCCAAACTACTTTTTCATGGCCTCTGTCCCCAGTGTCAATATTACCTAGATCAGAGAGGAAGCAATAGCATAATTGTGTGGGCATGTTGGTCCCAAACAGGCTCTGGGGGCATCCTCTGCCCAGAAGGCCTAAGAATAGAGAGTTCATAAATTTTTAAGAGCATGAATTAAAAACAAGAATTTATTTTTTTCTCAAAGTAAGAGGAATAAAAGAAGATAGAGTTGGTGAGGAGCAGCCTAGGAGATAGAGATCATCTAGTTTAGTTTATTCCAAAGCTAATTGAAGCAGTTTAGCGTGGTAGAAATAGTTCTCAATTTAGAATCAGTAGACTAGGATTTCAATCCCACTTCAACTACTTGAGTGAGTTTGAGTAAGTCATTTTACTTTGAGACCTTAGTTTCCTTACTTGTAAAATGGGAGGATTAGGCTAGATAGCCCTAAGATTCATTTAGCCCTAACTTTATAAACATGAAAAGATCCTCCACTAAGGAAAAAAAAATCTTAATTCCCTTTCTCTCTCCCTACATCCCTCCAATTTGTTTGTTATTATTTTTGTATGCTAAATAAACTCAGCTATCTTCCTTCTTTTGCTCCTTTCCTCCATGTTTTCTGGACAGAGTCTTTCTCTCCCCTTCTGCACCACTCTATTCGAAGCTCATTTCAATTTTCCTTCATAAATTCTTATGTTACAAGGCATTGATGTCTAAGGATAAGGCATCCTTAAACAAGGATGTGTAAGGTATACTTTCTGCTTTCAACAAATTTACATTTTCATACGAGAAATAAGTTTCTAAGTAATTATTTGCTATATAAGTATGCGTATCACATGACAGACTAGGACAAACGTTCAATGACTGATAAGGTCCAGGGGTAACTGAAGTCCAGATAAGCGAAATTTCTTCCTATCTATCCCAACTCATATCTGCTATGCTACTTCCCACCATCTTCATAATTATTCCTCTGTTCCTTTCTACTTTCCACCTCTCGTTCTCAAAAAATAAACCAATAGTACTGTTCCTAGAAATGAATTTACTTATGGTACCACTCACTATCCCTGTTGTCTCATATGCCCAAATGCCCCTTTTTTTCACTACCATTTCTCTATATTTGTTGCCTTCTAGTATTCAAATACAATTTTTTCAGAGCAGGAACTGCTTGACTTTTTGAATTTGTTTCACTAACGCTTAGCCCATTGCTTGTCCCATGGTAAGTGCTTAATAAATCATTTTTCATTCATTTGGTAATTGATTCAAGAGACTATCACTTCCATTCAGGGCCAAATTTGTCTTTAGCCACATGGGAGTGTGAACAAAGAGAAGAATGGTTGTGGAGCATCTTGAGGTCATAAGACTGTGAGAAGATTTCTTTGTAGAAACAGCCAATTTCATCTGAGTGAAGAGACGTGGAAATCTCCTGAAGAGCCTGGGCTATATTTCTTTCTTTTTTTTTTAATTTTGCTAAAGGATTTTTTTTCCCCAGCAGGAAGCCTCCACTATTCTTAGCATGTATACAGATGATTAGGTATGTAAATATTAGTGTGTATTGATTATGTTTCAATTTCTTTTTTTTACTTGTCATTCCCCAGTGATTCAAAATCAGGGACCATAACTTTGGTAACCTCATCGACCCCCACCCCCAGAAGTTAGGAAGTGTTCATTCAATAAATGCTGCTGACTGATTGCCTGCTTGACTGACTGAGGGACTGACTCAATCCCTGAAAAGGATTGAAATTCCTCCAAGGATTAGCAGTCATAAATGGGCATGCCTTGTAATAGCCAAGGCAGGTGCAAGTTGAGCTACCCATGAGTAACTGATTAAAGAAGATACATCATCCCTATTATACGATAAACCAACAGCTTCCCTGGCAAATATACTTAGCTAAGACCCAACTGGCTAGCTTCCATAATATGCTTAATTTGGGCCAAACCAGTTCCACTGTTGGGCAAGAACCACCCACAGCCATACCCAGGGGTCTTTTTCCTTAGGAATAGCGTGCCATACAAACAACAGATATAAGGAGACAACTGCTTCAAAGATTACTTTTTACAAGCTACCAAATCACCACTTGAATGTGAGAGCTTTAGGTGATTTTCCTGCAGGGTCTGATATACCTTTAAAACTATCCTTTGCCTTTCTTCATATCTATATTGCCCCAGATGTGAAGCTTTCTGACTTATAAGCCATTCCATTCATGAACATCCATTTGAGTGGGAGTTGTGTTTTTTTTTCCCCTACCATCTTTAATCTCGTAAAAGACTTCAAATTAGGTGTGGTGTGTATACCCTATAATTCTGAAAAACTAAAAGTAGTCTTGAAATTGAAGGTTGTTAGATAGAACTATGGATAAAGCATGGGGCCTGAGTTCAAATCCAACTTCAGATATATCCTATCTGGGTGATCCTAGGCAAGTCATTTAACCATGTTTTGCCTCAGTTTCTTCATCTGAAATAGGAAATGCAAACTACACTTGTACCTCTGCCAAGAAAACCCCAGATGGGATCACAAAGAGTTGAACAGAACTTAAAACAACTCAAGTCTTAAGGACACAGGTGCAATACCGAGATTATGACCCAGACCTTCAGGCAGAGGCTGTTTCAGAAAAACACCTGCTAGACTATTTGTGGATGAAGTCTAGTTGTCATTCATGAAACAATATCCTGAAGGCTTTCTATGAAGACAAGAAAGGTAAAATCTGTACTTGTGATGTTTGTGTTTCTGGTACAGAATCATAAATATAAAGCTCAAAAGGACTTTTTGAAATCTAGGCCAACTACCTGGTTTTATAAATGGGAAACAGAAGCCCAGAGAATATAGCTCTTGCCTAGGGTCATACCTGAAACAAGTAGAAAGACTGGAATTAGAAATCAGATTCTCTGATTCCAGATGCAGTGCTATCTGTATCACATAATGCAAAGGCAGTCAAGGAAGCTTCTTCCCTAAAAGGAGGGCAGTAATAATTGTTGTAGCTCTATAAGGCTTGCAAAGCACTCTACATGCATTATCTCACCAAGCTAAGTGTTATTCACCTTTTACAAATAAAGAGTTTGCAGATTAGAAGAGGAAAATGACTTGTCCTGGGTAAAGTAGCTAACAAGCATCTTAGGCAAAATGAATAAATATTAGCTACAGGCAGGTTTGAAATTTAAATCCAACTAATTAGATTGAGAGAATGGAGAGGCACCTGTTATACTTATTTTCTTATATGATTCCACTTAATAGAAAGAAATTTCTATGGGAAATCTTAAGATAAGGGAAAATTTATTTAGGAAAAAAAATTACCCCCTAACAATAGAATATATGTAGTAAAATGACATATGTTTATTTCCTGATTTAATGAGTAAAACTTGAAGTCAAAAACATTTAAAGAGACTATAGAAAAGAAGAGAAAGAGTAGTAGTAGAGAAAAAGAAATGCATTTTAATATTGTCTAATTTATTTTTAATTAAACATTGTTGTTGCAGTTCTTATATTGACTTTACAGGTGCTGGAGAAAAAAAAGGCAAACAAGTAAACATTAATTTCATTTCTCCTTACTCAGGAATTTCTAGACTTAAACAATGTTTTCTGTCTTCTTTCAAAGAAAATACTATCCCTTTCTAATACACAGAGATTTTTTAAGCCAATATATGGTTACACAGAAATATATGTTTTTAATGCTTTGTTTTTATTTTTGTGATCTAATAATTATAGCAACCAGGAATGGGGGAAAAGCAGAACAAAGATCTACAAATAAGGAGGGAAATGGTTGGAAAAGCTAGAACTAATCCAATCAGCAGATACTACAGTAAAAATATCAACAAGAGTTGAGAAGGAATTGAAGAGTGTTATTAAAAAGCCTTTAGCTATTATTTTTGAAAGCTCACAGATGCCAAAAGAAATCACTAAGACATGAAGGAGAAATGCAGCTCCTATCTTTAAGACAGGGAGGAAGAAGAACCAATCTAGTAGATATTGATCAGTCAGCAAATTCTGATCCTTGCCAATGAGCTAGAAACTCTTGTGAATCCACTTGGCCCAGCCCAAGATGCTGAGAATGAATTAGCAGTACTTTGAGGAAAGAAAATGATCCCAGTTTAATTATAAGAACTAGCCATGTAGGAGAAGAATTTGTAGTTATAGCTTTTCTGGATTTCATTAAGCCTCGTTTTAAAAAATCAGCTTGACAAAATATCTTTTTGATTACCTAAATCTTGACACTATGAGGTCACTGGAAGATTGCAAGTGACATGAATTGAAATTGTCTTCAATGGAGAGTTGGTGGTTCTCTGAGAAAAGAATATAATCCCTGAAAGTCCTGAAATGCTGAAATGGAAACCAGCCAGAGGTTATGGCCTCATGTGATCATCCAATGGAGTCCACATCTTCTAAATTTTCATATCATCCTTAAACAAATGATAGTGAATTTACTAAATATAGTTAAGAACTCAATCGATGCTCAATCTTTTGGCTGAATAAAAAGAAGCTAGGTCTTCTATGTAAAGCAGGTTGTCTTGAGGTTGATACCAACCTATGTTCTCTGTGTATTTGTGTGTGTCTGTCCCTCTCTTTCTGACACTTCTTTCTAGACAATCTCTCTCTGTTTCTCTTCCCTACTTCACCCTACCCCTACACAGACAAATTTAGTGAGTAGTAAGTAATAATCTAGTTAGGTGTTAAGGAAAAGAATTCTTAGGTTAAATAAATACTGCCAAATGATATAGAATTACTATCACTAAAAATCTTCTAAGAAATTGTCTAGCCCATTGGTATCACACTCAAAAAAGGGTTGCTACCAATCTATATATACATAAGGATCCCTGTTAGTTACATATTAACTTGGTTTTAAAATGTAATATTATCTATGTTTTATTGTAAGTTTCTTTTGTTAAATATTTCCCAATTACATTATAATCTGGTTTGGACCTCACTTAGAATTGGTCTATGGTTCCATGTATTTAACATCTCTGATCTAGTCCATCATTTCATATTTTATAGAACAAGAAATGAAAGTCCAGACAGGTTAAACTACTTGCCTGAAGTCACACAGGAGTAAATGCCAGATTTTACTCAAATTCAGAGCTTTAACAGAATTCCAATATGCTTTTTACTTCACAGTGTTTCTGCCCACAGGCAAGGAGATTGTAAGAAGGAGACTATGTAAGAATTTTTGGCTTTCAGATAATAGTGATGATAATGATAATAAGAATAATAGCAATAGTATTTGTATAGTACTTTATATTATCAAATAAAATATCTCACAATTCTGTGAGGTAGTTGCTATTATTTTCCCCATTTTTCAGATAAAGAAACTGAGGCTCAGAGGTTAAATGACTATGCAAAAAGTGTTAAGTGTAAACATACTGAATTAGCAAACAGATTTGAATCTTGGGTCTGATGCTTACTAACTCTATGACCTTTTATAATTAACTTAAATTTTCTCAGCCTCAGTATCCTCATCTATAAAATTTAGATCAAAATCCCTGTCTAGGTCACAGGATTGTTTGAGGATTAAATGAGACAACACATGTGAGAAAGTTTTTGGGAAAAAAAATTAATGTAAAGCTCTACATAAGGTTTAATTATTATCATCATCATTAAATAATAATAACTGAACTTGAGCAAGTGACTTCTATGTGTGTGATAAATGTGTATGTGTCTATGCTTGTATATGATCCGACAACTATTTTAATTCTTTGAGGGAGGGGGAAGGGTCGCAGTGTAAACTGCAAAACAAAAATGGAACTCCAGCGCAGTTGAAATCCTAAGAGGTGCTAGAAATCTCATCATCAGGATGTCATTACACCTCCATGCAATAATTAGCTCCTTTTGATCTGTAAACAACTCTGTCCTAGGTAATTTGTGGCTTTCTGTGTACCTTATGCCTCCTACCTTAATCAGTCAAGAAAATATTCCTCCCCCTCAGACACACATACTGTTGTTGATTTTTAACCTCCCTCAAGCCTATTTAGCTCTACACTGCCCCTATTATGTGGCCTTTCTGAGGCTCACAGAGCTTTCCCTCATCTGAGGGGGCTTGTCAATATGAAGTACATTTGAAAAAATGTAAAATATAGACCCCTCCTCCTTAACCTGGGCTGCACTTTCAGAATATCACCTGCCCCCATCACCAAGTTAACCCAGGGGGGATTGATGAAGATTCTGAGCTGTCAGTCAACTGGGTGAAGGATATAACACCTCAGACCTAGTCAAAATAGAGCTTAAAACTACCACCAACTCATGATTGAAAACCCCCTTTAATGTGTTTTTTTTTCTTAAAAGACATTTTAAAAGTTCTGTCTTTGGACACTTTATAGTAATTCTGTCACTGCTATGGGCAGAATGTTGACAGCAAGTACAAGGTCATTTATAGTCAGACTGTTCTGCACATCCAGGGCAAAGTGATTAGCAGTAAATCACAGACCAGGTATCAGAATGAATGGACCTCATCTAATCAATTACTGATGAGTCTTGTAATAGTTTCTGGGATGAAAAGGCTAGCAAAAAGTCAGTGAATTTGAATTAATATCATTTTAAGTGTCAATGAGTATTTGAAAGTAGCAGCTCAAAAGACCAAATTGTATCTATTTCCCATAATTTCTGCTGTATTCTTTCCCAGCCATCCTCTTTCCAATGGTACCTCACAAAGCTTCAGAGAAAATCATTAAACCCACAGAATATAATAAATGCTCTTAAATTAAGGGGCTTTTGTGTGCTTTGGATTGGATCACATAAAACAACTGACCCCTTCCTCTGAAACAGCCTCTTTAAATCCACATGCATTAATACGCTGCCCCCACTAGCCAATTTTCATTTCTTTATTCCTATCTCTTACGTTGTATATACAAGGCTTGCACTTGTATACATAAGATCAGTTTGCTTTTTGAAAAACCATAATAAGGAAGGGATTTTACGAATCAACAATGTGAATGAAGAGAAGCAGGATTATACACGCCATGGACTGGGGAAGGGAGGGAGGCTGAAAGAGGTGGTTCCTTTCTCTCTTTCTTTTCAGCCTCACATCATTAGAGAATATCAAATGGCGGATATCAGAGTGACAGCTTTACTTTGCAGAGTCTATTGAAAAGTTAGTGAAGTAAAGAAGATATAATCATTCGGGTAAAGCAGGATGTAAAACAGGCCAGGACCTGCACTAAAAATGCATAAAGTAATTTTACTGAAAGACAGAGACACTTGCCTGTGGCAGGTGCAAAAGGCAGGCAGTGCCCTGAGTGCCTGGGGAAAAGAAAAAAAAAAAAAAACAGCAGAAAATGTTGGGACACGTTCTAAGACTCCAAAGCCACTTTTTTTTTGAATGCTTGTTCTATCTTTATTGTCTGCCTGCAGGAGGAGGAGAAGGGGGGTTGTTATCTGGGGGAGTGGAATGCTTGGTTTTGTGGAGCCTAGAATTTGGGAGCATTATGATGACACAGAGGGTCAGCAGAGCTGTGGTGCAATTGAAGGAGGCTGATTTGGAAAAAAAATGAAAAGGGCCAAGATTGGGGGTGGCACAAATGTCTGTGTGATTCAAGTTCTGATTTTGTGAAAGCCTATCTTGTAGCAGCAACCTCTTCTCATCCTCTGCTTTGAAGTCTTTTCATTCTGTCACTCTCACCCTTTTTACAATTTGTTGGATTTAGAAAAGTGCTTACATGTCCCCCACAAACAGAGCATTTACCTCCTTTCATTCAAACTCGTATTTTCCCTTGTTGTTGATTTAGACTGGTCTGGGGAGTCTGGTGTTTAATACCCTCTTCTGTTAACTGCATGATGAAATTGAAAGTATACTTTGTAAGGTTGCCGATGACATCTTGTTGGATTAGATGTCTAATGCTTTAGGAGATAGAAGTCAAATTCACAAGGGCCAGGGCAATTTTAGTAAAAACAATCTGTACAAACCAAAGGCACACAAAATGAACAAGTACAAACTGGCTAAAAATACACAAACCAATTCAAGAGACATGTAAAGCCTATGTGGTGCTAACGTTGGGACCTGGAGATAAAAAACTAAAAATGACATTGTCCTTGTCCTCAAGAATTTTACATTCTATTGGAGTAAACAATATTTAAATAGATAAGCAAATGCAAAGTATGTACACGTTAAATAAAAAGTAGTTGACCATGGGAGAGAGTTCCAAACATTAGGAAAAGCTGTCTTATTGGAGGTGGTCTTTGAACTGAGTTTTGAGGGAAACTAGGGATTTTAAGAGGTAGAAAAGAGGCGTTGGGATTCTAGGCATTGGGAACAGATGGTATAAAGGCCTGAATAAAGAAAATGAAATCTCAGGTCCAAGAATCAACTAGCAGAGATCACTCTGACTAGACATTAGAGTAAGAAAGAGAAAATTTTCATTAAAGCTGGAGAAGTTTACCGGAACTAAGCTGTGGAGAGAAGCTAAAATGCCAAACAGAAATATTTTTTTTAAATCCTAGAGGCAATAAGAAGTCCCTAAAGCTTTATGAGAAAGAGAGAAAAGTGGTCAAACTTGTGATTTAAGAGTATCACATTTGCCATTAAGGGGACTTTGGATTAAAGAGAAAAGATCTGGGGCAGAGAGACCAGTTCTGTGGCTACTGCAAAATTTAGAAGTAATAAGTACATATATATCTATATATCCATATATCTATATATCTATATGTAGATATAGATATATAAATATATAGATATATATGCTGGAAGAGTAATAATGTGAAATAAAAGTAGCCAGCAGGCTGCTGTAATAGTGCAGTTATAAACTGATGAATACAGAAATAAAGGTGATGTCAGTATCAAAATTGAGAAAGGGGTATACACAAAAGATATTATGAAGGAAAAGTCAACAAACTTTGAAGCAAATTGGATATTGGGGTTGAGAGGTGGAAGGAGTCAAGAATGACATCTATGTAATGAGCCTAGGGTTCTAGAAGGATAGTAACCTTTAACATAATAGGGAAATTATGAAGCGTGGAAGATTTGGGAGGACAGATAATTAGTTCAGTTTTGAACATAGGTTAAAATGTCTATAGGACATGCACTCTGTGATGTCCAATAGGAAGTTGTGAAACTAGAGACCAATAGCAAACTTAAGTATGGCTGAGCAGATTTAAGAATCATTGGCATAGAGATGATGATTGAATTCACAGGAATTGATGAAATCAAGTGAAATAGTAGAGAGAAGAAAAAGGGATAAGAACAGAATCTTGGAGAACACGTGATTGTTATTAAATTGAAAACAACGCCAATTAGGTCACAGTGAAAAAATACTTGGTTCAGAGACAGGAAGACCTGAGTTTGAATCCTGCTTTGGACAAATAATCATTTAGAGAAATATTTTTTGTCCCTGGACAAATCACTTAAACTTTATCCTGCCTCAGTTTCCTATTCTGTAAAATATACTAATATACTAATAGCATCTGGCTTACAAGGTTGCTGTTAGGATAAAGTGATATAATATGTAAAGCACTTTATATGATTTTAAATATTACATAAATCTTAACTATTGGTATTTATAAGACCATTATTATTAAAATAGTATAATGTCACCGGTACAACCAGTACCTTCTCTGAACAAGATTTCCTGGGTAATCTAAAATTTGCAACTTTCTTGTAAGGATGGGCTTGTTAAACTGGATGAATGATTCCATAATTTAATCTCTCAAAATTGTCCCAAAATGAAACAACTAGATGACACCAAAGAAAATCATTTATCAAAGTAATTAGTATACTTCAATTCACCAAAACGTATTTCAAGGATCTATAATTTGATCACTGTGTGGACTATTTCTATGGACAAAGCTCATGATTTCTCTGTGCCTTAAAAGATACTTTACCTGGGTTGCTATAGCTGAAAATCTTCATCTCTGGTGACCAAATTTCTGATAATTTGCTTCTCTGAATGTGGAAAGGATGGTTTTCAGACACTCCACCACTGGGCCCATACTTAATCTCATCCAGTTTTTTAGGACCTGCTTGAACTTGTGCAACCTTTACAAAGCCTTCAAGAACTCAGGTCACCTTCATACCCGAGTAAGGCATCAAAGGAGGATGTTGGTGGAAGAATCATTCATCTCCTCTAAGATAACTACATTAAATAATAATAGCTTAGGATTTGTAGAGACTCCACTTAGGCCCTATTCTGATGCCTCATGGTGTAATGTGCAGGACCTAAATTCTCCAAAGTTATGCCAATGGATGCAAGCTCTAGCATGTTCAAGCTGGAGAAGATTCAAGCATTGACCCCAGTGATGCACTATTTGTCTGGTGCCCTTCTGCAAGACTCAACCTAGCTAAATTCAGAGAGGCCCATCACCAGATTGGCTACATGACTGACTTACTAGTAGGACAATGATTTTCCTTCCAAGAAAAAAAACTTATGCTTTTAAAAAATATTTTTCAATTAATGTTCACAAATATTAGATTTCCCTCCCATTCTCCTTCCATTGAAAAAAAAAAAAACTAATCATGAAAATGCATGACCCAACAAATCTCCTGAACTCATAATTTATCATTGCACTGATCAATGATTTTTTTCAGTGTCATTTTTGAAATAACAAGTGTGAGTAGTAGTAGTTGGCTCAACTGGGACCCAATTAGCCAGTTCCAATTGGGCAACATTCCTTCCTTCCTTTCTTCCTTCCCCCATTCTGCCTTCTTTCTTTATTTCCTTCCTGCCCTCCTCCTTTCTTCCCTTCCTTCCTTCCCTCCTCTTCATTCTTCTTCTCTCTCCCTCTGTCCACATAGGAAATCTTGCCCTTATCTGTAGGTATTATATTCAAAGGAATATAAATTTTGATTGCTGAAATATAGCAAGATACTTTGGGATTCACAGGCTAGATTTCTTTTTTTATGGGCTACGCCTTAAACTCAAGTCACTCTAGCTCTCATTGGTTGAGAGTCTGGTGTCCTTCTACAAGGACCAACAATAGATCTTAGCCTTAGCCTCACTAGATCATTGTTTGGATTCTAGTGGTTCAGAGGGAGTATAAATAGTAATTGTTTCTGTCTAGGCCATATCCCTGAGGATTTTCCCCTCCCAGATTGATTTTTTTGACTAGATAAAAGAGGCCATTATTTGCCTCTTTTCTTCCCTATCCTTAATCATTGAATGGGTTTTGTATCAGACAAACTAAGATCTGGGAAAGACTTTAGCTTAAAAAAGACCAGTCTCCCACTGCATCTGGGGGCATCTCTAGTTGCCCTGATTTCTATTTTGTCACTGAACCCAGATGGCTCAGGAGAGTGAGGTTGGTGATTGCGCAGCTCTGACTCACTTAAATACAATGCACTTGCAAATCATGACATCATCTTCCTGATGTCATGGTCATATTCAAGAACAAAATATAAACAACAATCTTTATAAAAGAAAATAAGTTGTCATCTAAATCATTCTTTTGGGTCTGCTTATTTTAATCTTCACCAATTCATAACTGTCTTTCCTGTTTCTTCTGAAATTGTTCATTTTGCATAACTTAATAACATTCTATTTTATTCAAATACATCAATAGGAAGATACCCCTTTAGTTTCCAGTTTTTGCTTTAGTAAAAGAAGCTGCTATAAAGAAGTCATTTTCTTCTTTCTTTGATCCCTTTGAATTATAGATCTAATAGTGGGATCACTGGGTCAAAGGATTTGCAAAATTTAGTTATTTTTTTAAAGTGCAAATATCTAAAGAGCTAAAAGATGCATATATTATCCTTCTCTTTTCAAGGCATTTTTACATCTGACCCATACAACAACAGCATTGTTATTATTTCTATCTGATAAAGAATATTTAGAGAGTAAATGACTCCCTTAGTGTCACAAAACTCCCGGGTGGCCAGCATAGGATTCACATCTATGTCTCCTTACACCATGTCCAGCACTTTTTGCCATAAACCTTGCACATCCAATTCCCTGCTTTTATTTTGCTGGATGATGTAATAAGTTATATATTCTGCCTCTTTTTGTCACCACAAGGGAAATATTTCATGCATGAAATACAAGTGATATGATTCTCACAGATAAACCTCCTCAAGTGGTTTGGGGTCCAGAGGGATGAAAGGTACTATATAAATATAAACTAAATAATTATATTTGTTTTAATGAAGCAATGCATGCCCTTGTTGTACTATGGTGCAAAGACCTAATTATTCAAATGCAGCCATTAGTTCCCACACACAGCAGAGATGACGGCAGATGTTATAAAGATAGCATCTTTTGGCCATTTGCCTGTCAGGCCCAGCCACAAGGACACTTCAAAAGATATGGCAGCTCCTGCTGGGAGCATCCCACCACTTGTACTGAAGCATCAGATAACCCAGAGTTGACTTGAAACATCTGGAGGAAACGGGGTGAAACAGTGACAGGGACAGCCCCCAGTGACTACAGTGCAGAGTTAAGCTAGCTGGCAGATGTGGCCTGGACAGAACTGAGCTGACCCCCTGGCTGGGCAAGAGCAATCTCTGTCCTCTTAGCAGTTTTGTAACAGTAAAAAAAAATCCCTCATCAGGACATGGAGACTCAGGCTGTGTCAGGCATCCATTTCAAACACATGCAGCTGAAAGGGAATCATTCATTTGACTCAGGAACGAGATGTACCCAGAAACCAGTCCAACTCCTTACCGCCACCACCAAAAAAAAAAAAAAAATGGAATTAGCCAAATTTATATTGTATGCTATTGCTCAAACTCAACAGCACCTTAAGGACTGGAAACAGGCACTAACCTGCATGCATTTTTTCCAACCCCAGCCCTGCTCCTATGAGTAACTACTAGGAAAACACAAAGAGCTTTAAAAGGTTCAAAGGATAAAAAAAAAAAAAAAGTGGCTGAATCATTATCATCACTGAGTTGCTAAATATTTGGAATTCTGCAAAACTAACAGCATTTGAAAAAAATGAGAGGAGAGGGAGCAAGTTCTTTAACTATTGGAACCCCAATATAACAAGTTTCCTGGAACAAGGTGCCTCAGGGGGCTTCATGTCTTATTTGCTGCCCCCCACACACCTGTCTCTCTGACTTGCAACCTGACTAGGGAATTGACATTACGAGGAAGACTTCAAGGGTAATGTCTCCTTCTGATTGAGCTCCTTCCCACTGTGTTCTCAGACCACATTTTCTCCAGTCCCTCTCTATACCACAAACTATAGAAAACATTTTTTCACTAAAAAAGTAGCTTGAAGTGGAGTTTTCTGTTTGAAAAAAAATCTTCCTTCAGCAATGAGTGAAATTGCGCTAGTTATCTCGGGCAAAGGCTTTGACAGACTGGGAAGAAAAAAAAACACCTAATTATCTTACAGCAAAACAAAAATAAATAAGTAAATTAATTAATTAAAAAGAAAAAAACTAATTTGAAAAGCTCTTATCTGGCTATAGTACATCCCTTTACTTTTCCATGTGGAGAGATAAAAGATAACCTGAGAGATTTTTTTAAAGAGAATTTGAACTATAAAAAGAAATCAAGGAAACTCTAATGCATATTATATATGTATATATATACATATATATGCATATATTCACACAATACTCTCAAGGAAAAGAACAATAACAAAAAAAGCCTGTAGCCAAATGTCAAAATTAAAAACAGGTGGTAAGCATCCCATGACCTAAATCATTTTGCAGGAATTAGAGTTGGAGAAATGTGATAGACTTTTTACCTCAATGTCAATAGAATCAGACCAGCCTGGAGGGAGACCTTGAGAAAATAATGCAGTCTATTCTTTACTCTTTTAGAGTTTTGCTAGGCCATTTCACAAAGATGAAAATCCAGTCCCTTTTTAAAAATCTTCCATAACCTCTCTAAATTCTAATATGTAACTGCTCCAACAGTCAAATTATTTCCTACATTACACTGAAATGCTGAGGTGGTTGGTTAAACAAAAACATTGCTGGAGAGCCATTGGGCACTCCTCTTTATAATTTTAAATGGTAGATTATTATTTAAATATATTTTAAACTCTTTTTCTTTTTATTTCTGTTATGGTTAAACAGAACAGGACACAACATATACTCAACAAATGCTTAAAAATCTTACCTCTCATTTTACATAAATAGATATGTATTTAGGTATTAAAGTGTTTTCACATTCATTTCCAGGACATGAAGGGACATGTATTTCAGTGGTGCAGTGGATTGGGATATAGGACATAACCTTTGCAATTTAGGGCATTAGGATGGAATGTCAAATATTGTGCTGTATTAACAAGTGTCTTAACTGCTGGGTTTTACAATGGAAGGGTACACCTAGAGAATGAGAGCAAAGGAAATACAGTTTATTGGAAGAAGCATTTGATTTGGAGTGAAAAGAACTGGGTTCAAATTTTAACTCTGTTACCTGCTAACTGTATGACTATGGCCATGTATGATACATTGGAAAGTTCATACGTTCAGGATCCAGGCTGCATGGGTCTAAGTCCTGGCTTTTCCCTTTACTATGACCTCAAGTAAATCTCTTAATCTCTCTGATGTCACTTGTAAAATGAAAGACTTGTACAGAGTGACCTAGAAGTCATCATAGAGGTCCCTTCCAGCCCTAGGTCGATGAAAATCATGAAGTAATCCCCCAGGAAAAGGAACATGGTGGATTCAGAGTGATTTTGGCAATTCCAATAAGGAACAACAATCTTTCTATCCAAATATTTACAGTATGACTGATGCTGACATTTTGGGTCATACTTGTTTTACTATATATTTTGGCAATATCATTTTTAGCATGTCTTTATTGGGTGGATTAGTGCAGTAAACCAAAAGAAAATGATTAGGCTGAAGAAAAGCTTATTGTCCTTAATCATATGTATTCATATGGATCTGAAATTAATTCCAATGTTCTCTTCATGTATGCATTATATTGAAACTCATCTACGCTTGTCCATCCTATTGAATGCATTCAACACACTAAGTCCATTTTACATTTTCTCCTAATGGAAAAAGTAGGAGCAGTAGGGAAAAATCATCTGTTTTACTGTATTTTTGCCATGTGTATACATTTTCCCTATCTGACACATCTAGTTCTTGTGATAAAGTTCCTTACTTGTTCTATATTGCATCCTGCTCATATTCGCCATCTGGCACAATTTACATAACATTTTTTTTCTGATTTTCCTCATAGAATTATGTTCTATGATGAAACATTTAATGGAATAATTTATTTCATTATTGTTTATATGAATACTGTGACAATATTGGTATTTTAAAATGGGCCTTTTGTGGAAGGAACAGTTTGGAATCAGTAAAGCTTTATTTCAAGAAGAAAGAAAGGGAAGAGAAAAAGGAAGGAAGGAAGGAAGGAAGGAAGGAAGGAAGGAAGGAAGGAAGGAAGGAAGGAAGGAAGGAAGGAAGGAAGGAAGGGAGGGAGGAAAATTAATAATAAGGAATAATTAAGACATTATGCTTAAGTTGTGGGTTTATAAATTCAAACAAAAGGAAAGAGTCCGTGCCTTCAAGAAGTTTGCATTCTAGGGGGTAGCTAGATGGTGCAGTGGATAGAGCACTACCCCTTAAGTCAGGAGGACCTGAGTTCAAATCTGATCTCAGACACTTAACGCTTTCTAGCTGTGTGACCCTGAGCAAGTGACTTAACCCCAATTGCCTCAGAAAAAAAAATAAGAAAGAAGTTTATATTTTAATTGTAGAAGACACCATACAAAATAATGATGGTCAGGTATATGATGAAATAAAGGTAAATGACAAAGACTTAGTTAAAAAGATCATAGGAAATGGATGTTCAAAGGAACATTTCTAGGATAAAAACAGAAGCAGAGACTTCATTTTGAAGTATGGAAGTCAAAAGTATGGATAAAGGGGCAATAAAGGCTATCTTGTAAAGGCCTCTTCACACAATGGACACTATAGAATGAAATTTTCCAATGGGAGAAGGGGAATAGCCTTGTAAAAAAGATATATCAGATTAAGAAATCTTCAGATATCTCCGAATTGAATGTTCTTTGATGGAGAGACTTCAAGTACTGAAAGAAGCTCCATGAGGCAGCAGAGGAACAATTCTAAGAACAAAAGTCAGAAACGGCCAACAAGGGAATAAAAAGCAATCCAGTTCACTCTTTGTCTTCTATTTAATTTTATAGTCATCATTTTACATTCTTCCCTTTATTTCCCTTTTCTGTATTATGAGATATATTCATATTCTATCAAACTTCTTTGTAATTTTCTTAAGTTTGGAATCTAAAATCAGATTTGTTCCTTGCTTGTCATCCTTATCTACTTTTCAAGTAAATATTTGCTAGTTATGGTTCTTTTTAGATATTTCTGATGTTCTTAAGACAATTGATTTACTTTGGTCAAACTTCTAAATGAAATTATTACAGATCGTATCTATGCATTTTTTCTAACTCATTTAAATAGAACAGATTTCAATGATTTCCATTGCATGCCATAAGCCTGCTAATTATTCTTTCAGATTTATGCTCATTTTAATCTTTGCTTTAACTTGTCAATGTTTTGACTATACACAGACAGCTGATTCATTAATGACTCTCAAATTAGCAATAATCTATTTCCACTCTCAAATTCAATCATTTTCGATTTTTGTTATAATTTCTAATGCTTACCACTCCAACATAATTGTACTGGATTTTTTCTTCAAAATATTCCTAATTCATATCCCTGAATATTCTGAGCAGCCTAACAATAGTTAATCCCCCCTCATTCCTTTTCCTGATCCAATTTCCAGAGATTTTTTGTTTTGTTTTTGCCATTCTCATCTATTCTTATTTTTGCATAAAATTCACTATCAAGGAATATTTCCATATACCCTAAGAGCAGCTCAACTATATGTGCATATTTCTTCTCATTAATAAGGTCTCATGTCTTGCATGTAAAAAGTAAATGAAATCCTTATACAACTTTACTACGTTGACCTTCTGGACCATATTATGACATTTAGCACATAGTGTGGTATTAATTTCTCTATGTAGATAATAATTAAAACATAGAGAAAAATTAGCTTTTGTGCAATATACAACACACCCATTTTAAGACTAAAGGTTACTTAAAATATCAAGTCATATAAATGTTCTTGTACTGTTGCATGAGAATTCCAGATAATCATCCAAAAAGAAAACTTAAATAGTACATAAAACAATATTTATGAAAAATCATATTTTTTCTGCTTCAATGGTAATATTTTATTATTGTCTCCTCTATATAGATATTATATTCTATTTCCATATTACCTTTCTCCCCAGGAACTCAATGTGTTTCCAAATCTGAAGTTTTCCCCAAAGATATTCTCATCAGAAGCAGATAAACATTTGGTTTAGAATATTCAGTTTTTCTTTTTTTTTTTTTTTTTTGATTCTCATCTTCCTGCTTGTTTTCTAATTTCAAATTCTTAAAATTAAAATGTGTTTTAGAAGGACCTCCTGACAAGGGTTGAATACATGCAAGATATACCAGTCAATTTATCAAAGCATTTGGGAATAGAGAAGAAGAAAATCCTGGCCAAACAACATATTCCAATGATCTTTATTGGTCTCTGCATCCCTTATATGGCACCTGTACATTCTGATGTGTTGTCATAACCTTTCAAGCTCTGTAAACAAGCAAGTCTTGTCCTGTTTCGGGCCGACTACAGTCATCCCAGAACCACACGCAGAGATCTCTGGAGGAGCCAGGTAGACAATGCCATACCACACACTACACTCCCTGTCATCAGTCAGCACAACACTACCAATTGAAAGAGAGACAAGGGAAGAGAAACAGGAGCTGTTGGGGGAAATCTCCCTCCACCATATTGAAATGCTAGCCAAGGGGCAAGTTGAGATGTTGAACAGTGATGTCTCTGCAGCAAAGCTCCATAAAAGGGGCCTTTGACTTGCAGCTTACAGTAAGGTCCTCTTTCATTTTTATTTTCAGTGAGTTTGGCCTTAGTTAAATTGGGTGGCTTTGACCACACTGAAAACCAGAGTTTGTGAGGAGAATCTACAGAGCCCTCCCTAGCAGCTTCTGGGCAAAGCTCAGCACAATTCTGTGGTTCCGCCTTCTCCCAAGACCACCTCCATCTCAGTTATCTGCACTGAACCTATTTAATTCAGTAATGCAATGATCCTACTACACAGAATGGATTGCTCAAACATGGTTATTAACTAAAATATTTTTTAAAGACTCATTCTAGGGCAATTTCCCACAGATAGTATTTTCTGCTCTCTGTTTCATGGAGAGAGAAAGCATATGGAAATTTCAATCAATCAATAACCTATATTAGGTTCCTGCTTTATGCCAAGCACTGTACTAAGTTCTGGGAATACAAATACAAAGGAAGAAATAATCCTTATTTGCAAGTATTTTACATTCTTAATTTAGATTTTGAAGGCAGAGAATTTCATCACATCCTCAATCTTATGTTCAATTGATTTCTTCACTTAATCTGTTGTCCATTTTTAAGGAAAGGAAAAATATGTCACTAATTCATTGTTCAGGCAATGGAATGGATTCCTATATGATTACTGATTAAGAGAGGCCTTATTTGAGGAGAGAACTGTCTTGAGTCTAATGACATCCAAATAGCTTCTTCATGACAAGCCTTCTCTAAATTTCTCACATATTTTGTCAGTGCTTTTCAGTTTTGTCTCTTTAATTCCTAAAGTAGCATTATTATTGTTGGAGGAGGGGAGACCTGCAAGAATGAAGCTCTGAAAATCAGGTTTCCAAAAGAGAAAAGTTTAATGAAGCGATTTTGTAACAAATGAATCTCGGGAAGATGTGTTACAGTGTATTTATTTTTTCTACAAAAATTTAATATCATTCATCACTTCTTAGTAGGAAAGCAAAGTGATAGACTTTTTAAAGCAATGTTTTTGCTAATTAATGGTTCTTTTTTATTTCCATCAATACTTATTTTGATTAAGCCATTTAAAACTGAAAGCATGGTAGATGTTTTTCTTAGGGTAGTAGACTTTGTCCTAAAAACCTGAAGGGCCTGACAGGGAGAAATATCTCAGTTCAGTCCCAGCATTTTGAAAGTCCTTGAAACTAATGTAGCAGTTAAGTTTTTGGCAAATGTTTCTAGACATCAAAAGAATTATCCTATAATTAATAATCCTTGCCTAGTGTTGAAGGGGAAAAAATGGTAACAGGCTAAGCTTTCTCATAGTGAATGTTTTAGCTGTACAGTATGCAAGCAGTGGCTGAGAAGGCAGGCTCCCTTCACTCTTCCTTAATACTCTTTTCCCCCCTTATAGTTGAGCACAAAGATGATGCTTCATTCAGAGATATATAAATGCACCTTTCTTGATTGGCATTGTGAATTCAAGTCATTAAGATTTGAACTACTTCTCCAAATTCCAAATTGAAACGGGACTACTCTTACAGGAAAATAGAAAAGTAAATAAGCTTTATTTCTCATGCCTAGAAACTGACTTGAGGGTTGGTATCACAGGAATTTATGGAATCATAGAATATTAGTTATGGAGATGACCTTTATAATGATCTACTCTATAGCCTATAGCTATACTTGATTTCAAGTCACCAGGACCAGATTACCTATCCTCTAGAATGCTGAAAGAATTCACCAAAAAGGAGGAAGTTTTTGTTGGGTAGAAATTATGGGCAGTTTTGGTAGGAAATAATCATTCCATTTAGAATTTGTAAGAAAAAAAAAAAAAAAAAAAAAAAAAAACAAGAAAACCTGGGAATCATTTGTCATTTATATAAGGTATGGAAAACTACATTTCCAAGAGCTCATATAATATGTAGGATCATGGAGATTGAAGATTTTCAAAGGAACTCAGGAAAAAATAGGAAGTTTTCAACAAGGAAATTATTTTTTAAATCTTTAAAAAAATTTTTTTGTATCACTTTCATTTCTAAATGTATTCTTTTCTCCTCCCCTCTCCAAAGAGACAATCCTTGGTACTATTTTTATTATTAATGTCAGGGGACATATTAACCAGGTCAGCAAAACTAGCCAACTCGTCAACTATGTCTGACATATGTCAATATATGTCTATGTTATGGCTCACACCCAAAATCTCCAATTTCTCCAAAGAAAGGATATAGATAGATGATAGATAGATAGATAGATAGATAGATAGATAGATAGATAGATAGATGGATGGATGGATGGATGGATGGATGGATGGATGGATGGATGGATGGATGGATAGATAGATAGATAGATAGATAGATAGATAGATAGATAGAGGAGAGAGAGAAACACAAAAAAAAAACTTTCTTGGGCAAAAAGGAGCCATTAAGTGGAAAAAGTTTGAGGCCCCCCTCTATCCAAGACAATCCCAATAAATTTTGGATAGAAAATGCCATCTGTATCCAGAAAGAGAACTATGGAGATTAAATGTAAATCAATATATACTATGTTGACTTTTTCCTATTTTTTCCCTTTTATCGTGGCTTTTGTTTTCTGTTTTGATGTTTCTCTCCCAATATGATTCATAAAAATATGTATTTAAAATGTATATACATGTAAAAAATAAAATATATATGGAGGGGGAAAAGTTCTCTAAATGAATGCTTTGTGATTTATGGATCATTATAATTTTACACTGTTGAGTTCAATTTTTGTTGTGTATTTTTGTATTTATAGTCATTCCATATATTTTCTTTCCTTTGCATTTTGTGTCTCTCTATGCTTCTTTTGCATTCTTTATAAAGAATTAAATTCTGAAGAAATAAATTTTTAAATTTCCATGAAGAAGAAACAAAAGAGTTATATATAAAGAGGTAGATACATAGGACATTCAATAACTTTAACTGAGATTTTAAAATGACACATACAGAAGTTAGAAATGGAGATAGATAATGGAGAATGAATACAAAAACATAGCATGATCAGGCGTATTAAAGCACAGACCTGAAATGAAAAGAAAAAAAAAAATTAAAGATGAAAACAAGATGATATCTCCAAAGAAATCAAAAAAAGGTATGGGACCATCTCATAAGATGGATCAGACAGTGATAAGTGAATATAGACAGATGGCAGAATTAATCAAATCATCCCAGCAAAAGTGGAAAATTCTCAAGAATGAAATTTTGAAGGGCACCTAAATGGCACAGTGGACAGAATACCAACCCTCGAGTCATGAGGACCTGAGTTCAAATTGGGCCTCAAACACTTGATATTTACTACCTATGTGACCCTGAGCAACTCACTTAACCTCAATTGCTTTGCAAAAAATGAAATTTTGAAGACACAGAGAAAAGTAATTTTGATTAAAGGAGGGGGCAAGGTGAGTTCTCTAAAGAGATCAATAATAATTCAGAGGGAACTTGGCAACCACCTTAGATATTTAAAACAAGTGCAAAAAACTTAGAAACAAGTTCAAGTGATAGAAGTTGAATTAAGGTTTTGTAGGAAACGTATCAGTAGTAGTAAAGCTTAAAATGAGCTGAACTTGGCATCTAAAATCTAAGGTCAAGAAGGGTTTTTTTTTTTAATTTTAGGGAAAATAAGTAGAACTTTTGCTCAAAGTACAAAACACAAGATGAAGTGAAGAATGAAGGCAGAGCTAATCAACTTTTCTTGCTTCTTGTTACCACCCACTCATTTACACTCTGTCAAAGAGGTTGATCTTTGGATTAGATAGTACAAAAACAAAAATATAAGTAAAAAGGAAGAGAACATCTAAAGGAGGTCTAGACACCTGGTCTTGATAAAATACATCTTCAGAAACTAAAAGTGACAGATGATTGACTTGCCATTATCAGTGATCTGTAGAAAATCCTGGTGAACTGGTTAAGTAGTGCAAGTTTGGAGAAGAGTTTTGATTTTCTGAAATGGTAAGAAACTTTAGAAACTATAGCACAGTAGGTTTGTCATTGACATTTAGCAAAATTCTAAAGTGGAGGTGTCAGACTTATGCAGGCCACTTGGATCCTGGAACACTCCTGAATCTAGCTGAAACCAAATGAAAACATAATTCCTAGGTGATTTTAATGTATTTAATGTTTTAGTAGAAAACATAAATATAAAATCATGTATGGTTTTCTGAGCAATATACAGTCCACAGAGATTCTTCTCTATTTGAGTGGCCCTCACTTCTTCTTGAGTTTGACAAGACTGTTTTAGAAAATATTGTATGTATGCCTAGCAGAGTGTCTTCACAGGAGAATGATCAAAATAATGAAGGGATTCAAAATTAAGTCATAAATATATTGATAGAAAAAACTTGGGATGTTTAACCTAGAAAATAGTAGAAAGGGGGTGGGAATATGTATATATTTGCTGTCTTCAAAATTTGAGGGGCTGTCATGGGAAAAGAGATGAGTATTATTCTGCTTGACTTCAGAAGGTAGGATTAGGGTAAAGGAATAGAAACTGAGAAAGGAAAGGTTTGATATATCTTGAAGTGTAAGTAGGTAGCACAGTAATTAGAAATGAGACTTTAACTCAGGAAGAGATGAATTCAAAATTTACTTCTGACACTCTTTTTTGACTTTTCTGAACCTTAATTCCTCATCAGTATAATGGGTGTAGTAGCATATACCTTACAGTTGTTGTAAGCAACCTTAAAGCGCTATACATAAGTGCAAGCTATTATTATTATTATTATTAATTATTATTATTATTATTATTATAGGGGAAAACTCCCTGAATATTTATCTCTGTTTAAAAGAGAAATGGCTACCTTGTTAAATAGTAAGTTTCCCCTCACTATTTTTAAGGGAGTTTTTTTGAGAATACTGAATTCAGTATATTTCAGTTTTAGTGAAAATTCTTGTTCAGATATAGGTTAGAATACATTTCTGACCTTTTCACAATCCAAGTAATGGTAATCCAACCTCCTTATTTAACAGGTTAGGAAACCAAGATCCAGGAAATTGAAATAGTTTGCCTAAGATTACCCATGGAAAGGAGAGCAAAATGAGATTGAGAAAAATAGATCTTCTGACTCATCCCATTTGCTTTGCAAATGTCTTGGACACAACAGTGTATATATATATATATATATATATATATATATATATATATATATATATATATATGCTGTCCTATCCTAACCAATATTTTTTTTTTTTTTTTTTTTTTTTAGTTTTTAGTTTTTTCTATATTATCCTATATTTCATACATAATACTTTTGCATTTCTGGAAAACTTTTTTTTTGCTGACATTCTTTTTCTTTATCTGCTTATGATACTATTCCAATATCATTGGCTGAGTTAGATCTCCCATTTTCACTTGATTTTTATTAAAACTAATAATATAGCCTCTAGGGAATCAACTCTCTCTTTGAGCAGAATGACTTTAACCCTTTCATTGGGATTTGTTGAAAAGTGAAAATTATTTCTTATAAAGGGACTCCAAAAAGTAACAATATGCCTGCTATATTGTGTTATTATCATCATCATTATCATCAATAAGTAATTATTAAATCTTTATTATATGACAGGAACTATGCTAAATACTAGGATACAAAAAAGGCTAAAAAGTTACACCCCTCTCATCCAAAATGGCCCGTGGCCTTAAGGAACTCACAATTTAACCACATGTAAATAATTATTTACAAACAAAATATGTAGAATATAAATTAGGGTAAGTGTATTGGTGGCAAGGGTGGGGGAGAACTAGAAAAAGACCTGTAGAAGAAAAGAGGATCTGAATGGAGTCTTCAAGGAAGCTAGGGTTTATGGATTTTAGTTTTGTCATATATGTTTGTGGTACCACTTGCTTTAGGCTGGAATCTGTTCTTGCAAAAGATATAAAGTTTCCCTCCTATTAGAATAACTGTCACATTCATTTCAATTAAAGTAAACTACAGGATTCGCCCTTGCTAGAATAAATCTGGAAACTCTACTTCTATCATGGGAACTGGGAAATCAGGCTTTTCACAGTGATTGAAGCTGTAGGTTTAACAATGCCAATGAGGGTTGGGCTGAGTCTACCCAATGAATTCATTAATTGTGTTTATTGTCAGTATTGTCTAACTGTGTCTTTGAGGTCTATCCTCATAAAGCCCAGACGACAGGACCTAGATTACAGAGTTGTCAGGCCTGTTCAGTTAGCATTTGGTGGAAACTGTGTCAGTGGATCAGCCAATGGTCATGGTGGAGTTGCAAAACAATTCAGCTGCAAAAGACTTTCACATAAACCTAACCATCCAATATGTCAAAAAGAAAGTGGTTTGCACCATTTTAAATATTTATCCCTATCAAAGTAGATTGCTCTCCATTTTTTACCTGTAATGTTGGGAGGGGATATCTTTCTTTTGAAAGTAGAAGATAAATCTTTGGATGCCAGCAATAGCTTCATTTTTGCCTTGTATCTCCACAATGCACATGATAGGTGCTTATTAATTGCTTCTTGAATTGAAATACTGTATTTGGAAGTATAGTGATAATATCATCTAGGATAGGGTTGTGGGCACTGAGAAAGATCACAGATTGCTTTACCAGGAATTATGATAGGTCATTGCCAGGTAGCCAACAAGTTTATTATCACTATCACAGTGGGCAGTATACAAATATACCTGTGAGATCATTGATCAAGGCTGGTAGTACAGTACATATCTATGAAGCAATTTTTCTTTGTTTCCTTAAGAGAGTCATTTGTTGTGGCTTCATCTAGTGAAATCTAATATATCTGCTCAGTGCAATTTTACCAAGAAATTCAGAAGAATCTTTTTTAATCATCCCTGGCAAGAGACAAAATTTCACTTTGAAATAGAATCTTTTTTTTAAAATCAACAACAAAAATAAATGGATAATTAATGAAATAGTTCATGAAATGTTTCTGAAATATATGAAAAGTTGAACTCATCAAATTGAGTTTAATAATACATATGTTACAAGAGATAAACATACTTTGTCCAAACTTCCACAGATCATGTGGAAGGAAGGAAAGAAAGAAGGAAAGAAGGAAAGAAAGAAGGAAAGAAGGAAGGAAGGAAGGAAGGAAGGAAGGAAGGAAGGAAGGAAGGAAGGAAGGAAGGAAGGAAGGAAGGAAGGAAGGAAGGAAGGAAGGAAGGAAGGAAGGAAGGAAGGAAGGAAGAAACAGAGGAAGAGAGGGAGGGAAGGAGGGAGGGAGGGAGGGAGGAAGGAAGGAAGGAAGGAAGGAAGGAAGGAAGGAAGGAAGGAAGGAAGGAAGGAAGGAAGGAAGGAAGGAAGGAAGGAAGGAAGGAAGGAAGGAAGGAAGGAAGGAAGGAAGGAAGAAACAGAGGAAGAGAGGGAGGGAGGAAGGGAAGGAAGGAGGAAGGAAGGGAGGGAGGGAGGGAGGGAAAGAATGGAAGAAAAGAAGGAAAAGAAAAAACTGAGAAAAAGTAACTAATAGCCTCATATTTAATCAATATCTATCATATTCCATCAAAATTCTGAGAGATATCATCTCTAAATCTCCAAGACACTCCGCTTCTCAACTCATATACTCTTACTAGGGGACTTCACACACACACACACACACACACACACATATATATAATACATAACAATACCCTAATTGCATAATTCCTCAGATTATTCATTTCCCATGACTTACTCTTTCATTACATGGCAGCCACATGCAAAGGTGATCATACTCTGTGTAACTTAGGCTTCTCTGGGAACATATATAGACTAACTAACACATAAGTCTCTGCATCCTTACCTGTGTGGGTAATCTCCTTTGATTGATTATTTATTTCTTTAAAACTAATAAGACTGAGCCAATCACTCTCTGGCCATTCTTATCTGCTGTGTCCAGAAGATAACAATCATAGTTTTCCCATAACATTTTTCTCCTACTCTCTCCTTTTCTTTTACCCAAGCTCTAGGACATGGGGCTAAGGTGTTTGCTTCTGTTCTGTCTCTTATTTATCCTGGTGTCAGGTGCCAGATGTGATCCCCATGGAACCAGGGAGTTTGACCCAGGACTGTAGGTGGGATGGTACAACCAGTCAGAAAAGCATGGAAGCACTGAGGATTCAGTAGGCTTGGAACTTGTGGCTGAGAGAATTCTTGGACTTGATAGTATCTATGGGAAACAAACTAAACTAGGAACATAATCCCTTTCCATCCCAAAGACTATGGTAATATAAGTAAGGTAAAGAGATTATACTTCTCACATGTTGAGGGAGGAAGTTATTTGTATATTTGTGATTATGCATTCTGAAGTAAATTGTTTTATGTAAAAGTTCATCTGACTTAATGGCTAAATGGATTTGGGATACAGGGGACCATTCCCTACAATTGAGGGAACAATATTGCCAGGGGCTGGAGTCATTTGCATAGAGCCTAAATGTCACTCAACCCCTGTAAGGATATCAGAGAACATGGGGGGAGTGGTAAAATCTAATACATCTGGCTTTCAGGTGTTGAGGGTTAGGTGTGATTTTGCCATCATCCACAACAACAGCACATCTACATTCATGAACTCAGAAATTTTCTTAGAGGCAACTGGATAGAGTACTGATCTGGATTCAGGAAGACCTGAGTTCTGCACAGCTTTAGATGCTTGCTAGCTGTAGGATCATAGGTAGGTCATAACTTCTATATGCCTTAATTTCCTCTATTATAAAATGTGGATTATAAAACACCGGACTCATATGTCTAAATGCCTACTGTCCCTTAGACACCCTTAAACTCAAAACTGAACTCACCATCTTTCGAATCTTAACTTTCCTGCTATTGTGAAGGGTACCACTATCCCCTAGTCATCTAGGGCTTACAACCTAGATATCCTCACTCTTTCTGAACTATATCCCATCCAATCTACTGTCAATATCTGTCCATTTTGCCTTTGTAACATTTTGAACATACATCCCTTTTAAGAGTGGAGAAATGCATTACTTTATTTTTGGACTACTGAAATAGCCTGGTTTTTGGTCTCCCTGCTTCAGGTCTTTTCCCACTATAGTGTATCTTCCATTGTGATCACAGAGTAAACTCCAGTGGGTTCCTGTCACCTAAAGGATTAAATATAA
The DNA here is from genome assembly GCF_048593235.1 of Sminthopsis crassicaudata. NCBI lineage: Eukaryota > Metazoa > Chordata > Mammalia > Dasyuromorphia > Dasyuridae > Sminthopsis > Sminthopsis crassicaudata. The sequence goes on along the minus strand of NC_133617.1, from coordinate 252,967,128 downwards.
AATCTTCTTTTGACCTTCAAATCCCTTTATACCTTGCCCTCATCTTTTCATCATTCCAATGTTCTTGCATTTTATACACCATTACATATACTGTGATTTAGTGAGACTGGTTTCTTTGCTATTCCTTGTACAAATATACTCCATTTCCCTTCTCTATGTATTTTCATTGGCTGTTCCCTATACCTGAAATCTTTTCTCTAGATACCTCTGCCTTCTAACTTCCCTGGCTTCCTTTGAATCTCAGCTAAAATCCCACCTTGTACAGGAAGCCTTTCCTCCAGATCCCCATTCCTGCTGTCTTCTCTCTGTTGAACATTTCCAATTTATACTATCTATCCAAAGATATATATATATATATATATACATATATATATATATATATATATATATATACATATATATATATATATGTATATATATATATATATATGAATCTCAAATTCCTCCCATTTTTCGTTTCTCATGACAATAATATTCTGTAACATTTATAAGCAATAATTTTTCAGCTATTTCCCAATCAAAGTTACATTGTTTTCAGTCTTTGCTTTCACAAAGAATGCTGCTATTAATATTTTGTTAAATATGGAATCTGTTTTTCCATTTTCCTCCTTGGTTAAAGAAATATGGGACATAAATGAATATTTTTCTTGACTGGTTAATGTTTATTCATCACCTATAATATATTTTAACATGCTACAGAGTTTGTCCCAATCCACAGTTTTCTAGATCTCTTATATTTTTATTTCTAATATATTGGTCTGTTTTATTCAAGTCATGAGTGATTTGAGCTAGACCATGTATAATCATTATTATCAATTAAAGTTATAATCCCAAATTTAATAATGTACCTTACTTTACAAGAAGCTAAAGAGAAAGTTAGTGTCTACATCAAGTACTTTGCAGTCCTCATTTTGTATAATTTCATGCTCACTGCCAATATCTAAACCACAAAGTATAATATTCACCATGAGGTCACTTTATTGCCTTATTATATTAATATCTTTTAACTATTCTAGTGCCTTTCAGTGAGAATCATCAAGATTTATGAGTTTCTAACTTACTCCCAGCAAGTAACCAAAAAGTTGGTTATACAAACGAAAAAATTGTTCTTCTTCATGCTAAACTTGATTTAAAATGTATTTGTTCCTTGCATTAATAGCAGTGGAACATTTCACCTAAGTTGTGTGGATAATTATCCACATTGATGGGAAAGGAGTTTCATACATAGAACCAACTGGCTCCTGATTGTGTATCAAAATATAATCAAAAGGATTAATTTGCATAAATGCTTTAGAATGGTTTAGGATATGATATAAGTTCTGTACTTCAAGGTACAATTTGACCTTCCCCAACCTGGATTGCTATCTCTCTTTAGTAACGATATAATCTTCATGACTTATTCCCTCCCATGAGTTTGTCATTCCTCCAAATGTATTGCATGCTAGTCAACTTTCTGTTAAAAATAACTAGAAGCATCCACTGACACAAAATTTTGCTTGGTCCTCCAATTAGTTATTATTTTTCAGTTGTTTTTAGTTATATCTGACTCTCCATGATCTCATTTGGAATTTTCCTGGCAAAGATACAGGATGGTTTGCCAAGAAAATCTTCTCCAACTCATTTTACAGATGAGGGACTGAGGCAAATAGGGATAAATGACTTGTCAAGGGTCACACAGTTATTAATGTCTGATGCTACATTTGAACTCAGAAAGATGAGTCTTCTCAATGATATTTAGTTAGTCTTTTAAGATGGTCTTAAATTCTAGTCCTTCTAGTATTACTGAGTCTCTGAAGTCTTAACTAGAGTGTTTCTCAGACAATAGACAAAACAACAAAACTATCATTCAGTCATTTTCAAAACATTTCTGTTTTAGGATTTGCCAAAATCTTTCCTTACAAACATGCACTGCAAGGACCTAGCATCATTCATTCCCATCTACATAAGAGAGTGGAAGAAGGTGTTTTCTTGAGATTCAGAAACTGTAGTATGCAAACTATTGAGGATCAGAAATTTTTATTTGGTTGAAAGCTTTGGATAGTTGATAGTCTTGGGGTACTATCATGGCTCCTTCAGCTTCTTAGTAGTTGTGTAAATTTGGTCAAACCATTCAAATCCTCTGATCTTCAGTTTCCTCATGTAAATTGATAATACCTATTCTTAATGCCTCACAAGACTGTTGTGATGACCAAATAAAATGATGCATATGAGAATATGTGGTGGCCATAAAACTTAATACAAATGTAAGGTATTATTATTCCCTATTTAATGTTATATTTGGCATAATACCTAATGATCTATAAACCAGGGCTTAAGTTATTGCTTAAGTAATAAATAACATCAGTGTTTCAATTCTAATAGTAATTAGCAAGTATCTCAGGGGACAGAAGTTTGTTTGATGCCTTGTCTTTTAAGCATAGACTGTTAGAATAGGATAGGATCCTAGGGATCATTTGCTCTCTACCCTTTTCTCCCACCTCTGCTTACCAGTATTTTTTACATTAATAATTTTAAGAGAGTTAATATTATCTAAATCTACATTTTTTAAATGAGGGAAATGATGCCAATAAAGTTAAGCCTAGGGGCCACATTGCCAAAGATCATATTCAAAGCCTGGATAAGGACTAGAATCTAGATTTTCTGAGTCACAGACTACAGTTCTTGGCATTACACATAATTACCACAATGTCATTGCACCATACAGGATCTTAAATGATAATGCAAAAAACAGATTTGTCTTGATATTTCATGAATTATGCAATCAAATTAGTTTTCATTTTATTATATAATGCTATTAAAGGAAATAAATGAACATTTAAAAGGAATGAATACTTATAACCTGATCTTATCATTACAATATCTGCATTTTAGCTAATACTTCTTTTTAACACAGATAAACATGTGCTTTAAAAAAAATCTAAGCCTTTATCTTTGCTGATATTAAGGGTGCCTATTGGGGAAAGTCTCTTTACCAGCACAGAGTTTGCAGGAGATTTGAAAGGTTGAACAAGCTAAATGTAATATATGTCAGAGGTAGAGTTTAAATCTAAGTTATTCCCAGTTCAAAGTTGATCTTTTATCCATTATGCTATACTGTCTCATTAACCATACTGTCATTACATTATACTGTCTTCACTACTATGTCACTCACTGATATGCTCTAGTGAAGTCTACAACGGAACTAAGTAGTTATGGAACCACAAGCTGAAGTTATCAATGTTTACACCCTTCTTTCCAGTGTCCTTAAAATCCATCATTTCTTTGAGACATCTTTTGGTGTTTTAGACTGAGGTTTTCATTGGGTTCTGCAATGGAGGGTCTAAATTATCCAGGTGGGATTGATTATATAGAATCTTAGAGACTGACCAAAAAGTCAACACATTTCTTTACCACCTATTATGTGTCAAAAACTATACTAAGTGTTTTTACAAATACCATCTCATTTTATCCTCACAATTATCCTGGGAGATAGATGCTATTATTTTCTTTATTTTCCAGTTGACAATACTGAGGCACAGAGAATAAGCAACTCCAAATACAGGTTTGAAATTTGTACCTCCAGAAATAGGCTAATGTCTTCTGCGTATGTATAGGATGATGGTTTGGATAGCAAAAATAGATCAAGATGTCATAAAATTTGATGACTATACAGAAGACTTTACCAGTAAACCACTGGGATATGACTAAATTTTGACTTAAGTGAAGGGATATCATCATCCATTCATAATGTTCATGTTGGGTCCAAAACACTGTTTTTCACTCATTCTTATTTCTAGTCATGAAAAAGTAAAGTTGGAAATTTACCCTTGATGGAAACATTTCTCAAGAAATTATTAATAGCCTAAATGATATAAAAAGTGTTAGATACTGGAGAGATACAACAATAATTAAAATATGCCCTTTGTCTTCAGGAAGCTTACAACCCAGCAAAGGAACTATATATATGGAGAGCGTCATTCAATGTGGTGAATGTAAGAAAAGACTTAAACAAAATATAATAATGTATCTCTTTAAGTACAGCTAAAGTACACAGGTAAAATTGTAATGTAAGTGTTCTCCCTAAGCACCTTTCAGAAACTCTCTCCATTTCTTTTTGTTCCAGGCCCCCAAGTACGTAGAATCTTCCCATGGTTTCTTTGGATTCCATAGGCTCTGTGGTATTCCCCATCCTGTGAAGTTCCCTAAGCTTAAAACTTTGCCTGATTTTTCTCATATTTTCCATGAACATATACCTATCCTATGTTTTTGGGATTACCATATCCTTCCTAATCAACCTTCCTTACTACCTAATATGATAAACAATTTTATATGAAAATCTAAATGTCTGATGGTTGCTTAATGTGTTATTTTCATTTTTGTATCTTCATTTAAATAAATACCTTCTCTAAAGAAAATACTATTACTGTGACTTCAGATAAGGTAACAGGGAAGTTAGGAAGAAACTTCATAACTATGCAGCTTTTTGCCATCCTTTAAATCACTTATGTATACCTAGTTACATCTGACAGAAGTTATGGATTCAGGGAAGCAGAAGGAAATATATATTTTATGGACATGAACAACATTAGCAGTGATTTTGTTTCATTGTAGATATATATAACAATGGGGTTTGTTTACTTTGTTTCTTTTTTCCAAAAGGATAAGATAGTAAGGAGGGAAAATTGATCATTAAAAAAGGAAAAGAAAAATATCGAAAAACTTAAATAATATCACATAAACAAGTAACCATCTAATCTATCTATACATAAATATTCTGCTTATGTGTAGGATACCACCTTTATGCAAAGAAAAAAGCACAAAATCCAATGTGTATACCTTTGGACTGAGAATAAAGAGCCCGTCATTTAATTCCCAGCTCAACTATTATCTTGTTTTATTACCTCTGTCAAATCACATTTTTGGCTTTCATTTACTTGCCTATAAAATATCTATTAAAGAAGCCAGTAAACTTTAGTTGCTTCAGTTTACTCATCTTTATAATGGGCACAGTAAAAAATACTTGCCACCTACCTACTTCACAAGGGTAATGGAAGAATTAGCTAGTTAAAGTCTGAAATGAGTTTAGAGCTCTTCAGATGAAAACAGTCTTTAAACTGGAAAAAAAAATTTACAGTACCCGACACAGGTAAACACTGTGTGCACATGCTTTGAGCAGCAAGCCAATCATTAATTTATATAAAGGGAAAGTGTTTTTTTTTTCTTTAGGGAAACTTCTTTTTATGAATTCTATAGCAAATCAGTTTATCTCTTCCTACTCTGAAAAGATATTAATAATAGCTAAGATAAGCACAATAAATACTTTTCCTATGTTTTAGAAATATAGTAAGAGAGAGTGAAATGCTTGTATATAAACTTGTCCATGTTTAGAAATAGGAAGTGTTTACATATACTGTCTCATGTTGCCCTTCCTCATAATTCTTTAAGGTTGTCAAAGCAAATATTCTTATCCCTAATTTGTGCATGAGGAAACAAGCTCAAGGAAGCTAGACCCAAGGCTCACTTGTCTTAGAAGCAAAAGATTCAAACTCGAGACTGGACCACAAGTGCATTGTGATTTTGTCAGTACCCCCCTGACAAGTAAAGAAGAAAAATGATTTCTAGAGTGAAGATTAAACAATAGCTGATTTTTTTTAAACTTCTCATTACCTAGAGCTCACAGAAGCAACCCATGCATGGGTGTGGGATTTGCTCCACATACCTCAATTCATTAAACTGGACAAAGATCAAAGATAAATAGGATGCATTTGCAGCTAATCTGGAACCTTAGTCATGCATTCTGCATTTATTAAGCTCCTTGAAGTCCCTTCCCTTCAATAGGTCAGCTCTGGTAAGAGGAAGATTCTTGTTGTTCAGCCTTCCTTCTTGAAAAGGACCAAAAATATCAGGGGGGGTAATGTCTTAGCTTGCAATTGGATTGGATTTAAATGAGGCAGAACTATACAAAGCCATCCATCTATCTCACTTTCCCATCCATAGTCATTTGAGGCCAATGAGAAGATATAAATTGAGACAACTGGGGATGACCCAGGATGCAGTGAGAAATCTTGATCTTTCCTATATCTCAGTTTTTCCAAGGAATTAACTGATTTAAAAATTCTTTGAGAATGGAGAGAAAAGATGGCTTCCTTTATCACCACAAAGGAATGAATCTAGGAGAGGAAGACCCTCAGAGTTTCTGGCCAGAACAGAAAACAACTGTTATTTTCATTCATTCTGAGCCATCCAAATCCAAATATTGAATGAGAGCCTTAAGCTGGGACCTATGAAAGCTTTAGTGATTTGGGTTTAAAAGCATAGGCAAGTAGCTACATTTAAAGTCATAAAAAAATTGTCACAATTTTTTTAAATATGACAACAAAATAAATAAATAGGGAAATAAATCTAATCACTAAATCCCAAGATACCTTGCAAAGGACAAGTAATTAAAAATTATGATCCTTTGAAAAGAACATTCACATATACAGGTATGACTTCCTATATGGACAGAGAGATAGAGGAGAAGGAGGAGGGAAGAAGGAGGAGTAAACTAAAAGTAAACTGCCCGAGCAGGCAACTACTGTATCCTTTGGTTCTTACCTACCCTTAATCACTCAGTCAAACTGAGACCTGGAAAAGATCTTAGCTTAAAAAAACCAAGGTCTTCCACTGCATCCTAGATCATTGACAGTCATCCTGATCTGTATCTTGTCACTGGACCTAGATGGCTTTGGAGGAGAGAGAATGAGGCTGGTGACTTTCAGCCTTCCCTTACTTAAATCTAATTCACTTGAACGATATGAAATTACCTTCCTGATGTCGTGGTCCTATTTGACAAAGAAGGACAAACAACTTCTACTAATACTTAGAGAACAACATTCTGTGGAGGAAGAGAAGAACATGCACAGAAAAATAAATAAGAAAATATAGGACACTAGAAACTGGGAGCATCAAGATAATGCTCATATAATAGGGAGAATTTGAGTAGAGTGCTGAAGGAAGCTAGACACTTTATGAGATGGAAGTGGAGAGAGTGCATTCCAAAGATGCCACAGAGATAGTACATGTAATGCCATGTGTGAGGAACACTAAGTAGGGCAATTTGGCTAGAACATAGAGTACCTAAAGGAAAGCTATGTGCAATACCCTGGAAAAGATAGGTTGGAGCCATATTGTGAAAGGTTAATAATATCAAATAATTTGCATTTTATCCTGGAAATAAGAATGAGCCACTGGTATATTTAAAGAAGGACATGGAGATGTCATGTCTTTCAAGTGGATCAGATTTAAATGAGGTAAAGTTGAATGTCACCAATCTCACTCACTCCTCCAAAGCTCTCTAGATCCAGTGGCAAGATATAGTTTTTCTTCAAAATGGTCAATCTGAGATTTGAGAATATCAATTTGGGAGCCATGTATAGCTTATATTACACAATTAAGAGAAAGGAGAAACTGAAGACAAGTCCACAAGGGATGCCTGTTGAATACCCAAGCCTGTTAAGTAATTCAGCCTTCAATTTATTTTGTTCATACAACTCAATACTTGTATTTATCTAATTAATGCCTCAATTATTACAGACCTTTGTTGTTGTTTGGTCATCAATTTTTCATGACCCTATTTGGGTTGTTTTTGTTTTTGTTTTTGTTTTTTTGGCAAAGATGCAGTTTGCCATTTCCTTCTCCAGTTCATTTTACAAGAGAGAAAACTGAGGCAAAAAGAATCAAGTGACTTTCTTAGGGTCATATTTGAACTCAGGAAGATGAATCTTCCCAACTTCAAGCCTGAAAGCATACTTCCCTCAGGAAAAAAAAAATCCAAGTTCAATGAAGTGGAAAATTTATTCTCCTGCCAAAAGGAGATAAAAAGTCTTGATGTGAGATTACATGGATATGACTAGGGAGAAAAACGAAAAGGGATACTCATTGTATTTAATTCAGAAATTTAATTGAAGATATAATTCATGCTCCCATGTCCCCCTTCTAATCAACTCTTTTTGTAGGAGGTGGGGGGAAGGGAGGAGAAATGGCCTTGAAAGAAATGTATAGACTATTAACATTTTTATTTTAATATTTAAAAGATTTCTGGTGAATGGAAAAAGCATTTGATTTGGATATATATTAAAATTCTGACTGTGCTAACTACTTATAATCTGGATGACTTCAGATAAATAAATGAAACCTCTAAGTCTCAGTTTTCCCTTTCATAAAATAAAGAAGTTGGGCTAACTAATCACTTGAGGTTCATTCCAAAATTAATCTTTGATCTAGGATCACTTTGAATACTTTTTCACTTATTGCAGATTGATTGGCCTTTGTACTTTAGACCATTATTTTCATGAGATTTTTATAGTAGTCTTTGAGTGTTAAGACTCAGAATTTACCTAATCTGATTCTTGGACAGCAGGTACATGGCCTTTAACTGGGTGTATCTTTGAAACCATTCTACCTTATACTGCTATTTCAAAACCTGTAATCTCATTTTATAACATATGTAATATTGTAGGAAGATTTAAGAAGAGGTTGAATCCTATTTGTTTTTATGAGAAAACTCTTGTTCTGAAAAGTTAAAAGAGTTTTAACTGCCCATTGAATGCAGCACAAAAACCTAATGGAAGCAATAATTCATGCTCCCCTCTCTGTTCTTACAAATGGTTTTCTATATGGAGAGTGGAGAGAAGGGAAGAGACACATTTTTGGGAGTAATATATGTACACTGACACAGAATCTAACTCAGGTTTTCTCTTTTCAGCTCCAAATTTCCATGATAGCATATCGCTTCTTTTAGGAGAGACAGCTATACCTATATATATATATATATATATACATATATATATATATATATATATACCCACTTGAGAATTCTTTAGTTTTCATGGAAAGAAAGCCCAATTTTATTCTTTGATAGAAAAAAGTGTTTTTATCATCTGGTCTCACAAATTATTTAGATTTCAACATTCCTGCAACTTTGATGATAAATATTTCTCAAAGACCTTATGAACATGGTAAAAATAACAGGAGATGATAAATAGATAGATATCAAAAGAAAATATGTCATATATAGCTTTTTAAAGTTTGTAAAGTGATTTACAAATATATCATTTGATCATCACAATAATCTAATAATAGGTGCTACTATTATCTTTTTTTTTAGATGGGGAAATCATACCTGAGAGAAACTGTGTCACCCAATGTTGGGATTTGAACTCAGGTTTTCCTAGCTCTATATCTGGTGCTCTATCATATAGGTCCATGTTGCTATCAAATAAAACCAGGAAAATATAGCTAAGCAACCAAAACATGTCTGGAAATATGTTTTTAATTTTTTTTTTGTTACATTTAAGTTCCAAACTCTTTCTCTCCCTCATTTCCCACCTAGTCTACTATGTACAGGGGCTATGTATGGTAGATACCCTGAGTAATACAAAGAATAAATGATTTTCTCTGTCCCTCTGAGCTTGCAAGCCAAAATATAAGATAGAAAATGAAAATATAAAGAAAGAATAACATGAATTTAAGGATATTGTTTAGCTGTAACAAATTCTTTGTGATCCCATGAGCATAGCACACCAATACTGTCCATGGAGTTGTCTTGGCCAAGATACTGCAGTAGTTTGCCATTTTCTTGTGGTGATTTAAGGCCAACAAAGATAAAGTGATTTGTTCAGGGTCACACAGCTAGAAAATATCTGAAGTTGAATTTAAACTCAGGTCTTCCTGATTCTTGGCCCAGAACACTATCCACTGAGCCAGCTCCTTAAGTACATCAGAAAGTTACCAAATGGTTTGCAACGTTCAAAACAGTAAATCCCCTTTCTAACTGAGGGATTAGAGAAGGCTTCACTAAAAAGTTGGTATTTGAGGTGAATCTTGTCCGATAATGTTTCAATGAGCAAAGTTGAGCAAAGGGAGAGCGTCGTTGTATAGGTAATAGCTCGAGCAAAGTCAGGGAAGCTGAAAACACAGAAGCTGTACAGAGAAATATGCCAATAAGTAGTTTAAAATAATTCTAGAAAGATAGAAACATTCAAGGCTGGAAGGCCTTGAACACTAGTCTAATCTAGCCTAATGTATGTGACAGCTCATGAGACACATTTGATAACATTACTCCATTAGAATAATTTGGTCCCATAAGTAGCTGCTAATCCTTTGTCTTCAATTTTGGCAAATTTCCTATTTCACCATTTACTTCTAAAGCAACTATGGGTTTGACTAATCCATAGTCCGGTCTGCTTTGTTTCCCGCTTCAACTTTGACCCCAAGTTAAACATCTGTTACAAAACCTTACTCTGTATTCCACATATGACAACTCCTCCTCTCCTGTTCCTGCCCAATCCTGCCCATCACAGAGACCCTTGCTCTAAAACATTGTTCAACCCGTACTAGAAAATACTCCACACCTATTCTTGCTGCAGGTGGCCAGCTTCTGCCCCATCTGTTAACTGTTGACAATCCAAGGAAGGATACTATGGCATCACCTCCTGGCTAAATGCCACCTGGCAAGTGAGGAGAGTTTCCCTGGTGATCTAAGGAATCAGCTTTGAAAACTCCTGGGATATATGGGGATTTCTAGTGCATTGTATCAGACAATCAAATATATTCCCCCACAGAAAATTTTAGTAGAAATACTGGATTTAAAGCTGAGACCAGCCCCTCTCTAATCTCATCATTGCCTTATTTTTAAATTCATTTGAGCTTAATTTTCTTACTTAAGATGAATAACAATATGGAGCAGAAGTGGGAGGTAGTGGTGTTAGAACTCTGGTTTGGAGTGTTTGGCTTGTGTGAGTAAATAAAATCTAGTTTACTCAAGATGACCTGCCTCATCATATGCCCTTTAATAGGCTAACAGAGAGGGTGCTTCATAAAGTTTTAATGATGATACTTGATGGGGATGATTTCATAGGTCTCATAAATTCAATTAGTTATGTTTTTTTCTCCACCTCCAACAATACTAAAATACATAAGAGGAACTAAGGCATCATATTGTCATAGGCAGGCAAAAACTTACAAGAGATATGATTTTTAACAATAAAAAGGATGGCATTAATGTGAATTCAAATAAACATAACTAGAAACATAATACTATAATCATCCTTATTGAGAAAAAAATAGAATCCTGGAATGCTTCACATCGGGGGAAAAGCTTTCCTGTGCCAGTGACCCAGGAGAAATTGTTCAAAGACAGTTAGTCTACATAAAATATGACCCTTGTAGTACTGCCAAGGTCAGTAAGACCTAGAGCAATCAGTTTCATCTAAAATTTTGTTTGTGCATTTCTCTTATTTAGGCTAGTTCCTCCCTTTCTTGTCCACATGCCACTTTATTTTACTTCCCCACCCTCCCTGTAACCTCACATCCTTTGTGTGCAGTTTGTAATTTTCCCAAGAGATGCACAGAGATGTCTAAAAGCAAAAAAAGAGATAATAGCAAAGTGATCAATGACTCCCTGCTTTCTGGACTGGTTCCTTTCTGAACTCCCTGTTCCTTAATTAGGAACTGCTATCTCTTGTTTTCTTCATTTTCAAGAGAAATATGATAGGACAGATTCACAGCCTTTGAAGCTCTATCTGAGACAACATGTTAGAAAGAGGAAAAGCATAAGAGAACTTGCCCTTGATGAGTTCAAGTCACCAGGGCTGACTGAATTATAACCTTGAGAATTCAAAGAATGAGTAGATGCTACTGATTAGTGATCTGAGTGATGTCAGTGATCTGAGAAACAGGAGAGATGCTAAAGCAGTGGAGAAATGGAGAGATTATAATTTTCAAAAAGGAAAAGAAAATAGAGTCTTCAAACCATAATGTAGAGTTCTTGGCAAAAATTCTAGGATGTAGTATTAAAAGTAAGTTAGTGAATACCTCCAAAAAGAAAGTGGTGGCCACAAAGGGCCAGCATGGCTCCATCAAGAAGAAGTTATTCCAAAGAAAATCTCATTTCCTTTTCTTGATAGAGATAACAGACAAGGAAACGCTGTAGATATATTTACCTAGGTTTTAGAAAAGCATTTGGCATAATCTTGAATACTATTCTTGTGGACATAATAGAGATATGTGGGCTAAATGCTACTACAGCAATGCAGATTTGAAACTGATGTAATGGCTATAGTCATTAAAGAAAAAGTTATTAATAACTTGATGTCAACTCAGAAGCAAATCTTTAATGAAGTGTCCCAAAGGTCTGTGTCTTGACTCCATTACATTTAATATTTTTATCAGTGATATTGGATAAAGGAGAATAGATTTGGAGTTGAAAGAGATCTTTTGACGCCTCCCAAGGAGTTCAAATCTTCTCATTTTACAGATAGGGAAACTGAGGCTAAATAGAGTTTAAATTGTACAATTGGGTTCACATGATTAGGCAGCATTTTTAATTGTGTCTTCTTAATTGCAAGACTCTATCCATTGTGCCATCTAGCTACTACATTTCGCATATGATCCATAACAGGGTGAAACAGCTGCATGATAGATTTAGGATAGAAAAACTGCTTTACAGGCAAGAAAATTGGATCAAACCTAACAAAATAAAATTTATTAGGAATAACTGTGAAGTTTTTACATGTTGATTGAAAAAAATAACTTCACAAGTAAAACATGTGGAAGGCATATTTGACAGTAATTCTTATGAAAAATTTGGAACTTTTTGTCAACCTCAAACTTAATATGAGCTCATATTTTGATATGGAAGCTAAAATTGAAATTAAAATATAAAGAAAGAGACATGAGAAATTTCCCAAGAAAATCGATCAGGATGGCAAATTACACAGAGATTATGTTATCTAAAGATCCATTGATGGAAATGAAAATTTTTCCAAGGGAAAAGAAAAAAACTAAGGTAGGGAGTTCTTATGCCAGCTGTATTAAAGTATTTAAAGAGTCATTACTTTCATCTGTTTGGCCCCAGGGATAAGAACTAAGAGCAATAGGAAGAAAATACAAAATAAAAAAAAAAGTAAATTTAAGCTTTATGAAAGGAAAATGTGAGCTGTCCAAAAATATAATGAAAGTCATAGGTTGCCCCATTCTTCATCCAGATCAAACAGGCTCAACAGGGCTGTCCCATAAGGTTCTCTTCTATTTAGAATTCAGCAAATCACTGCCAAAGACCAAATCCAGCCAACTGCCTGTCCATTTTCTCTTGTCTCCAGGTAAGAGTGCTTTTAACATTTGTATTTTAAAATTGCAAAAAGAATCCTTAGCTTAGGATCAGTACAAAAGCAAATGAGCAGGTGGGATTTGGTCCCTGTGGCCCAATTTGCTGACTTCTGCTCTATTCTATACTATGTGATCTCATCAGCTCCCTTGTATATTTAATTATCATCCCTATCCTGCTGATTCTCACATCAGCTCATCTAGAACTAACTTTTTACTAGCCTCCAGTCTCACATCATCACCTTCCTATCGGACATATCAAAAAATAATAATAATAATAACTCAACATGTCCAAAATCAGACACACTCTCTTTTCCCAAAAACCTTTCACAGTTCCTAACTTCCTTATTATTCTTGAGGGTATCTCCATACTCTTGGTCATGCAGACTCACAATGTAGGTATCATTTTTAGCTCCTAACTTTCTCTCCCTCCACATCTCCAATCTGTTGCCAAAGTTTGTCAGTTTTAACATAAAGTTAAAAACATCTTTCTTTCTGACACAGCTTGGGTCAGGTCTTCGTGTCTCTCTTCACTTCAGTCAATCTTTCCTTCTACTGTCAAAGTAATCTTCCTACAGCACAGGCTGTGCCTTCACCATCTACTGTCCGTTCAATAAAGTTCCTGTTACCTCCAGGACCAAAAATAAAACCCTCTATTTGGAACTGAAGCCATTCACAATCTCAACTTTTGTTGTACCAGTTCTTTTATACTGTACTGCATTCTGCATGCTATTTTGTTATTATTGTTGTTCAGGCATTTTTAGTGATATCCAACTCTTCATGACCCCATCTGGGGTTTTCTTGGCAAAGATACTAGTGTGGTTTGCCATTTTTTCTTCAGCTCATTAGATACATAAGGAAACTGAGGGAAATGGGGCTCTGACTTTCCCAGGGTCCCACAATTAATAAGTGGCTGAGGTTAGATTGGAACTCAGGAATTCCTGCACTCTATGAAATAATTGTACCGTCTAATTGTCCCAGCTACATACTACAAGGTATCAAAAATAGCTTTCTTACTATTTTTTGCAAATAACTTTTTCTCTCTTCATTTCATGTGTCTTTTCACTGATGGTCCACAGGCTTACAATTGTGGCCTTCTCATTCCATCTCCTAGATTTCCTGACTTATTTTAAGACCCAATTTAAATTCTGCCTGCAGGAAGCTTTTTCCTGGTTTTCTGGCTTTCTACTCCGTTCTCTAGCCTCCAACACCAGCATTATCACTACTATCTCTGAGCTTACCTTTCATTTACCCTGATATGTCTGTGTGTGTGTTTGTGTATTGTACCCTCCATTAGAATGGGAGTTTCTTGAGGACAGGAATTGTACTTGTACTTTTCTTTTTATCCACAGTCATTATTAGTGCAATGCCCAGCATGTAGTAAGTACTTAATAAGTGCTTGCTGACTGACTGATCATGGAAAATGAGAATGACCGCAAGATTGAAGAAGAGCAAATGCTATTATGATTTTCACTAATCCAGTGAGCATTATTTCAGATCCTGGGAAAATTCTAAAATGAGTCATTAAAGAGATAGACTGAGAAACTGTCATTATGAGTCAGTATGCTTTCTTCAAAAATAGGGCATACTCCATCCCACTTAAAAAAAAACTCATTAGTACTAGTAACTAGTAATAATGAGGGGATGGAATGAAAATAATTTAACTAGATTTGGACATAGTTTTTGATAAATTATCTCATAATATTCCTTTGAAATATGAAATAGATATGAATCTTATTGTACCCTGCTCTTTGTAGACCTCATCTCCAGACACTATAGATATAATTTTTCATTAACAATTATTTAGAAAACTATGAACTAATGAAAATAAGAGATGTATAACGAGTGCTTGCCATGGTGACTTTGGGGGTAGAGAACAGTGGCATTCTATTATATTCCTACATCATGATGTGTTGTTTGATCATTCTTCAAAAAGTGAGAACTCTTAATTATGAGTTTATTACTACTATTAAAAAAGTGTCCTCATCAACTGGACCTTCTCTATAATGATGATTATAATCTATAAAGATGAGAATCTTTGGGGCACCATAACTTAAGGACATTGTACAGAGAAGTCCATAATGGTGAAAGACTTTGAATTTATGACATATGGGGATTGACCAAAGGAACCAAGCTAATGTGATTAGTCTAGATAAAAAAGGACTCAGAGGAAACATGATCCTAGTATTCAAGTATCTGAAAGGCTGTGAAAGAGGGATTTAACTTCTTTTATTTGGCACCATGAATGAACCAGAAGCCATCGGTGGAATTTGCAAAAAGGCAAATGTAGGTGATGTCAAAAAAAAAAAAGTCATTTTAAGAAACCACACTATAAGTGGAATATGCTCCACTTTGGAGGTCTTCAAGCACAGGCCAGATGCTCACTTATTGCCTGTGCTATAGTGGGGATTCCTTTTGGATATGAATTGAATTAGAGCTCCCTTCCAACTCTCACATTCTATAATTCTGTGACTGGATACATAAGTTGTGTGGGAAGGAAAGATCTTAAGTAAAAAACAAATTGGAAATTGCTCAGCTAAAGCAAGCACAGAGTTTTCAGGCTGGGAACAATGGAAACTAATTTTTCTTTCCCAAAGACTAAACTTATTAACCATTGTAAAAAATAGCATATTAGAGTATTTTGTTTAAGATGCAAGAATATCCTAATGGTAAACTCCTACATAACTTGTTTTTCATTCATTCATAATTTTCTGAAAATAAATTTGTTCATGGAAAACTGTGCATGTCAGCTCTCCCCCAAGGGGTCACTTCTTTACTTTTTTGGAAAAGTTGAGTAAACATCTGTTCAATGATTTTGACTTTAAGAAAGTATAAAGGAAAGGAACCATAAAATAATATACTTGTGTCTAAAAGAATCTTCATTCTTTTTTTCAAAATACTAATGAACTGG
This sequence comes from Sminthopsis crassicaudata, assembly GCF_048593235.1. Taxonomy (NCBI): domain Eukaryota; kingdom Metazoa; phylum Chordata; class Mammalia; order Dasyuromorphia; family Dasyuridae; genus Sminthopsis; species Sminthopsis crassicaudata. The sequence continues at coordinate 252,951,092 of NC_133617.1, read as the reverse complement.
ACATGTTCATGGATCTTAAAAGGAAAGATAATTATTGTGTAAAATAATTGAGCCAAAGTAGAAAAAAATATGAACTTTTTTCTTCAAATATAATAAGCTGTTTATAACTGGATTTTCCCAAAAACATGTGTTGAGTACACTATCCTTTTTTTCCAATTTCCTTATTTTAAGCAAATATACTAATTCTATGAGAAAATATGCTGTGAAACATCTGTACAATCCCAATTTAACATTAGAAAAAGTAATTATAGTAATAACTTGGATTATTTTAGCTTTTCTCTGAGGAACTCAAAGTTCATTCACATATATTATCTCATGGACTCACAAAACATGCTTACTAACTAAAGGAACAAGCATTATTATACCTATCTATGTTTGGAAGACTGAGTGCTTTAAGAGAAAAAAAAACGTAGCCAAAATTTTGAAATAATCAAAATGTTAGATTGCCATGACTCCTGATTTTTATTCTAATGCTCCAATCCAAGGATTCTTAATGTTTTGTGTTATAGATCCTTTATCAGTCTGGTGAAATCTGCAGATTCTTGTTCAGAATAATATTTCAAATTTATAAAATACATGAGATTACAATGAAAAATATTTTAAAAATTCATGAAACCCCAAATTAAAGGGTTCCTGGTTTAGTTATTGATTTTTATTTCTGTTGTTTCCTTCAAGAATGGAAATTTATTTTAAATTTAAAATTAAAAAAAAATAATTCAATTTCATTGTTAAAACTTTTTTTATAAAATTAATCATTCAAAATTTAATTAAAAAAACAAAAAAGGAAAGAAATAATAAGGCAATTGTTTCTAACATATGGGATAATTTGGGAGTCCTATGATCGTTTGACATTTCTGAAAATGGTGAGAAAAGGGTATCACAATAGCAATAATTATGCCTATTGGGTTTGACAGTGGAAGAATTCATCCAATAGAAATTACTTTAGTTTTCTACGGGAAAAGGTTGAAGAAGAACAATCAGAACGTGAGCTGAATAAGGAGATGTAGATGATGGAACAGCATTTGAACATATAAAGGAGATAGGTTAAATCTAAATAGAAGGAACTTGGAGAAAACAAAGAAAAATTGAAGATTCCAGTTCTGTATTCTGTCTTTGGCAAGAGAAGATTGAAAGAGAAGAATCAAAATTAAGGAATAAGAACTGAAAGACAAGGTCTAAAAGAGAAGTAGGAAGAGAATGGTAAGGCAAGGTAAGCAAGAAAAGATAGGCAATGTAAAGAAGAAAAGATATAAGAAGTGAAAAAGGATGCAGGGTGTGGCTATGTAGTAGTTGTTGAGACTGAAGAAAAAAAGTTGGATGTAATTGAAATTATTGAAAAGTGATAAAATGTATGAATCAGGTTTTAAAGAGATGAAGTATAAATACCTACAAATAACAAAATAAGGTGAGAATATCAAATAGTATGGCAAACAGGGTGAATTTGCACTAAGTGGTAATTTTTACATAGCTGCCTTGGTCAAATGATTGATATCTATATTCCAAATATAGGTCAACCTCCATCCTAAAAGTGAAAGTGAAGAAACTTTCCCACTTTCCAGATTAAAAGGTAAGATGAAATATTCCTTTCAAAAATAAATTAAATGAAAGTGGTTTCCATGAAAGATACTGGAAAAGCATTTAAAGTAGCAAAGGCTTATAAGGGTTGGAGAGTCAAAAAATATAGAAAAAGAAGGGAAGCAAAGTATACTTGGGAATAAAAACCAAATCTGAGTCTTCCAGAAGAGAAAGTAGTTGAATAGCTCCAAGAGAAAGTATTTTTTGTTGTTGTTCAACGAGGAAAGAAAAATTAAGCTATCAAGTAAGAAATGATTCAGTCAGTTCCTGAAGGGATAGAAAAGAGTAGGTAGGGGTGGATGGTAATTCTCTGATAATGAATACTCTGCTATTTGATGCTCTGGTAAAATGGTAAGAGCTGTATTTGGTTTCTGGCAAGTGGAACTCTGCAGGATGTTACTGAAGAGGGCTGATAAGATTTCTTTTTAATTTTTTAATTATAGTTTTTTATTTTCAAAACATGCATAGGTAATTTTTCAACATTGACACTTGCAAAATCTTTTGTTCCAAATTTTCCCCTCCTTCCCCCTATCCCCTCCCCTAGATGGCAGATAGTCCAATGCATGTTAAATATGTTAAAGTATATGTTAAATCCAATATATACATACATACATATATACATATATATACATATATATATAGTTATCTTGCTGCACAAAAAAAAATGAATCTAGAACGAAAAACCCTGAGAAGGAAAACAAAAATGCAAGCAAACAATAACAGAAAAAGTGGAAATGCTATGCTGTGGTTGACACTCATTTCCCATAGTTCTCTCTCTGGGTGTAAATGGCTCTCTTCATTACTAAAGATTTAAAACTGGTTTGAATCATCTCATTGTTGAAGATGTCTTGTTGCCATGTATAAAGATCTCCTGGTCCTGCTCATTTCACTCAGCATCAGTTCATGTAAGTCTCCTCAGGCCTTTTCTGAAATCATCCTGTTGGTCATTTCTTACAGAACAATAATATTCCATAACATTCATATACCATAATTTACCCAACCATTCTCCAATTGATAGGCATCCATTCAATTTCCATTTTCTAGCCACTACAAAAACAGCTGCCACAAACATTTTTGCACACGTGGGCCCCTTTCACTTCTCTAAAATCTCTTTGGGATATAAGCCCAGTAGTAGCACTGCTGGGTCAAAGGGTATGCACAGTTTGATAACTTTTTGAGCATAGTTCCAAATTGCACTCTAGAATGGCCGGATTCTTTCACAGCTCCACCAACAATATATCAGTGTCTCGGTTTTCCCACATCCCTTCCAACATTTGTCATTATCTTTTCCTGCCATCTTAGCCAATCTGACAATGATATTTCAGAGTTGTCTTAATTTGCATTTCTCTAATCAATAGTTATTTAGAGCACCTTTTCATATAATAATAAATGGTTTTAATTTCTTCATCTGAAAATTGTCTGTTCATATCCTTTGACCATTTATCAATTGGAGAATGTCTTGATTTCTTATAAAGTTGAGCCAATTCTCTATATATTTTGGAAATGAGCCCTTTATCAGGACCTTTGAATGTAAAAATGTTTTCCCAGTTTATTGCTTCCCTTCTAATCTTATTGGCATTATTTCTGTTAGTACAAAAGTTTTTTAACTTAATATAATCAAAAATTTCTATTTTGTGATCAATAATGATCTCCAGTTCTTCTCTGGTCACAAATTCCTTATTTCCTCCACAGGTCTGAGAAGTAAACTATCCTATGTTCTTCTAATTTATTTATAATTCTTTATGTCTAGATCATGAACCCATTTTGACCTTATCTTGGTATATGGTGTTAAGTGTGGGTCAATGCCTAGTTTCTTCCATACTAATTTTCAATTTTCCCAGTAATTTTTGTCAAATAATGAATTCTTATCCCAAAAGCTGGAGTCTTTGGGTTTATCAAACACTAAGCTGCTATAGTTATTGACTATTTTGTCTTGTGAACCTATCCTGTTCCACTGATCAACTCATCTATTTCTTAGCCAGTATTAAATGGTTTTGATGACCTCTGCTTTATAATACAGTTTTAGATCTGGTATAGCCAGGCCACCTTCATTTGGTTTTTATTTTCCTTAGTTCCCTTGAAATAAGTCTCTCCAGGTCTCTCTGTATTCATCCTGCTGGTCATTTCTTATAGAACAATAATATTCCACAACATTCATATGCTGTAATTTATTCAGCCATTCTCCAACTGATGGGCATCCATTCGATTTCCAGTTTCTTGCCAAAAAAGAAGGCAAAAAAGGGCTGCCACCAACTTTGCACATGTGGGTCCTTTCCCTTTTTTAATGATCTCTTTGGGATACAGGCCCAGTAGAGACACTGTTGGATCAAAGAATAGGCACAGTTTGCCCTTTGGGAAGAGTTCCATATTGCTCTCCAGAATGGTTGAATCAGTTCACAACTTCACCAACAATGTATTAGCACCTCAGTTTTTCCTCTTCTCATCCAACATTTATCATTACCTTTCTCTGTCATTTTAGCCAATCTGAGAAGTACTTCAGAGTTGTCTTAATTTTCAATGCTCTGATTTTCCATATGATTAGTAGTGCACCACATTTCCTGTACCACGATTTGTTGTTTAACCACTCTGCAAAAGTGGGCCCTCCCTTAATTCTGCTTTATTGTTACAATTAAAAGACTATTTAGGTGTGTGTGTGTGTGTGTGTATATATATGTATATATATATACATATATATACATACACACACATATATATACACACATATAAATATATATATATATATAATATGTTTATGTGTATATATATATATAACATATACATATACATATACAAACACACGTGTCTTGTACATGGGATCTTTTCTCTCTTTGATCTCTTTGTAAGCATATTTCGTAATGATGTTACCTTATGTTCAAGGATATTCAGTTTAGTGATTTGGGGACATAGTTCCAAATTGTTCTCCAAAAAGTATAAGTTTTTTTTCTTCACAATTCTTATAACATTAATCATTTTTTTTTCTTTTTTGTCATCTTTGCCTAATTAACACATATGAAGTACAATCTTGGAGTTCCTTTAACTTGAATTTCTCCAATCATTAGTAATTTGGAATCTCTTTTTATTGGAGAATATCTCTTATTATAAATTTGACATAAGATATAAATATGAATGCTCATATTTCACTCATGGGTTTCTATAACCAATTCCACCAATACTTACATGGTTAATTTTGCTTCTTTTAAGTAAAGTTCTTTGATAACTTCTTTTAAGTAAAGTATATTTACTTCTTTTTTTATTGTTTAAAATTTGGACCTTCTAGATAGAAACTTGAGGCCATAGGTTTTAGTATTATCTCATTTTTTAGATTTTTCCATATGAACTTCTGTTATGTCTCAACTACTATTACTTCCTCATTCTAGATTTTTTGGGGGGTGATATTTAATTTGATACATATATTTCTCTCTAACTTATCCATTTTATTTTATTCCCATTTCAGATGTGATTAGGGTAGGTACAGACTTTTGAACTATTCTTGGAAATCCTCCATCCCTGGTCAGAGAACTGTTAATTATATATGTTAAAAAATAGAAATTCCATTATCAAATACAACCTTCTTTTCTAGCTGTTCTTTCCCCCAAGTAATTTTTAAAAAAAATTACATGTCTTGCTTTCAATGAGTAATAGTGAAGAAAACATAATCTTTGGGGGTAAAATCATCTTGGGTATCCCTGGATAGAGGAAGAGTTTGTGGCCAAAGGTCAGAAAGAATCACAAGAGATAAAATGAACAGATTCAATGATATAAAATTCAGAAGGTTTTGTAGAAATCAATGCAGTATAGTTAAAACAAGAAGAGATGCAGGTAACTGGAGAAAATGATCTTTGCAAACAAGTATGGTCTTGTATCCAAGATACATAGCAAATTGGTAAAAAAAATGTTAGATGAAGGGGGAGAGGGAGAAGGAGGGGGAGAGGAAGAGAGCAAATAGGAGAAAGAGAGGGAAAAGGAGAGAAAAGAGAACGTATCAGAGGGTATTAGGCTGAAATTCAATTGAGAGAGAAGCAGAAGCAGAATCAATTTTGATGTCAATGTGTATTTCAAAACAACCTTTTCATAAAGAGCAATTAGGAAAGTGAAACCCTCAAGAATGAAATTCTGAAAACATAAAGGAAAATAATTCCTATCACATAGGTAAATGTGGTAATAGGAAGTATTTAATGTGAATGCACTGGGAGCTCACCAATGAACTTATCTTTAAAAGAGCATGTACAGAAGATTGAAGCAAAAATAAATACTAAATGATGATCATGAGTATGGAATGACTCAGAAAAATTATTTTATGATTTTTATAACTCAAAAGAGTTGATATTAGTCCTGAAAGCTAAGAATAACCAAAAAAAATTCTCTAAAGCCATATTGGGAAAAAGAGATCAAAGAGGTAGGGTTGATACTTGATATGGATGAAACTATGATAACTGGCAAAAAAAGCAAAAACCTAGCTGCTCAATTCCTATTTTGCTTCTGATTTTTCTGCCAAGAAATGATATTTGCAATGGAACTGACAAAAAAAAAGTTTAACAAGAAATTGACACACATGAATAAGATATTGAGAGAGTACCTAGATGTTCTAAATGAATTCATGCTCCTGGCCCACTCAAGCAAATTTTCAGATATGACAGCTGAGCCCCAATTAGTGTAAGAAATATGAATAAAGGAAAATGAAAAATGTGCTAGTTGTTTTTGTTTTGTTTTTTTAAAGGTGAGGGAGCAGGAAGGTCACGAGAATATAATTTGCTAGCTAAAGGTCAGTGAGATCTAGATTTCAATCCCTGAAAAAAAAAATTCTATGAAAGATTAGTAAATTGATAATGAGTATCTAGAAAAAGAAGTCATGATTACAGAACTCCACCTTTAAGGAGAGTTTATATAAAACTAAAATTGTTTCCTTTTTATGATAATTTCTAAATTGGATGGATATGTAAATTACCTTGATTTTATGGACGTATTTGATAAAACATCTCTTATTCTTTGATGAAGATAAAAATATGTGATAATAAAATTAGATAGGATTCATAACTAGCTGGCTGGATTCATTAATGGTTCAATGTGAATTTGGCAGATCTCCAGTAGTGACCTGAAGATGTCTCATTGGTCCTGTGCTGTTTAACATCGGTAATTTAGATAAGAGCATAGACAGCATACTTATCAAATTTGCAAATCATACAAAATTGGAAGGAGTAACTAACCTACTAGAAGACAGTCAAAATTTCAAAATGTCTTGATTAATTTTGACCACTGAGCTTAAACCAATAAGATACATTTCAATATGAATAAATGTAAAATCTTGTATCTGGCTTCAAAACCCCCCACCAATTTCACAAGTATAAGACAAGGAGGATAGTTCACAGTAAATAAGATTTGTGATTTTTTAGTAGACTGTGAGCTCAGTAATGAAATCAGCAATGTGATTTGGGGTTGGAGTGGGCTTTGGCTGGGTCTTGTTGCAATTCCCACTAAGTTCCAGTTGTGTACAGAGAATCAGAGTAAGGAAATACCCCCAAGGGTAGTGGAACTTTAATCATGTTGAAAACAAAGTACTTCACTTTGTGGAAGTAGGAAGAAATAGGGTTGTAAAATAAAGGAGGAAAGTTCAGAGCCTTGTTCAGACCCACAAAAACTTTTATTTTTGAGTTGCCCTTGAGCTGATGTGGCATCCAGCATTTGAGAGATAAAATCAGTCTGGGAAAGGAGTCATTACTGTTCTTATCTTCACTATTTGTATGGGTGGCTAACACTGAAACCACCAATGTGCCTAACTAAAAGAGGTATAGGGAGCGATATCCAACTGCTATCACATCCACCTTTGATCAGTCATTGCTGATCACTAGTCCCTATAATCTCCGATCTTGCTAAGGATAAAAGTAATTCTCCTATAATCTGAGCACTCATTCTCACCAAATAATTAATCTGTAACAAATTTGTAGCCAAAAAAGAAAAGTAAATATGATATTGGGATATATGGAAAAGCAAAGCTTCAAGAAGTAATAAGGTCCTTCTGTATTTACTAAAGTCCTCAGAGGCCCTCCCCAACTAAATGTACCCAAGACTCCTCCTCAGCTTAAAAGCATCTCAAATACATGATGACAAGGGGACTGAGATTCCACAGCAGCCATTTGCAACATTGCCAACCTTAGTGAGATTAACCATCTATGCAGCTGCCAGAACATTTTACCTGAACTTCTGAGGGGCAAACTTGAGATGTCTAAATCCTTAGACTTGCCTGATGATATATACAACATGTAGATTAGGTTTATGGCATTTGTCATGTGTTTATTGAATGCTGATTATAAGTATATCACTTGAACATCACATATATAAGATCCTCATGGATTGGGAATGGGCTATAGCAGCTCTGACCTTGAGCTACTCTTGTAGCACTCTCTGAACTGGGCCCCATCAAGGGACTCTTATATGGTCCCTGGAAGCCAAGCCCACCCAGCTAAGGAAAAACTGTTTACCAGTATCTGCTCCCAGCCCTCCTCACTGGCTGCTGAGGACACAGGAATCTATCTTGTGATATGCTGATAAATATAAACATCACACTCTACAAATGAAAAAAAAACAAAAGATGTAGGTCTGATGCTCTTTTAAGTTAAGCTTGCAATGTTAACATTTGTTTTCTTAAATCTAGACCATGAACAAAACAATTTATCAAGGCCTGGTTTGTAACTTACTGATTTGCAATCTGTAAATGCTCACAACAAAAATTTAACTTTAACCAGCCTTCTTAAGCTCATTCCAGCCAGCCCCAGCACACTGCTGCCAGGACTTTTCAACAGATCAGAGTCCCAACATCTGTTGACCATAACCTGTATCCCTTCCTAGCAAGTGACCTTTCCTCTCCCCCACTGGATCCCACCACCCCTTCATCAGCAACTCAGTACCCTGCCCACCTGATAAATGGGACCTGAACAGCAACCTCTGATAAAATGTGTCTCCCACCCTCTGCAATAAACCACTTGAAGCCTCCTTTCTGAACTCCTCAAAGACCCCTGAGATTCGAGAGCAGAAATTAGTAACCTTGTCCACAAATTCACTAGAAACAGAGACCTCAAAGCAGCTTCCCACCCTGCTGCTGCAGCTCTAAACCTCACCCATCCCACTCTTCACAGATAGGAAGCAGGAATCCTCCAGGATTAAATGGAATAGTCCAGGACATCCATTCACACAGATAGCAACACCCTGCCATAGCTGACAAACACAAATTAGACATGGCAGATTCCATATAGAGTATTGTGTTCAGTTCTAGTTGCCACGATTTATGAAGCATATTGACACTGGATACTTTCCAGAAAAGGATAGCTAAGATGGTGAAGAGACAACACCATATTAGCATAGTTTCAAAGGAAATGGAGAATTTTAGTTCAGAAAAGAAAAGACTTAGTGGGGACATGATAGTCATGTTGAATTATTTGAATTAGTGTAATATATAAGAGACATTTTCTTTGTTCAACTTGGCCATAGAAGGTAGATCCTGGATCAATGGGTATAAATTGCAGAAGTACATTTGTACTTGATTTCAGGAAAAGATTTCTAACAATGGCCCTAACTGAAATATAAAATAGCCCACCCCAGATGTTGTTTTCTTCTCACTGCCAGTCAGATTTTAATCAGAAATTGAATGAGAACTTGTAGGATGTGTTATTGTGGAGTCTCCTTTTCTGTGTGGTTTGTATGTTTAGGACTCTTCCTACTCTGAAATCCTGGCCTACTACATGAATATCACATTATATTCTTAAATTGTATGTTATACCACTAAAACCTTCTTCCAACCTCTGCCTAAAATCTGTTGCAATCCTTAACAGCTAAAAGTCTTGTCCTCCTCCAGTATTATCATTAAATCTATGTTTATCTATTCTTCCATTGGAAATGTGCAAAGGCTTGATCTTTCCCTTGGACATAGTACTGTTGAAGATCTAGCTATGATCTATGAGCTCTCTTTTAGTTCTAAAAAAGTTGTACTAATCGTATAACCAGGGGTAGGGAAACTTTTTTTCTGCCAAGATCCATTTGGATATTTTTAACATTATTCACAGGCCATACAAAATTATCAACTTGGAAAACTCAAGTAGAGAAAGTTTGTTGTACCTAGCTTTCAGCTCGTCATCGCTTATGATTGCCTTAGTAAATGGCCTTATATAGTCCTCGGGCTGGACATTCTCCACTTCTGCCATAGACAAACCAAAAGGCAACGTTTTGTTCCATCCTGACAAAAATAAATTTTGCAAAATCAGAGAGGAAGAAGAATTAATCAACATGGGAAAATTAAACTCAAGGAGAAGAAAACGATTTAATAAAGGACTACAAAGCATTTGGAGGGAGCAGTAATTGGTTTTTCTTTAATGCAAATCAGAACAAATCCCAAAAAATTATACTTGCATTAAAATCAAGGTATTTAGAATAGTTGTCTCCTAAGAAAGTCCTGTTCTGGTGCTTTCCCTGGTTTAATTACAACCATGAATTTTCAGAGATTATATAAACAGAATATAAAGAACAGGAACAGGGACAAAGTTTGTGATTTTTATTGGTATAAGGAAATTCTGGGTCTGGAAACTCTCTTTACCAATGAAAATCAGCTCTTTCTTTGCAAGTTATAATCACAGAATGTTATCTAAGAGACTTTTCAGTTAAATGATTTATTCAGTAGATATCAGAGGGAATACTTGAATATAGACCCTCCTGGTGTCCATTGTAATATAGTAACTCTAGCTATGATATGAAAGATTTGCAATATGTGGTTGTGGAGAGAGTCCCTATAGTGATAAAATTACAACTGTTTTAAATTATTAGTGAAAAAATTAAATTTGTGCATATCACATAATTTAATATAATATATAGCAATATATGACATACTAAATGTACATTTGGCATAGCATGTACATATATACATATGTATATATATACATATATATACATACTGTATACATATCAAAGGCAGTTACAAATATAAATAAATGGAATGGGTTCTTAAAGGAAGTTAATAGGAGCAATATTATCTAGCACCTATTATATATGTCAGGCATTTTGATAAGCATGTTACAAATATCATTTCATTGGATACTCACAATAATTTCTCCCCATTTTACAATTGAGTAAAGTGAAACAAACAGTAATTTAGTGATTTGCCTAATGGTCACACAGTTAGAAAGTATCTGAGACAGGGTTTGAACTTAGGTGTTCCTAACTCCAGGTCCAGCACTCTATACACTGCTTCATCCACCTAGTTCTATTTTCTGTTACCTTTACTCATGCTTTTCCTCCCTCCAAAAAGATCTTCTGCCCTTCTCTTTCAAACAAAACAAATATTTCCTTTTTTAAAAGTCTATTAACTATTAGCATTCAGTAGGCAGTAATGACACTTAAAAAGTCATTTGGAACACTAGAGATGAAAGATGAAGGAAGAGAAAGAGGAAGAAATGGAATATGGGGGGGGTAAAATGAGGTAAAGGAAAAGACTACGGAATAACCTTTGAGATGTCTCTTCACTCTGTGTTATGTAGACATTTACTTTCCCTGGCCCTTCCTGTCATAGTTGGACTTTAGATTTTGATGCAATAATATTCTGGCAGCCCTTTACGATTTTGGTCCTTTTAGGTTAAAAGTAGCAGTTGTAGAATCAGAAAATTTACCAATTTACAATTTTGTCTAACACAAATAACTGCAATGCTTTGGGTGATCATCTAATATGAAAATTGATAACCCTGCCTAAATTGAGCACTGTGGGCTAAAAGTGCTGGTACAATATGAAAATATGTTATATCTAGCTTTTCTATCCCCAGAAATAGGGAGGGATTTTTTGGTTTTTTTTGAAAATGAGTTGGGGACATTGGTGGTGATCATGACGGTGGTTAATAGTGGTTCCAAAACAAAAATCTTTATTAATTATCCTGAATTTCTATTTGAAGTAAACTATTTCTTTTTCATTATTATATGATGTAATGTGATTATTCTTGCTTGTTCTTCTAGAGGGAATTTCAGAGGGCTAAAATGGCATATGTTAAAATTCTCCCTCCCTCCCTCCCTCTCCCCCCCCCTCCCCCCCTCCCTCTCCCTCCCCCCCCTTCTCTCTCTCTCTCTCTCTCTCTCTCTCTCTCTCTCTCTCTCTCTCTCTCTCTCTCTCTCTCTCTCTCTCTCTCTCTCTCTCTCTCTCTCTCCCTCCCTCCCTCCCTCCCTCCCTCCCTCCCTCCCTCCCTCCTTCTCTCTCTCTCTCTCTCACTCCTTCTTCCTTCTTCCTCCTTTCTTTCTTTCTTCCTTCCCTCTCCTCTGTCTCTTTCTCTTTCTGCTGTGTCTATCTCTGTTTGTCTATCTCTGTATATGTGTTTATATCTATGTCTATGTTTGCCTGTCTGTAGGTAAGTAGACACCATATAGATGGATGTATGTATAGCTTGTCTCTCAATCAAGATAATGTATTCCTCAATGATAATAAGAACTTGACCCTCTACTACCTTTGTATTATTACATATATCCTTGTACTCTGCCTTTATTCATTATTATTTTCTATGACAAGCATTTGTTTAAGTGTTATATTCTTCCATCTGATTATAGGTGAAAGGAAAGCAGAGACCATGTTTTCTACTAACTTTGCACTTTCATCTTGTCTACAATAGATGACAGACATTTTAATTATTAAATTTGTAGCGTTATGTTTTACATGAAGCAAGTTTTAAATGGACATTTGTGAAGAAATAAATGAATTAATATAATAGAAACAATTTCTCATTTCTGTGACAGTGTTTCATTTTGATACTCTAGAAATGCAGAGAGACCACGCAGATGACTTTGTAAGGAGGACCTTTCAAATATATGAGTTCTATGAAAGGTTTTTGGAAATTTTTCATATATATAAATAGGACAAATATGAGATCAGCTATTTATCCTGGACATAATCAATTAATAAGTACTTATCAAGTTTCTACTATGTGCCAGGCATTGTGCTAAAAGAGGCAAAAGTCAAATCCTGCCCTCAAGGAGCTTACAGTCTAATGGGGGAGACAACATGCAAACAAATATATGCAAACAAGCTTTATACAGGATAAGTAGAAAATTATTAACATTTAACTTTACATTACTTGCTAGCCCACTACTAAGCACCCCCTCACTTTCTTAACTAAATGTATTTTCCTATTGCTCTATTAGGCAGAGTGGATTACCTCCCATTGCTTTGAGGGTGCAGTGTTTAGACAGCTAGGATAATTCAGTTGAGTTTTCTGGCTTTCAGATTAAATTTCTTTCATTTGTAATATTTTGAATGTAGCATTTTAAATCCACCTTAACCCATTTCTCCCACAACTCTATTACACATTATATGTTTTAACAAATAGTCCAGACACAAATGTCTGCTAAAGTTCAATGAAAGCATCATATATGTAAATTATTTTCTTCAGAAAAGGAGGATTTATTATTATTCCAGAGTTTCAGATTTTTATAAGGACTTAAAATTTTAGAGACCATTGGAATCTGTACTCACACAAACCATTTCAAATGAAGTAAATGTCAATCTTATCAGCTGGAGTAAAAGATCAGGTCACATAAAGAAAATCCAAGTGCTTAGTTATTTGATAAAATTATCAAGAATCTTAACAAGCAATCTAATGGTCTAACTTGCTTGGCTCAGAATGACCTCATGATGCCAAATGATATTTATGAAGGTATGAAACTGAGCAGTGAGGATAAGGATCACTTTTGACCTTGTTTAATTGCATCAAAGGGTTAACATAATTTTTTTAAAGAATTGATTATTTAACAGTATGGCTGCATCATCACAAACTAACCAGGCCCAGAGATTTTCTTTCTTTTCAATTATCACAAGAAAAAAATCATAACTAAGTTTTTCTTATTTTGTAACTCATTGCCCAATAGTATAGTAAAGTAATTTCAACTCTTCACTGTGTTTTATTGTTGCTATTTTTTCTTTTGAATTGTCTTACATATGGGCAAAGAATGCAAATGCATAGGAATCATTATAGGAAGAGATCTCTAAATCTCTGGTCTTCATCAGGTTTTTGCACCTAAATTCATAACTATAATTTACTTTGTTTTGTGTCCAGGGAAAGCTTTGCAAAATGTTCCCTTAAACCACTTTTTTAAGGATGGATTTAGTTAAGAGAAGGAGACAGGGATCTAGAGATCCAACAAAGCAGTTTTTTCTACTTGGGCATGTCATCTGGAACTTGGTCAGTCATAAGGTGGAAACTCTCCTCAGCTAGTAGCCTACTATTTTCAAGCATCATGCACATCAGCAAGGTGATAAACTCAGGTGTTTTCATACTACTGCCAAATAGTGGAACCTAAGGGAAAATCCCCAGTTCCCTGCCCCATTACAGCTTTGTTTCTACCCTTTGCAAAGTCCAGTATCCCTACTTTGAAGCAACTATGTAACAATAGCAGATGAAGAGTACGGTCAGGAGACATAAAGACCTGAATTCAAATCTGGCCTCAAATACCTACTAGCTGTGTGATTCTAGACAAGCCACTTAATCTGATTTATTTTTGTTTCCTCAACTGCAAAATGATATGGAGAAGGAAATGACAAATCATTTCAAGAAAACTCCAGTGGGGTCACAGAGAGTTGGATACAAGTGAAAAATGACCTTTTTTAAATGCCTACTTTATAGATTCTCTTACCCCATTTATGAGAAAATGATTATTGTCTCTCTTTAGGAAAGTAACTTTTTTTATAAACAAGTTCCTGTGTCCCAAAAGATTAAATTAAAATCATCTTAATTAAATGCATCTAATGTGCTAGATAGAGATTAGGAATACAATGATCACAATGAAACTTTACCTCCCACTCCAATGCCCCAAGTACTTAGCATGTAATGGGGAAATAGCATGTACAAAGAACAGTAACTATAAAATATATTACAAAGATACATATTCATATTCTCTGGGTAAAAATAAAAATATGTTTCCAAGTGATTTATTCTACTACAATTATATCTGAAACTTTGTTAATTAAATGATAATCACAGTTGAAAACTTCACACAAATTAAAACATTTTAGTAAAACACTGTCTTGTCCCTAATCTGGATTTTAAAAATGTATTATAATCACCCTTTGCCATCTAATTCTTTTTCATTCAATTTTTTCTATTTGAGACACACATTTCTTCTGAAAGAGTCACTAGACCATAGGAAAAAAGCAGTTAAGTAAACTTATTTCTGCAATGGAATCATCATCATCATCAAGCTGTCCACTGCTGTTATTCCCAGCTTTTTAAATTTACTTCCAGTGATAAATCCCCAGTTTTATCCACATTAAAATTTTCACACAAATTCAGATCTAACTTAATTGTAACTTCCAAAGTTTTGAAAAAGAAGGTGGGGTGGGACCCATTGGCTATCATGTGAACAAGTGACATGTGGCTCAGATAATAAACCTCATGGAGACAGTAATCCATAAAAAAATTGTTGGTAGAGAGAAAAAAAATAAAAGAAATTAACTCACAACAGGTCTATGGCAAGAAATGCACCATTCTATCAGGCTCCATTTTTTCATCTGAAGAGGTCATGGGGAAGATTGCTCTTTGATGTGGAAAACAGGGACATTTGAAGTACTTTGTACTATATTTTGAAGTCATGTGGGATAAGTAAATCCAGCACTTCTGCCACTTTTTAACAATATTGGTGGATCCTTTCATAGATTTGTGGCAGCTTTCAGAAACGCGGGTTAAATTATGTGAGCAGATCAATCAAAAGAACATTATTCATTCCCTGAAAAGCAATTGAAATCAGAGGCAGTTGGCCAGAACTAATACAAATTCAACTTCCTTTTCATTTCCTCTGTATTTGTTATATGCAATCCTATGGAACACATATGTAGAAGGCTCATAAGTAAGGAAATCCATTTAACTATATGAAATTATTAAAATGGAGTAGCCTTAAGCAATATTGGTCTGAAAAAGCTCAAAAAAGACTTACCCATGAGATATATTAATAAGCAGGAACTTAAATTTGTTCTTCATAGGACAGATGTTTGTTAGTAATGTGCATCATTCCAAGTCTTTTGTAAGTCTTGGGATTACTGAAATAGATTCCTACATCTGGAAGCCAAAGAACAAACTGCCACACAAACCCTAAGAATTTATGACTCTGATATGGTTAATCAAGATAGAGGGGCTATTAACTCCAAAAAGTATAAATTACATCATAAATAAGTTCCCTCTTTAAGAAAAACATCTCACTCTAAGGTATGATATATCATTTGGAAATATGATACAAAAGAAAATGGTCAACATAGATACTCCAAAAATGAGAACTTTGCAGGCGGTTTAAATTTCCAGATTAACTACGTTAGCCAAGTTACCATCACAAATATCCCAGTGAGGGCTTACTGGTTAGACATTAACTTAATTGCAAAAACAAGTAGGACATAGTGGCTGGAGGGTCTACCTTGGAGTCAGGAAGTCTTATATTCAAGTCCTGCCTTTGACATATACTACCTGTGGTCAAATTTTGGGGGCTTTTAAAATCTCATTGTCCCAAATACTATAATTAGCAAATGCCTTGATAGTTTATCAATAGAGTAAGTCAATGGAGTTTCCCTTTTGAGAATCCATCAAACCAAAGAAATCACAGAAGTCTGGACCTCTTCCTTCCACATGCAAAAATCCTTTTCCATTAGTATATTATCAATTAATTCAAGATGACTCAAGCACTGATTATTTGGGAGGAGATTTCCAGGCCATTTTATTATATTCTTCCCCCATTTTGGTTATTTTCCTAATTATTAAAATTCCAACTTTAAATACATCTACTTGAAAACTTCTCAACAACTTGGGTAAACTCGATAACTTAAGTTAAATTGACTCTCAAAAGTTAAAACTGAATTGAAATGATATTTCTAAATTATTGTTGGGTCTTATTTTTCTATGTTATTTCTCTCCCAACTGCTATTGATGATTGCACATTCATACCTTTTCTTGTAAAAGCTTAAACTTCAGACACACAGAGGCGGCTGATAACCGGTAGTGTCTCCACCTTAATCTTGACATGTCTCCATGTACCCTTACACTCTATTGTCAGAGTAGGGCGTTGTATGGTAATATTTAGTACAGGCTCATTTCCGATTTCATTGTCAATTGCCAAAGGCAACCTACTGGCCACTGGCCACTTCATGATGAAAAGTCAACAAACAATGCATCATGCTTGTCCAGGTCTAGATTAGCATTTACAGTCCAGACAGTGAAGGAAGAGTACTAAGGGACTTATTATGATAGTCTATTTCTGTAGAAAACAATACAAATGGAAGGAAGTTAGCCTGTCAGGAGATTGGCTTCCTATTCCAGCCAACAGGTAGTTGGCAAATTGCCATCTGAAACATAAATGCTAATCACTAAGCACCTTAAAGATGTTCCTTCCCAGATTGGTTGCTTTATTGTATGTTTACAGTAAAAAATACCTTATGTCCACCAACTGGGAAATGTATCTAGTTGGCAATAGCTGTGGATGGCAAAAAGCAGAGTTGTTTTTCAGTACTAATACTTCTAATATTTATGCAAATTTTACCTGATAGATTTTTCTAATGGAAGAAACTCTAGAAAGCTCCCTTTAAAGGGGATGATTTCCTTAATTATTCAAAATATCCATATGCATATGCTAATTTACATAAATATATGTAATAAGAGAGGCAACAGGACATAATGACTAGAGCAGTGACTTTGCCATCAAGAAGAATAAGAACAAAGGAAGGAAAGAAAGGAGAGAGGGAGGAAGAAAGGAGGGAAGGGAGGGAGGGAGGGAGGGAAGGAGGGACAAGATAAGAATTCAAATGTAGTCTCTGAAACAAAATAACTGTGTGACTTTGGGCAGAGATAAATTGTTCTACAACTGTAGGAATTTCTTCACCAGGAGTTCTCCATTCTAATGAAGTCACAGTTCTAGATTCCCAACCAAACCACAGACTGGCCTAAGCACAACTACACATATTGATTTGCGTGAATTATAGAATTGAAAAAGGATAAAATAACATGCTTCACTTAAAAATCATTCATTCTTTTAAAATTCAAATCAACCCTTCAAAATAAAAAAATGAATTTATGAAATTAGAGAATTGAAGGTACATTTATGTGCATTTAATGTTTTAATCTTTCTTTTCGCAAGGTTAGAGATTCCATAATCTCCAATGACAAACTCTTTTGTTTTTTAATAACTTTTTCTAATAATTTTCTTAAAGTGATTAGAGAGAGTTTTAAACAAACTCTCCTGATGTAATATAACTCTAAATCCTCCTCTTCTTTGGTTCTTGATGAAGAACTTATCTAGTCATTGACTTTATTCATTCCTTAATCTTTTTTCCCCTGAATAAATCCCTCCAAATCCTTAAACTTTTCCTCAAAAGTTCTGTTCTCCATCTTTTTAATATTTATTTTGTTTGTTCTTTGAATCAAGCAGAGGCTTTACTTATATTTCTGTGTATCATTGATCTCATAGTGGGTACTCCCTCCATAGTATGGATTCTTATTAATTTGTTACCACAAAAATCTCTGTAGAGAATCCAATAAGGTAGAAATTTTCTTGTTGTTTTAATATTTAATAACTGTTAATACAGTAGTTAGATTCCATCTGTTATTTCCTTTTACATCATTTAAAATGTGTAGCCCAACTCTAAGCCTGTCCTAAGAAGGGTATAACCAATACCAAATACAGGATTCATGTGGATCCTGGAAGGCAAGTGCTAAAAGCAGGACATACTTTATATGGTGGCACAAATAAAGGAACTTCAAGAAAACAGTACTTAAAGAAAATAAAAGACATAGTAAAATTTTGACATCACTGGAAAGACTTTCCAGGGAAGAACTTGGTATACGTAAAAAATGGTTTCTATTCAGTATGCCAGATTCATCAATATGAAATATTTATTATGGGCACAGAAAAGCAAATCTTTCATTTTCAGTTCATAAAACAGGTAGCATTGTTCTTATCTAAGGATTCTAGCCATTGATAAACTCAGAAATCATACAATCTAAGTGAATAAAGAAATAACAATACAGTGTCTTCCAACCATTACTTGACCAAGAGTTCTCTGTAATATCTCTAAATGACCATTTGGTCTCTGCTTGAAGTTTTCTAGAACCAGCCAAGGTATCCAATTGTACTTTTGAAAAGTGCTTTAATTATGAAGGAAGGCAAGAAGTTCAGTTTTGTTTCTGTCTACTAACCAGTTAATATAATCACCAAAAATAAGGGCTACATAACAGAAATAACTCATTCTTAATAAATTAAACAAATACATCATGACATTCCTTTAAGAAGCAAAATTAAATTCTCTGCGTTCTCTGATTGATAACTGACCATTGACTGGGTGAAAATTGGTCATGTCTCCAACAACCCTTGCAAAACTAAAACTACCAGCTCTAGAATGAGTTAACAGTTTGAGAGTTTGAGGTAGGTCTCTTGCACTATGGCAAAACAGCATAAAGGGGGTAGAAATTTTTCTCTTCTCACTCCAAAATAGGTATAGTATTTGGCAGTGGAGTAATTCATTCATATGCAGTAGGATACATTAAATTTAAAAAAAAACAGATAAATAGGCACAGAAAGTTAGGGGCAGAAAGTTTCAAGGAGCAAGATGTCTAGAAACAGAGAAGAGAGCCAACTACATATTTAGGTAAGAAATAAGCTCTTGCAAGTTTGACCCAGGAAGCTTAATTGAAGTACCTGACCAAAAGAGAATCTGTGCTTAGAAAAAAAAAAATAATAACACAAAAAAGAAAAGGTATCTAATCCCTGAAGTAATAGAAGCATGAGTTGTTTTGACCACATGTGTTCCCTATATGTGTACTTTATTTTGTCAGTATACTTTTAGTTTGTGTCCAGTCTCCCCAAAATATTGCACATTTGCCTATGACCATGCCTTAACTCTATGAGGGGAATATGTTATTTACTACTCCTTTTATAATAGCATATCAGTAAATATCATTTAAGTTATGTTTTCTATTGGTTAACTATTAAAGGAAAGTTCATGGGTAGAGATTGATGAGCTATGGTTTTAGAAATACAAATCTATAGACTACGTTAGAACCATAGTTAATAGCCACGCTCTGGTGAAACAACCTACAAATATTAGTGTAAATCCATGAGCTATACTCTACTTATTAGGAAGATTTCCTCACATTAAATCTGCTTTTCTGAAACTTCCACGCATTGTTTCCATTCTGTCCTTTGAGACCAAGGAGAACAAGTATAATCCTTCTTCCATATGATAGCTCTTCAAATGCTTAGAAATGACTATCATATCCTGTTTCCCCACTCCCACTCTCATTATCAACAGTCACCAAGTGTTCTTATTTACAGTAGGTATTTTAAGTCTTTTGAGTGATCCTTTAATGTCATAATCTTTGTTCCATTTTCCATACAAATTCCTTTTTTTCAGTTTGCATCCAAATTTTTTATATCTCTTCTAAAAAGTAGTACCAAAACCACAGTATGCCAATGTAGTCTATTTAATTCTGCCTAAAAGAGCATTCTCTCCTGTATACTATGCCTCTCTTAACATAATCAAGATTAATGTTAGGTTGGAGTAGGAGCTAGAGGTTTTAACTGCCAGGTGACACTGTTGACTCATTGAATTACCCCCAATAAAATTTAGAACCCTTTTCAATGTCCTCTACTGATAGCGTTACTTATTTAATGTTTGTTAAATATTTTTCCTATGTCATATAATATACTAAATACATGTTCCTTGCCTTTGGATTATATTTTAAAATAGTATAATATGTGATTTATATTTCTACTTCTTGTCTAGTACCTCTCCTAAACTTATACCAAATACCTTTTGGATATCTCAAACTTAATGTCCCATAAGGATCTTTAAAATTACATATTATTTTTTATTTCAATAGTATTTTTCCAATTACATGTAGAGATAGTTTTCAATATTCATTTTTGTAAGATTTTGATTTTCAATTTTTTTCTCCATCCTTCCTTTACCTCTTCCCTCCCCAAGACAAGTAATCAATCCAATATAGGTTATATATGTACAATCATTTTAACCATATTTCCATATTAGTCTTGTTGTAAAAGAAAAATCAGAACAAAAAGAAAAACCATAAGAAAAAAGAAGCAACCACAACAATTTTAAAGATTTGCATTCCATCTCCAAAGTTCTCTCTCTGGATGCAAATGGCATTTTCCATCCCAAGTCTATTGGAATTGCCTTGGATTACTTTATTGCTGAGAAGAGTCAAGCCTATCATAGTTGATCATCCCACAATCTCCTTGTTACTGTGTATAATATTCTCCTGGTTCTACTCACTTCACTCAGCATCAATTCATGAAACTTCAGGTTTTTCTGAAATCAGCCTCTCATCATTTCCTATAGAACAAGAATATTTCATTATATTTATATACCATAACTTATGAGCCATTTCCCAATTGATTAGCATCTACTCAGTTTCCAATTTCTTACCACCACAAAAAGAGCTGCTACAAACATTTTTGGACATGTGGCTCCTTTCCCCTATTTTATTATCTATTTGAGAGAAGAATTCAGTAGTAATACTTCTAGATCAAAGGACATGTACAGTTTACAGCCCTTTTGGGCATACTTTGAAATTGCTCTCCAGAATGGCTAGATCAAGTCACAACTTCACCAGCAATCCATTAGTGTTCCAGTTTTCCCACATCCCCTCCAAAAAGAATTACATATTCAAAATAGAGTTCATCTTCCCCTTTCCCCAACCCATTTCCCTTTCCAAACTTCTCTATTATTATCAAAGGTCCTATGCTCCTCTTGGTCACTAGGCCTCTACTTATTATGTGCCTCATCTTATTTCAATCAATAGCCAAATCTTGTCATTTTTACCTTTCCATCTTTCAAATACATCTTTTTTCTCTATTCATATAACCACCACTTAGATTAGGGTGTTATTGCTTTTTATTTGGACTATTTAAAAAAATATCTAATTTGATTTTCTGTCCCAAGTGCCTCCTCACTCCAATATTCCACTTGACAAAATGATTTTCCTAAAACACAAGTCTGTTTGATAAACCTTATTTGATAAACTCCATTGGCAGTTTCTTATCTCTAGGAGCCTTGGGTATTTGAAGCTCCTCATAACTTGACCCCTTCTTACCTTTCCTCTCCTTTTATATTTTAACCTCCCTCTACCTACTCTGCACTCTATCTACAAAAGCCTACTCACTGCTCCCCACACATGACTTTCCATGCCTCATTATCTGTACTTTATCCTGGTTATACCAAGTCTGATTCTCATACCCCAGCAAACCATCTCAGCAAACAGGCTAAACCAGGTTGAGCAAACCAACAGGCCACAACACTATCAATGAGTTGAGATTTCTACCCCAAGCAAGTTAAGACTTTCCACAATGGAATGGACAGGTGAGAATAGTTTGGTCCAGTGACCATGAAGGTAATTAAAGCAAGTGCTACTGACCACTTAGAGACTGATCAGACATCAAAGATGCTAAGGTCATCTACTGCATTCAGAACCATTGCCAGTCAGCCTGACTTTTGAATTGCCACTGGACATCATGACTGTCAAAGAGAGAGTGAGGTGATGAGTTTGTGCAACTGTATCTCAATCAATTTACATTTGAGTCTAGACATCATCCTGTGATATCATTGGTCTCTTCAAAAATGAAGGACAAACAATAACTCCATGTCTGGAAGGTTTTTATTCCTCATATGTACCTCTTAGCTTCCCTGGTTTCTTCCCAGACTCAGCTCAAATATTACCTTTTATAGGAGGCTTTTTCTTGCCACTCTACCTTCTGTTATTTTCACAGATTACTTTCCATTTTATACACACACATACACACACACACATATATACACACACATCTATATACATATATAATGCATATACATACATATATATATATATACACATACACACACACACACACACACATATATATATATATATATATATATATATATATATATATATATATATATATATATATATATATATATATATATATATATATATATATATACACACACATATATATATGTACTTAGGTAATTGCATGTTGTTGCCACATTAGGATATAATCTTGTATGGCAGGGACTTTTCTTCCTTTGTATTCTCATTCTTTAAAACCTTGTCTACAATATTGTAAGTGTTTAATATATTTTTCTTCTACTTCTGCTATTGACTATATGCTTGTTTATTTTCAGATAGCTCAAATATCTGTCATTTCATTTGGTATGGGCATAGGGATTCCTTTCATCAATGCTAATTATCTTAGTCTATAGGCTTTGAGAATTATTATGTAAAAATATGGGCCAGCCTATAACAAAGTTGACAATGAATTTCTCAAAATTTAACCAGTCAGATATTCAAATGACAGGTATGTAGTCCATTTTTTCCCCACACAACAACTTTTCAGCTTGCCAGGTTGGCAACTCTTCCCATGCCTGTATTTCACTGCCACCATAATAAGGCATCACAGTGGGGCTTCAGTGATGGATAAAATATTTGCTATGCTAATTTACATTTGTCATTTTTACAGGCCAGTTTGGTATTTTGCCCATTCGTGTCATTAGACATTTATATATCATAGGGGAATGATTTTTGTTCTTATACATTTATATCAATATCCAATGTGTCTGGAATTTGAAGCCTTAATGAGAAAATTGCTGTAAACGTATTTTCCCCAATTCACTGCTTCTCTTCTAGTTCTAACTGCATTGAATTTGTTTGCACAAAGATCTTTCAATTTAATATTATCAAAATTTTCTATTTTATCTCTCATGAAAATATTTAGTACTTACTTAATCAAGAATTCTGATCCTATCCATAACCATGAAAACTATTTACTTTACTTAGGGAAGAAAGAGTATAAAGAAGAGATGAGGGTGGTCAACAATGTTGAAGACTGAAGAAAGTTGGAAAAGAATTAGGATTAGAACTAACAAAAGGCACCTGCAAATCACCTTTGAAGAGGGAAAAGGGAAGATCTTGCTATTTCCTCTAGGTCAACCTCCTCATAAATTCATTGAACCCCAACAAGCTGAGGAAATGAGCTTTAGGTAGATAGTACCTCTTGCAAGTATAGTTGAAATAAGTATTATATATAAAAATAATGGAGCCTAATTTTTTTTTAAATGGAGGCAGCCTAACCATAGGGGATATAGTAATGGGTTTGGAATAAGAAGATATATGTTCAAATCTCCATTTCTGACACTTACTGTGAGTCACTGGAAAAGTCATCTAACATCGACCTCATACCTATCAGATTGGCTAACAGGACAGAAAAGGAAAATGAGAAATGCTGTGGAGAATGTAGAAAAACTGGGACACTGTTGGAGTTGTAAAATAGTACAACCATTCTGAAGAATTTTGGAACTATGCCCAAAGGACTATAAAACTGTGCATATACTTTGACTCAGCAATACAATTAATATAAATATCCCACTGGTGCTATTTAGAGCTTTTTCTATCATTATGTAAATATAACTTGAGAAACAACCTGAACCTTAAATCAATTATTAGTGTTTAGAAGACAATGTGATTTAGGATTAGCTTGCTGGAATTCATAAGATTTTGAACCCTCACATTTTAAGTATCTTGTTAAAGGGCAATAATGCTACAACAAAGTCAAAAAATATCCTATAATTTACTTGATCTAACAAATAAGATGTTTTATTATTTATAAAATATTTTAAAATACATGATTTAGTTGATATTTCTTCCCTTTAATATTTAACCCATGGGCACCTATTAAAGAAATAATAAGTATGGATGGTGGGTAGTGTACATATACTATAAATTAGTCAAAAAGATATTTCTGTTCTATTAACAGTTTACAATTTTTTTCTTTAGAGAAATTGAACTAAAGTTGTCCCTCTATTTTCAAAAAGTTCTCCTTTCCCAACATATGTTTTATAATTAATTATTTGGGGTTGAATAATCTGAATTTTAAAAAGAAAAACTTTTCTGAATTGGCAGGGCTTCTTACCCATTGTTAATTCTCTATTTGTAAATAAAATTTGACTCTTTCCTATCATCTTTGTATACATAGGACTACTAAATCACAAGGAAGTATATACAAGGACACTCAAGGTCTCTCTGAAAAACTGTGAATAGATTATTAGACATGGAGACACTGGCACAATACTGCCCCACATGGCATACCTGCATCAAAGAAGGCACTGTACTCTCTGAGCACATCAGAATTGCAGTAGCTCAAAAGAAATGTGAGTTGCACAAATTCAGAGACATTGCTTCTCCAAATGTTCATATGGACTATTTGTGCCCCACCTGTGGTACAGCTTTCCCAAATTTGTATTGGTCTAATCAGCCATAATTGCACACACTGTACCTTGACCCTAGCATAATGATGTCATTTTGGTCCTCTGCAAGATTGAAGAAAAACAACCAAACTAACCACTAGCAAGAATTCAAAGAATTTATTCCTGCTTTTATAATTCACCTTTTCCAGCAAATAGTCTTTTCTATTTTGTTACTTAAAAATATTTCTGAAGACTGTAAAAAAATATACATCAATATCACTACACTGTAGAAGGTATTCAATAAATACCAATTATTAATTGAGGGATATTGATATGAAATAAAAAGTAGAATAATGAAGTAGTAAGATCTAATGTTTATATTTTGATTCTAAATCACTTATAATTCATACCTGAAACAGTATGATAGAGGCCTAGACTAGGAGTAAGGAAGATGGATCCAATTGCCACTTCAGATGTTTTTCAGCTATGAAATCTTAAGCAAATTGTTTAGCTACTCTGACCTTCAGCTTTATGATATACAAAATAAGAAATTTTCACTCAGTGAGACCAAAGGTTCTTTTTGATTGTTCTTTTATATGTCCTTAATTTAGCACCAAAATGATAAATATCCATGGGATCAGTCTTTCTGTCTATTTCATTCAATTGATTTATTGGGCAATGGATAAGAAAAATAAATAAATTATGCTTTTTGTGTTGGTGTTTTTATTTTGTCCCAGATCTATAATTTTATTCTTATAAGGAATTCTTGCCTAGGAAACTACCTCTTCCAATGAAGATAGTTTCCTAGGCAAGAATTCCATACTCTTCCAATGAAGACCAGCAACTTCTTTGTAATTTGGCATCTTTTGAGTACATTTTGAATTAGCATTTATGCTAGATTCATAGGGTTTGAGGTGTGATGGTGGTAATGATGATGATGATCAATAGCTAGCATTTATATTGCATCTACCATGTGCCAGGAAACTGTCCTAAGTGCTTTAAGTCATTTGAATATCATAACAACCCTGTGAGGTATGTATTATTATTATCCCCATATTACAGTTGAGGAAACTGAGGCAAAGAGAGATTAAGTGACTTATTCAGAATCACACAGTAAGTATCTGAGCTTCGATTTGAATTTAATTCTTCCTAACTCCAGGCTCAGAACTCTATCTATGGCACTTCCTAGCTACTTGAGTACAGAATACTATCCTACATCCTTCTCCATTAATGCAACCAAGAGTTCCAGGGTGGAGCCAAAATAGCAGAGTAAAGCCAGGAAGCTGCTTGAACTTTTCCAGTTGTCCTTTAAAACAGAGTCTGATCAGAGTTTGATGAAATGAAATCCCTCTTCAGCTCAAAACAGATTAGAAAAACTTCAAGAAAGGTCAATATCACTGGGGTAAAAGGAGTGTTTAAGCCCAGCTCAGACAGAATCTGGGAAATCACAGAAGGTCAGGAACTAACTCCCTTGGTCTTAGCTCTTTAGCAGAGCAAAACAGTGAAGCAGTTCTCAGTCCCAGCTCAGAAAGCAAATTCTGTTTCCTGGAAAGAATAGGTAAAGCAAACATAAGGAGTTCCTATGTTAAAAGGCAGGGTTCAGACCTGCAGAACAAGCTTGGGACAGAGCCTCTTCTACCCAGGAGCAGAGCTCAACCATAAAAGTAAAAATGAGGAAATACCAAAATAAAAGGAAAAAAATGAGCAAGAAACAGAAAAGAACCTTGGTCACAGAAAATGAATATGGTGACAGGGAAGACAAAAACACCAACTCAAATGAGAAAAAATGTCCACAAAGGAAATCTCGAAGACTGGAATTAATTGGCCTTAAGTTCAAAGAGGCTACTTGGAAGTGCTCATAAAAAAACTATAAAAAGC
This sequence comes from Sminthopsis crassicaudata, assembly GCF_048593235.1. Taxonomy (NCBI): domain Eukaryota; kingdom Metazoa; phylum Chordata; class Mammalia; order Dasyuromorphia; family Dasyuridae; genus Sminthopsis; species Sminthopsis crassicaudata. The sequence continues at coordinate 252,924,415 of NC_133617.1, read as the reverse complement.
AAATAGAAGAGGTAGAAAAAAGATAAGAAAATAAATGAGAGATGCAAGAGAGTCAACAACTTTGGAGAAGGAAGACAATTCCTTAAAAAATACAATTTGCCAAATGCAAAAAAAAAAAAAAATCCACTGAAGAAAACAGAACTTTTCAAAAGTAGAATTAACCAAATGGAAAAAAGAGATACAAAAACTAACTGAAAAAAATTATTCATTAGAAACTAGAGTGGAGTAAATGGAAGCTAATGACTATGAAACATCAAGAATCTATCAAAGAAACTAAAAAAAAAATGAAAAAATGGAAGAAAATATAAAATATTTGGAAAAATAGCTGACCTGGAAAATAGATCCAGAATAAAGAATTTAAAAATTATTGGTCTACCTGAAGACAATGACCACAAAAAGATCATCAAAACTGCTCCAATATTCTAGAAACAGAGGGAAATAGTCATTGAAAAGAATCCATTAATCGCCTCTCAAAAGAGATCCCACAATGAAAACTCCCTAGGAACACTGTTACAAAACTCTAAAACTACAACCTCAAGGAAAAAATACTGTAGGCTGCCAGATAAAAATAATTTAAATATCAAGGAATGAAAGTCAGGATTACCCAGGATCTGGCAGTTTCTACAATAAAGGATCAGAGGGTCTAGAATATCATATCCTGGAAGGCAAAGGACCTGGGGTTATAACCAAGAATTAACTGTCCAGAGAGACTGAGCATCATCTTTCATCCATTGCCTCTTCAATGAAGTAAGAGACTTTCAAACATTTCTGTTGAAAAAACTAGAACTAAACAGAAAATTCAATCTTAAAACACAGGACTCAAGAGATACAGAAAAGTAAAAGGGGAGGGGGAAGGTACATGCACGCACTCATATATACACACAGACACATTATTTAAAGGTTAAACTGACAATGGAGGAAATAAGAGAGAGGGATGAATATTGTCTGAGGTTTGAGCTCATCAGAGATCAAAAAGAGAATAACTTAATCATTTTGTTGGGTACAGAAATCTTATCTAACCCTATAAAGAAGTAGCACTCAGAAAGAAGAGAGAAAAGGGAGGGCCTGAACAGAAGGAAGGGCAGAAGCACAAGAGGGATAAAAGGTAAGAGAAGGGATGAGGGGTAACAGAAGATGAGGTATTGAGTGGGGTAGGTTAAAAAAAACCAAACACTATTTAAGAAAAGGGAGATCAGTAATAGAAGATAAAGTGGGGTAGATTAAAAAAAATAAGACTAATAAAGACAAAGTAGAAAGAGAAAACAAAATTATATCTAGGGAGAAAATAAGATAGGGGGGCTGGTAATCATAGAAGTGAATGGCAGAGTGTATTAAAAAACAGAATCCTACAATATGTTGTTAACTTGACACATAGTAAAGATAAAAGGCTGGAACAGAATTTATTATGTTTCAGCTGAAATAAAAAATGGCAGGGGTAACAATTCTGCTCTCAGATGAAGCAAAAGTAACAATAGCTCTAATTAAAAGAGATAAGGAAAGTACATCTTGATAAAGGGTACCTTAAAAATGAAGCAAAAACAATATTAAATGTATATCCATCAAGTGGTAGAACATACAAATACCTAGAGAAGATATTAAACCAGTCACAGCAATAAATAGACAGAAAAATTATAATAGTGGGGGGACTACAAACTTCCCCTCTCAGAATCAGACAAATCTAATCAAAAAACAAATAAGAAAGAAACTAAGGAGGTCAATAAAATCCTCTGGAGAAAATTGAATAGGGACAGAAAGAAAACACCTTTTTTTCTACAATACATATGGCATCTACACAAAAACTGACCATATATTAGAACATAAAAATCTCACACTCAAAAGGCAGAAATACTAAATGCTTACTTTCCAGACCACAATGCAATAAAAATTATATTTAATAAAGGGCCAGGGAAAGATAGACTTAAAACCAATTGGAAATTAATCTAATTCTAAAGAATGAGTGGGTCAAACAACAAATCACAGAAACAATCCATAATAATCCAAGAGAATGACAATAATGAGATAACATACCAAACTATAGGATGCAGCCAAAGCAATTTTAAGGGATTTTTTAAAATCTCTAAATAGCTACATGAATAAAATAAAGAGGAGATTAATTAATTGAGCATGCAACTAAAACAGTTAGAAAAAGAACAAATTAAAAACCCCCAATTAAATACCAAATTTGAAATTCTGAAACTCAAAGGAGAGATTCATAAAATTGAAACTAATTAAACTATTGAAGAGTTGGTTTTATAAAATGAAAAATAGATAAACCTTTGATTAATTTGATTAGAAAAAGGAAAAAGAAAAACCAAATCACCAGCATAAAAAATGAAAAGGGTGAACTTATCATCAAAGAAAAAGAAATTAAAGCAATAAGTAGGATCTATTTTTCCCAACTGTGTTGCAACAAATCTGACAAGCTAAACCAAAATGGATGAATATTTACAAAAATACAAATTATGCAGATTAATAGAAAAATTACTTTAAAAATCCCATTTTAGAAAAAAGAAATTCAACAAGCCATTAATGAACTCCCTAAGAAGAAATCTCCAGGGCCAGATAGCTTTACAAGTGAATTCTATCAAATAGTTAAAGAACAATTAATTCCAATATTATGTAAACTATTTGAAAAAATAGGCAAAGATGGAGTTTGCCAAATTCCTTCTACGACACAAATATGGTACTTATACCTAAACTAGGAAGAGCCCAAACAGAGAAAGAAAATTACAGACCAATTTCCTTAAGAAATATTGATGTAATAATTAAAATATTAGCAAAGAGATTACAGCAACTTATCACCAAGATAATACACTATGACCAAGTGGAATTTATATCAGAAATGCAGGACTGGTTCAATATTGGGAAAACTATTGCCATAATTGATGATGATACTAACATGGTTATCAATAACAATGCTCATGTGTAGGCCAAGCTAACTATAATAAAAATGACAATTCTGCCTAAATTGGTCTACTTGTTCAATGCCATACCAATCAAATGGCCAAAAAATTATTTTATAGAACCAGACAAAGTAATGATAAAATTCTTCTGGAATAACAAAAGAACAACAACAAAAAAAAAAAAAAATCACAAAGGATGGTGATTTAGCAGTACCAGAACTAAAATTAACTATATTATAAAACAGCAGTCATCAAAACCATTTGGTAATAGATAGGAAATAGAGTCGTGGATCAGTGGGATAGATTAGATATATATAGTATAATAATCAAGGCCTATGGTAATTAATATTTGATAAACCCCAAAACTCTAGTTTCTGAGATAAGAACTTATTATTTGACAAAAAAATTACTGGGAAAATTGGAAAATAGTGTCAGAAACTTGTTCTAGACCTACATCTTTCAATGTATTCTAAAATAGAATCAAAATGGCACATAATTTGGGCCTAAAGGATGATACCATAAGCAAATTAGGAGAACCAAGGATAAGTTACCTATCAGGTTTTCAGAGAAGGGGAAAAATTATGACCAAAAAAGAACAAGAGAACATTATGAAAGGCAAATTGGACAACTTTGATTGCATTAAATTAAAAAATTTTACTCAAATAAAACCCACAGAAACAAGATTAAAAGGGAAGTACAAACCAGGGGAAAATTTTACAATCAGTGTTTCTGATAAAGATTTCATTTCTAAAGTATATAAAGAACTGGGTCAATTTTATAAGAATACCAGTTATTTCTCAATTGATAAATGGTCAAAGAAGATGAGCAGACAGTTTTCAAATGATGAAATAAAAGTCATCTATGGTCATATGAAAAAAACAAATTATCTAAATCACTTATCAATTAGATAAATGCAAATTAAAACAACTTTGACATACCTCTCAGGTTGGCTGAAATGATGGGAAAATATAATGATAAATGTTTGAGGACATGTGAAAAACTGGGATACTAATGCATAGTTGGTAGAGTTATGAAATGATCCAGCCATTCTGGAGAGCAATCTGGAACTATACCCAAAGAGCTATTAAACTGTGCATACCCTTTGATCCAGCAATGCCATTACTGGATCTGTATCCCAAGAAAGTCATAAAGGATGGGAAATGACCCACATATGCAAAAAATGTTTGTAGGAGCTCCTTATGTGGTAACAAAGAATTGAAAAATGACTAAATGCTCATCAATGGCTGAACAAATTGTGGTATATGAAGGCAATAAAATATTGTTGTTCTATAAAAAAATTGATGAACAAGCTGAGTATATAAAGGCCTGGAAAGATTTACATGAACTGATGCTGAGCAAAACAAACAGAACCAGGAATACATTGCACATAATAACAGCAAGAATGTGTGATGATCAACTATGAGAGATTTGATTCTTCCCAGTGGTTCAGGGATTTAAGGCAATCCCAATAAACTTTGAATAGAAAATGCCATTTCTATCCAGAAAAAAATATAGAGATTAGATATGTCAACACATGCTATGTTCACTTCATTTTCTGTTGTTTTCTTTCTCCCATGTTTTTTCCAATTTGTTTTGATTTTTCTCTCCCAACATGATCCATAAAGTAAATTGCATTAAAAATAAATAATAAAACAAGCAGACAAAAAATAAAAATAGATTTTTTTTCAAAAAATAAAACCAAGTTGCACATGAGAAATTCTCAGTTTCATATATAACACTCTTTTTTTGGTCTACTTTTTAGAAGAGAGTGGTCATTTTATTTGGTGTTTAAGTTCAGAATAAATTGCAGCAAGATATAATCATCTAGCTTCAACCTAAAGAAGAGATGAAGTCATAGCTCTCACTGCTTCTTTGCAAAAATGGAGGACTATGGAAATAAAACACTACTTAAAATCTCAGTATATTGGATAAATTTACTGAACTATCATTTTTTTCCTATTTTAAAATTATTTTTATAAGAGAGATACTCTGGGAGGAAAAGTGAGGAAAGGGTCCATTGGGAAATATTGGTGTGGTAAAAACAAAGTATGAATAAAAATTTTGTTATCGCTTTTTGCCCCTCCAAAATAAAATAAAAAATAAGGCAACCCAAGCACTTAATTTGAACTGGGTTTGTCTAGAATCAATCTCCTCGTACTCAATGACTCATTAAGGCTCCAGGATAATATATTTATAGCTTAGAGTATGGTTCACATGTTTAGGATTTACCTAAAATGGGAGTAGTAAAAAAAAAAAAAAAAAAGTATGGTGTACAATATGAATAAGACATGCCATAAGTAAATTATTTCTACATACAAAAGGAATGCTAAACATATAAGGAATCATAAAACCGTATTAATAGGACAAAATTGGCTAATGTAACTACTGTTACAATCTACTGAAAGGATGATATTTAAGTATTATAAGGACATATAAAGTTTGTGGGTTTTCTGATTAGGCATTACTCTCAAAGGAAGCACAAATGGGGTATCGCAAATACAGGCATACTGAAGCTTACTTAGGTAGGAAATATGCTTTAACTGCCATATGTTTGAGATTGCACAGAGGCTATGGTGGAGAATGGGGCAGCTTCCCCTATTCCCATCTGATTCTTGGGATACAACTCAAAAACAAACCTATGTATTTTGCAGCCAGAAAGGAAAAGAGAAAGGAAACGTTACCCCTTTCACACATCCACTGATTCATCAGCTTTTTTGACTTTGTAGCCAATAACATAAGTCTTTATTATCTCAGAGCAGAAATGCCAAACATGTAGCCCACAATACTTCCAAGTACTGCCAGAACAAGATTAAAATGTAAATAGAAAATACTTAACAAAATAAATAAAAATGCTTTAAGACATGGGTAATTTTACATTTGTAAACTAAGTTCAAGAGGGATCCTTTTACACAGATTAATAGTCCCATTGCTATTTGAATTTGACATTACTGTCTTATAGTAGCAAGTGTAAAATTCAGTGATAAGTCATACAAGGGCAGAAGCAAGCCTCCCCAAACTACCGTATGGTTGTCTAGAACCAAAAACGACCCCCCCTGATCTTCCAGTTGGGGAAAGGAATCTAAAGATACTCCTTCTTCCAATACACTGATGGTGCTAGATTTAATGTAGCCAGAAGGATAGTGTCTACGCTCATTAGACCTCATATTATTCAGAAGAAAAAATACAAATGTTAGCTAGGCTAGTTATGAAGAGAGATATAATAGACTCACAGAGGAATTTATAACTTGTGCCAAATATAGTTATGTTAGGAACTGGCTGCTCTAGCTAGTGCTAAAAACTAACTACTTCCCTTAATTTAACATAAGAAATAAGGACACCAACCAATTTTTTTTAAAAAGGTCAAAATTAGTCTGAGATTTCCATCTTCCTGGCAACTGAAAAAGTCCTAGCAGAGTCAATACTTTTTTTTTCCTCCCTCTTCCTTCTTTCTATAAGGAAAAGCCTTTATAAAGGCAAGTAATGACAGAAGCTACCCCCAAAATCTAATAAAACAGACATAATTAAAGGAAATATTAATTCAGTTCTGTCTGGTGAACATAATAAAATAGTATAAATTTTTATTCTGATTTTGTTCAGTTCAAGTCCTTGGTTTAAAGGATGAAAAAAGGATGGAAAAGGCTATATAAAAACCTAGGGAAAGTTTGTGATGAAAGCAGAAAAGCTTTTTTTTTTAATATCCTTGTTTATTTTTCACTTGAAGGCAATCTTTAAAATGCTTACACACTTACCACCTTATTTTAGATTGTGAGATCTCCAGGGCAGAATTTGGGTACTACTCTATTGAAACAAATACAAAGCAATTTAAATATATGGTGGTACTTAACAAGAAAAGGCAAGGTAGGAGAAAGATGGAAAGGCAGAGGAGGGAAAAAATAATTCCAGTTTAGTTTTTTAGACACAATCACACTTCATCTGTAACTATGGCGGCCTACAAATACAAGCATATAAAACTAAACTCAGGTAACCAGTCTCCAGAAATAGTGTTCCTGTTCGGATAATTAGCACATTTCAGCAGTTTTCAGTTTTACTGACAATGTTCAAATTTCTATATCTACAACTGCTAAAATTTTGATTTTATTATTGACTTAAAATACTACAATGGGGATTTTAATTTTTTTTTCTTTTCACTACTGATGCTTCTGAAGAAGGCACATATTCCACTAGAACAAAGTATAATTTCATTTGATTCTCCTAGTTTAGGGTCCAATTGAAAGCTAAAACCCTTAGAGGTGAGACTAAAAATCCATATTGATTCTCAGATTTAATTCAAGATTCACCATATGTGGTCACTCTATGCATGTGTGTGCATGTGTGTGTCTTTGTCTATATATGTATCTCTATCTAGCTTTCCCTTTCTTCTTTCCTCCTTCCACCTGTCTCTTTTTATATTTATTTTTTCCATTTTTTCTTTTTATATTATTTTTAGAGAGGTACAATGGAAATATCAAAGTATTAGAGAGAACCTGGGCTTGAATCCCTTCCATGTGACTTTAAAGAATCCATTAAATCTCTATGGCCCTCTATTTCCCTATCAGTAAAATAATAAAATTGGATTAGACCCCTTCTGAGGATTCATAAATTCTAGATCTCAGTTTCTATGATCCAATAGGGTCAAATCACAAATATTAACATTGAACATCTTCCTTTTTTTGGATGGCTTGGGAGCTACATCATGGCAAGAATGCAATTATATTCCATGGGAATACTTCATTTATTGTATTTTTATTTCCTGTGCATTTTTTTACATACAGTGGGCACATGATTTTTGTTTGCTTGCTTGGCTTTCCTGAGCATTTAAATCTTAGGATGATAGACACAAAATTGAAAAGGAGTTTGTAAATCTTCTAGGAGAAATCTCTCACTTTACAAATGAGGAAACTGAGGTACAAATAACTTGAAGTAACTTGTTCAAGGCCACATAACTTATAAGTGGCACAGTTAGAATCCAAACTCAAGTCTTTAAACTTCAAACCCAGTACTCTTTCCACCACAAGAAACTGCTTTCTCAATTTGCTTTATGAGAATCATCTATTTTAGCAAATGTGAATGAAGAAGAGATAGTAATTGCTGGTAATTTTCCCTTTGATCTGGAATCTTTCTCTCTTCTAAAAAAGAAATGACAGTGTAATTCAATGGCTGACACTAGTTTAAGGTCAAATTTGATTCTAGACTAAGAGAGGAAGAAAAATTAAAATGGCTTTCTTAAATTTCATCCCTACTTGATGACTCATTGTGATAAAGTCATGGATAGAACAAATATTGCATTCCTATGTTTAAAATAGTCTCTTTTTTCACATTTGCCTTACATCCATCAAGGTAAGAAAATTTTAACAAATAAAAACATCTTAAGATCCACAAACTTCCTGGCACACATTCTCGGCTTTGTTGAGCTTCCTGATAAATTGTCTTGGGGATCTTTTCTTTATGCCTTAACAATTCAGAATGTCTCTGGTGACACAGCTCATGTCAGTCTGATGGTTGAGGAAAATACATTCATTTGCAGTTGCTACAAGACTGTAACAATAGAGAGGATAATTTAGTGGTATAAGAGACAGAGGCTGTGAGGACTAGATTAGATGATATTTTCATGAAACGTCAGCGCCAGAGCCAGGTCCCTAAGTCTCTGTGCAATTATAGCAATCAGGCTGTTACACATAGAACAATGTGCCTTCTACCTCTTACATAACAATTCCTGGTGACCAGCACAATCCACAGGAGACATGAAGTTGATACACACTATAGACCATTATTGTTTAAGTTAATCTTAACTTTAGGTTAATACTCATCAAAAAGCACATTTGTTAATTTCAGTTCTCTCCATGATACTAGCATTTTAAAAAAGATGTTTCTCTCAAAAGTTGTTTTGTTAGCATAAGATTGTTTGCAGCTGAATTCTGCTCCACTCTACTTATATTTTCATTACTTTCCTGTTTCTCTGTGCCAGATTTTCCAATCAATTCTACTTCAATGGTAAAGTTTGTGGATCAAAAATAAAACATATTCCTTACTTTGGAGAGTGAAATCTCCTGGGACAGCAGCAGTGAGATTTCCCCTATAAACCATTAATGGATCCTAAAGAAACTGTTGAGGCAAATGTCCTGTTGTCAAATATGAGTTCTTTAGGATTTAAAAGTCTTACACTAGCTATTATGTGTATATTCCCAGTACCACAGTCCTACTGATCATGGGACCCCACTACAATTTCCTAGATTTCCTCAGCAACACTGAACATTAACAGGGTAGGGTATTTCCAAAGGGAAATAACCCCAAGGCCTCTCTTTATCTCCCTTTCACTTCCCTCCTCTAATGCTCTCAAGGAAAACATAGACTCACCCCTTCTCAGCATGAAACTTTCCTAAGGTAATAGATATTAATGGGAGAAGAGAGACTTGAGCATGGGCTTTGCACTCTAATTGAATAAAAGACCTGCCTAAAATTGGATGGTGGAGAGGGAGGTGGGGGGAATAGAGTAAAAGCTTTGTTCCCAAGTTGATCTCTGAATGCCAAGCTGCAACCTGGAATTTTTACAGTTGAGTTTTAAACTCCTGACAATGAGCATTTATAATGGAAATGTTGCCAGACCTTTAACTATAGCGACGCCACTATAATATTTATAAGTACCTTATACTCTTTCCAAACACATGTGCTCATTACTTATGTCTCTGCTTCTGCCTCTCTTCTGGGGAACCTTTCTATATAAACAATACAGATTGGCTTGCTTATACTCCCAAATTCTAACTGTTCTACATCTCAATCTGTTATAAGAAAGCCAGTCTAAGGGGGCCAAAAAACCAAGACTCTTTCATAAGGTTTTTACAAAGCTATAGTTTTTTTACAATACATAAACTCCCATTTTCTCCTTGAAATTAGCAAACCTATCTTTTGACATTTTACTTATGATTTTTTCAGTTATACCCCTAAAGAGAGGACAAGACTCCTCAGAGGTTTTGAGGGAACCTATTAACCAGTCCTTATACACTCTAACAATTAAGCTGGTTTTAAGTAAACAGAAGAAAAGAAGTTCTCCATCAAAGAAAGGCCACTCAGAGTGCTGACAGCTTATCTGGTCCAACATAAGCAGGTTTCTGGGGAAACTGATTGCTTAATAGTGATGGAGAATGACAAGGATTTCCTAACTCTTCTATGCAAACCTCAAAGCAATTTTTTGTCTGGGCACAAATTCATTTAACAGCTAGGAGACAATTTAATATGGCCTGCAGGTGAGAAGGAAACAAACAAAATAAAACAATCTCTTTGTTTGGTGCCAGTTTACAAAAGAAGCCAAATTTTCATCATGACTCAGGTCATTGACTCTGTCACCAAATAAATATGAAATTCAGAATGTTATAGGAATATTCAGAATGTTATGTGCATATCCAAGGGACAAGGATAATGCAAACATTTTCATTAAAATTCTCCTTCATGATATATTTTAGGTCATCATTTTATTTAGGTTGAAATTCCTCTTGTCTAATCCCAGTTTGGCCAATAGTTAATCAGAAAGGGAAGTTAATTCAAAAAGTTAATCCCTTCTGGGAAGGGAAAGAAGCTTGAAGAAAATATTCACTTTTAGACTCTAAGGTCATGAGAGAAAAAAACAAAACAAAACAAAAAGAATAGGGTTCATGTTAAGGCTCCCTCCTACCACCATAAATGTTCAGGGATGCTACACTAAGTCACTGTGTCCAAGTTTTCCCAATATTTTTCAAGCTCAAAGAATCAGTAGCTTGGGGAACATTAGGAAGTCTCCAAAGAAGAACCACCAATAGCAATGTGATGACAATTTCATTATTAAAAACTTACGATGCTGCTCAGCTGCAATGATGAAAGTAGCCTAAATTTCCAGATACCTATTCTGGAACCTCGGTTGTTTATTATATGATTGGAAAACAGAGAAATACATTCTTTATCAGTGTGATATAAACTGAAAGGGTTGTGAAAGTCATCATTAATAGGTGGAAGAAGAGGAAAGGAGGGAGGTATTTGAAAGTTAATCTCCTCCATTGGCAAGAGTATGTGAAACCATCTTTTCCTAATCTTGAAGGAAACAAACAAAACAAACTCTCTTTTAAATACCAATCTATGAAGGATGCCAAATTCCTATTATTACTCAAGTCATTGGACTTGTCATTAGTTAAAGATGGATTAAAGATAGGCTCCCACAAGCCTATTTGTCAAATGTTTGGTGGTGGTGGTGGTTGGTTTTTTTTTGTTTGTTTTTGTTTTTGTTTTTGTTTTACTATTTGGGTAATTTGAGAAAATTGTGCAAGTTGATATCAAGAGATAATTTTGAACATTTTGATAAGAAGTTTTTCCAAAAAGTTTATCAACTAGAATTTGTTTAAAAAAAAAAAAACAACAGCCTTCTGTTACATCTTACCATGAGTGATGATATGTGCAAAGACAGAAATTTTCTTTATTTTAAAGAAATTTACTATAAAAACATGTGTCATCCTTTAATTTATTATTTAAAGTGTGACTTTTTCTATTTTGATTTCACCAAGAATAAGTCTAATTCCTTTCAGGATATTTTAAGTTTTAATGAACTTATTTATGTTTCTATATGTGTAAGGAAACTAGAAAGAGAATAATTTCTAATTTCCCCAGCAGGAGAATTAGGAGATGATATTCAAGATCCCATCCCATTCTCATAAGCCATTACGAATAATGAAGAGTTACTTTGTTTACATTTCAAACTTTGTATATGTTATTAAATGGGAAAAGAAAGTTTCACAAATTTAAGAGTATTTATGAAAATTGAAATATATTTCCGTTTTCTTTTGGTCTAAGACAACCTAGTAACCTTTATCTTAATCAAGTCAATAACCTAAGAAGGAAAAAGTCTAAAAAGGCCCCTAATTCTTTGAAGCTCCTCATTTTTTTTCTCATCTTGGACAATATTAGTTGGTGCTAAATTTGATTATTGATATATATATATATATATATATATATATATATATATATACACATATGTATACATATATATATATATATATATATATATTTATACACATACATACAACTTTGTATGTATGTGTACAAATGTATATATTCTTATATATTTGAATATATCATTAAGCTAATGATTTAAAAATAATTATCTTGAAGATAACATATTCTCATATCTTAGTCTGTCCAAATTCCTAATAAATTACTGACTATAATTGCATCTCTTAATTATATCCTATAAGCTTTTCAGGGTTTGAAATTTGGATAGTATGGAAGTTTTCTATAGATTTTTTCTTCCATGGCAGTTTAGTAGAAAGAGTTCTGACTGCCCTAGAAGATAGTTAATTCAAATATTGGATCTGATATTTCAACTAGTGTTGTGAACATGGGCTCATTTAATCTCTGTAAACCTCAATTTCTTCAGGTATGAAATAAGAAAAATGGATATTTATCTTACTCACTTTACAGGGTTGTTTTCAAACAGTAAAGTACATTCTAAATATGAGTTGTTATTAAATTTTGATCAGTTAGGAATAGGATTTCTGAATAGTCTGTTACACATATACTGATAAAAATGAAATTTTCTCTCTCCTGTTTTAATTTAAATAAATTAATTCCAACTTTTGCATTACTTATGGAAATCTTTCTCCAAAGATACTTTCCCTCTCCCATTAATTTGAATGTAATGCTTAGTCTGTTAGATTATTTAAAACATTTCATATTAGATCATAATGGCAAGAGATATTGACATATTTCATAATACCCTTAAATTTCTTATCTTTTCATTGATTGAAAGTGACATTTTTAAAGAGCTCCACACAGAGAGTCTCCAGATATTCCTATTGGCCAAGTTTCCCATGATCACAATTGCCGAGAGTATTTGACTATCTTAAATAAAGGAGTAGCATATCATAATAATAATAGTTCACATTTTATAGCACTTTGATGTTTACAAAGAGCTTCCATTTGAGCCTAATGACAACTCTGTAAAGTATGTGATATTATTATCCATTTTGCAAGTGAGATAACTGATGATTTTCTCAAAGTCACATAACTAATAAATATATGAAGCAGAATGTGAACTCAGGCTAACTCCAAATTTAGCACTCTAGCTATTATCCTACCACATAGCTGTCTCTAGATCCACACAAGGACAAACAGATAATATATTGGAATTTTTAAGTATTAAGAAGTACCCTAATCAATTACTTGAAGGATTGTTACAATGGAAGAGAGATTAAATTTATTCTAATAAATTGAAACATGTATTCAATTTCATTAGAATTCTGTAGGGCAGAACCATAACCACCTGGCAAAAGTTTACAGAGAGGTGGACTTTGACTTAACATAAAGAGAAATTGTCTAATACTCCATAAGTTGAATAACTATCTCAAAAAAATAGTTAAGGCCTCAGTAGTACCTAGATGCTTTCCATCAACTATATTGTAAAGAACATTCCATCTTTAGGGCTTTGGACTTGATCTCTAAGGTGGTTTTTAATTCTGAAATTCTATAATTCTATGATTTTATAGAATGGTGAATTTACTTCATTTCTAAATTAAACTATATTTATACAATATTGGTGAAATGGATTTATTTGATTCCTAGTTCTTATAATTACTTTTAGTCATTGATAAGCCCTTGAATGACCTTCATTTTCATATCAAATCCTGGAAACCAAATGTGGGTGATAATTTGCTAGCATGTCATGAAAGATGTCTTGTGCAAAGTCCAAATGTCCGAAAATAATGAGCTTCTCCAGATTTTCTTGTTTATTGACAATACTGTGTTAATTGCATTAAGCCCTGGTACTCTATAGGACTTCTATAATGAGTTACTCAAGAGAGAGTGACCTAAAATCAAGTAGAAGACAAATTCATATCAACTAAATGATGACATGTAGTTGCATAAACAGTCCAATGAACTGGCATGTCAATTTTGGACTGTTAATACAGACAGATCATCAGTTAGCTAAAAATGCATAAAAATAAGACATCGGAATGGATTGCACTGGGAATTTCCTCTGCACTTCTAGCGGGCCCAGATGATACTCTGTTACAAAAGCTCAACTTTTTAACTCTATATGTTACAAATCACAAAATGCCATGATATCTAAAGAAATAAAATTAAAGGAATATGTACAACGTGTATATATATATATATATATATATATATATATATATATATATATATATATATATACATATCATATATACACACATATATGCACATGTATATCAGTGAATACATGTGTGTATGAATATGTCCATGTATGCACATGCTCACACATATTATGTACATATTATCCCACCATTAACTACATGGCATAATGGTTTAAAAGAGTATTTTCTGCCGGTGCCCCAATTCCAAATGATAGGGAAAAGTCCCATAAGTCCTCTTACAATGTGTAAATCATTTTCATCTGCAATGACGATACTATGAACTAATGGACAAAGGTAATGGAAAATACGTAGAGTGTAAATAAGCTCATATATAAAAAATAGCATATCAGATATCATTAAAGACACAATACCAGAAAATGAGTTGAATTTCTTATCAAGCCATGAGGCTGAGAAGTTAGATGTAGGTTGCTCAAGTCCTGCACTGGTCTCTGCAAAATACCTAAAAAAGACCCAGAAGAAGACTTTTTAGGGTATATTATCAAAGCAGTATTGGTGGAATAAGAACAAGAAATACACATATTGATAACACATGGATGAGTTTCAACCTGCAGAATGAAAGTAATACATTTGATAGACCAGAAATCCATTATACCAAAGCCTAAGAACTTTGTCAGAAGATCCTTTTTTTTTTCTTTATTCTCTTCCTGCTTATTAACTCCTGTATTTCAAAAGTTGAGAGAATTGGGGGAAGGAGGGATTAAGAGAACAAGTGAGTTGTGGGAATTGTGTGAACCACACTGAAACCATCTTGTAACTCAATTCTGGAATTAGTTCAGTGCCCTTTCTATTAAATTATGAGTCTAGTTCAACTTCTGACTTGGGAGAAAGCTTTATTCAGTTGGATATTGTTTGAACCTAGGTCTATGTGGCTGAAAAAGTGAACTACCTTTCCCTGCTATTTAGAGTATTTCTCTAAATAGGACCTAATTATTCCTCTAATTAGGCCCTAATTTAGAAACATGATTAGATCCAAAGATTGATGCAAGGAGTTTTCTCAGTTACACATCTCAAGCAACCAATATGCCTTATCTGAAAACTGGCTCTATACTCATCAGTTATTATTTCTATATCACTTTGTTTACAGATACTTGGGGAGGAGTGGGTCACCTCTTTTTCTAAATTCAAGGAAATGTATTTATTTGTTTTCCCCTTCCAAGTTGAAAATTCCCATTCTTTCATCTAATTAGAAATCAAATTAATGTTGCACTGTTTCCTTTTAATTTCTTTAAAATTTTAAAATTTTATTTGATTAGTTGTTTTTAATGTATAAAACTCAGTCCCCCTATATTGAGGTCTGGGCCTAACCTGAGAATGTCTAGTCCCAGTTTGTTGGGAAATGACCATAAATTGCTTAATAAATCAATGTGCTTGAAAGATCAAATCTTTTTTTCCTCAATCACAACATATTTTATCTACCATATGTCTACTGTAGCTAGAGTATCTGAAGTAATTATTTTTTCCTCTATCGCAATGGTTCTCAAAGTATATCTACTAGCTCTTTGTAGCTTTCCAAGGTGTTTTCAGGGGAGCCTTTGAGGTCAAAACTATTTTCATAATAATATTAATACATTATTCACTTATTAATATACATATGTATAAGGCTGGATTTCCTTCATATATATTTCAACCAAAAAAACTTATCACAACAGACTTATTGCAGAAGGAGATATGAAATTCCAGCTGTCTTCTATTAAGTCAAACATTAAAAAGATTTGCAAAAATATGTAAAACTATGCTATTCTTCTCACCGATCTTTTTACTTTGGAAAATATAGTTATTTTCATAAAATCATACTATTTATGCCAATATAAAATAGGCTGATTATTATTTAAAGGAGTTAATAATTTTAATCTATCCATCTTAATTTCATATAGCAAAAATCAATAACTATAATTCACATATACAAAAACCCAATGCTGGGGGTTCTCAAAAATATTGAGTATAAATCAAACTGGTATTAAGTTTTCTTCTATGTGGCTCTTAGCTTCGGAACTCCACCCATATTCCTTTCCGTCTCATTTGGCTTCTTAATGAATTTTAAATCTCAGATTTCAGTTTTATTCAATATGTTATAAATAACATTTATTGAATATCTGGATTAAAATTCAAATTTCCCAACCATGATATCTTCAGGTTCTGCCTTTAGATTCTGCCAACATAGGCTTGAAACTTGTTATTATGCAAGTAGACAGATAGAACATGGGTAGAAAATATAATAAACACAGCAAGTCACCTCAGTAGATGATCTTGATGGCAAACCAAAGTAAGATGACAAGAAAAAAGTCAGCAGCGAAATTAGATGCAATAGAATGATATTGTAGAATGATGGAAAACAAAAACAACGCTTCTACAAACATAGAAAGCAGCCATGGGAGATGGAATGACACATTCTGGAAAAAAATAATGATTAGTATTAATAATAATTCATGTCGTTATCATAACTTACATTGCTGTACCATTCATTGTACTTCACATATATAATATCTCCAAGTTTGGTTTCTGAGGAGAAGCAGGGCATACCAAGACAAAAAGGATTAGATCATCAACTCACATAGATTCAATAAGAATTCCTTAATCATTTAATCAACAAACATTTATTTAGTTCCAATGTACCAGTTACTAGGTGATAGGGCTGGTAGGTTTTCACATGCATGTAGGATAGAAATCACTACATATCTCAAACTTTTCAATAATATTCAAATGTGTCCCACAGAAAAAAAATATTCTGTGTTCATTATTTTTAAATATATCCTTGTGTTACACAAATGATTTTTAATGTTGAAAAAAGAAAGATGTAGCTCTTTCTGCTATTTCTGATTTTGTTTTTCTGGAAAGAATTTTCCTCTTAAGATTAATTATAACTAGGAGCATTTACCTAGTGCTTTAAGCTTTGCAAAGAACCTTATATATGTTATCTCATTTGATCTTCACAACAATCCCATGAGTATGCACTGTTACTACACCCATTTTATAAATGGAGATGCTAGGGCTGAAATAGATTGTGTCTTACTTAAAATTGTCTGAGGTTGGATCTGAACTCAGGTCTTCCTAACTATAAGTTCAGCATGTATCAACTGTACCAAACAAACTGCAGAGGGTTAAGGCAGATTGCTATATATTGCAAACCATACTAATTCCCATTACTAAAACACAGAGCCAATGTATTCTCCTACCTAATCTGTGCTTCTACTACTTTTTCCCTAAATTTCTGGTATTATTGACATAATGAATTAAATTGGTGTTTCTTTCTCAAATGTGTGCTGGTACTGATTATATCAATACAAATCTTAATTAGAACAAAATGTATTTTTACAACTGCAAAAGGAAAAGTGAAAAAATTCAGAGAATTTTAAAGAAAATATACTGGGGATAGGGATTTAGAAAAGCAAGTTTGATGACAAGGTAAATCACATTAAAAGAAAAAAGAAAGAAACAAGGGAAGGAAAAAAAAACAATTTCTTTTCTCCTGTCATGTAACATCATCAGGGTAAAAGATCCAGGTCCTCTATCTCTTCATCTGTTTCTGGAGGAAAACCTTTACTCTCATTGGCTCAGCTGCTTTTCTATAGCCTGACCCATGTATGATCTACAAATAATGATCTTTACTAGAAAAAGATTATACAGAGTTTGAGAGTCTTGTTTAAAAGTTTAACTGACATGGTAAGGGTGGAAGAAGGGAAAGAGGGATGAACACATATGATTGATGATATCATTTCCCTCCTGTCTGATTCTTAATAACTCATTTTGGGGTTTTCTTGTGAAAGGCACCAGAGTGGTTTGCCATTTTCTTCTCCAGTTCATTTTAAGTATAAGGAAACTGAGGCAAACATGGTTAAGTGGCTTTCCCAAGTGTCTGAGGCAGGATTTAAAATCATGAAGATGAGATCTTCCTAACGCCAGGCCTGGCACTCTATCAATATATATTATTACATATATATTGTCATGAATGTAATACTCAATTTTGCAAGGGCTTAGTATGACACCTGCTCTGCTAGGATTTTTGCTTGTTAGATTTGCACAGCCTAATTTAATCCCTGTGTTTTGCAACAAGACTATATATGAGCAGTTGATTTCAGATAGCTCTTGAAAACAGGAAGAGGATGCTATAATTTTAAAGAACTATTTGGCATCAACCCACTAAGAATAAGGATCCCAGATTTTTAAAAGGGGGGAAAAATTAAACCTCAAGATTTAACATTGAAAATCCTCAAAACAAATCATAATAAAAAATAGCATTTTGTACTTGACTTCTGGCAGGTTTTTCTTTTTTGGCATGGAAGTAGGAGGAAGGACAAACTTTTAAAAGTGCCTGAGCAATAAAGAATTGAAAAGCCCAATGTCCTCCTTTAAAATAGAAGGGTGGCATGATGAAAAATCAATTTATTTTCAATTATGATCCATTTCCGATGAAGAAAAGCAGAAGAGGATCATTTTGTCAAGGCAATTACCCTCCTGAAAGCTAATATGTTCATCATGTTGAATCTGAAAGGAAAAAATGACAATAATTGAGAGAAACATTATTCTCTTTCCCACGGAAATGTCGCTGTAAAATCACAGGGAAATAATTAAGTGCAGAGGTGCTCTTTAAAAGGAGCAAGACACATCTAGCAGAAGGGCTACTTCTGGATTAGATAGGAATTTGTACTCCCTAGGGCATATGTTTACCACACCTGGAGGTGCCCAAGACCTGCTAAACAATGTTTAAATTGGGTTCTTCAAGTCAATCAAAATAATTGCTTTGAATAAAGCAAATTATAGCCAAGAGCTGTAGAAAACCTTAACTGGAGTCCTGTTAGTTTTCAAAATTGGGGACATTAAATCCCCACACATGTTATATAAATCCAGTTTGCACTAGTGTAAAAGGAATAGTTGAATAAGTACCTGTGCCCTACACACTGAAGCTTTAACTCACTGAACCACCTGGAGTTCCGTACACCTTCCAAGGCAACAAATGAAAAAAAGGCATCCCAGAATTGAAAGACCTGGCTTCCAAAAAAACAACACTTCTATACAACTGGTTTGCTTATGGTAAAGAAGGAAAGGGAAGAATGATGTGGGAGAGAACTGGAACAGTAGCTCTTACAGTGAGGCAGAGCTACCTCAACCTCAGAGGGAGATTGGAACTTTTTGAGTAGCCATTTAGAAAATAGAAACTTTTCTTCTCATCTCTCCACTGGGAAAAGAAGAACTATGACCAAGTATCCCAGAATAGTCTTGATAAACTTGTTCCTAGCCTGCTTGGGGAAGTCATGCAACTCGTCAGTGCAGGGGGTGGGGGGAGGTGGGGAGAAGATTCCTAAGATTTAGATCCAGAGTGTAACCTACTAAATTTGGATCTTAAAAAATAATTTTAAAGAATTTAGGTGTCTTGATTCCTGATCCATATTTCTAATCACAAGGCAATGTGGTATAGGGAAAAGAGGTATGAGTTTAAATTCTAATGATATGACTATTGAGCAGGTAACTCTCCCTTTATGGTCCTCAGTTTCCCTTTCTGTAAAATGGGGTCGGGGGATTGGACTAAATGACCTTTAAGGTTCCTTCCAACTGTATATCTATTGTTATAATAAAATATACATACATTGAAGTTGTTTCCTTCTTCAAACTGCATGCAGAACTCCCACTGATTCTAACTATATGTTGGATCCAGCAATCAGACAGACTCCTGCCTGTGGAAGAAGAGAAGAATCTGAGGTAAACCTCAAATGAGATGCATTTCATTTTGCCCGAGGCTTTAAAAAAGTCCCACTTAAAGGGGCCCAGGAATCCCTTACAAGAGCAACCTTCTGCCTCTTAATTTCTATGTTCAACATAAGCCCTCCTCTCAAACAATGTCCTTCCAGCCCCGTGACAGGGCTGAGGCATTTCATGAGCATGTGCTCCGGAGAGAAACATGCAGAAAACAACTCTCTTAAACAAATAAACAGTTCAGCTCTTGAACTTTATGCTCCTAATCTCTGTCATCATTAATCACATTCAGAGTTTGATTTTAAAAGCCTGAAAGGAAGGGAAAGGAAAAGGGAAGGAAAGAGAAAAATAAACTCCTAGCCTCAAAAAAAATTGTGAAACAGAGAAACTTGAAACTCACCTATGTGTCCTAAAAGACAAAAGGAGGGATGCAAAGAGTGCAAGGTGAGTATCCAGAAATGAGTACCTTCTAAATTTGCAAAAATAAAGTCACTTTCGGGCATGGCACTGAAAGGCATTATTTCAGCATTCTAAGAATGCTTATTTGAAACTCTATCGAAACCCCACTGAGGAGCTGGGATCCATTCATAAAATTATCTGGGGCACTAGTTCTTATAGTCTTTTCCTTACAATGAAAAAAAAAATAGTGCCTTGGGATTGTTCTGTAATTTACCCAAAAAGTAAAGGTGGCCTCTCATAAAAATGAGAGAATATTGGTAGATGGAAGGCAAAGGCAGCCCAACACTGCTTAATCATATATTTGACAATGAAGGCCATAGCATTTAAAAACCTATTATTTTCCAGGCCCTGTGCTATGGTTGAAGACATAGAATTTTTTGAATGAATTAAAATAGCTTAAAATAAGGATACTAGCATCTGGAAGGATCAGAAAAGCCTCATGGGGAGGTGCTGAGCTGGAGCTAAGCTTGGAAAGAAAGTAGGGATTCTCAAAGGGGAATGTGAATGCATAACAGGTGTGGGGCACAGGTGTGCAAAAGCACAGAGAAAGGAGATGAAACATCATTTCTGAGGAAGAAATAGTAACAAGGTCATTCAGGTTGGGCTAGACTATAGAGTGCCTGAAGGGGAGTTATATATAATTAGACTTGAAAGGTAGATTAAAAGTAGGTTTTAAATTATAAATTATATTTATGCCCTTTGTTTTACATGGGGTGGAATTTTAACAAGAAATGTTACATTATTTGCCCAAGGTCCCCCAATAAGGAATAGCCTTGGACTACAAATCATTAGTATGTGGTATTCCAACCCTGCCGGATTCCTTGTAGGAAATCAAGCTAAGCTAACTCTGCATGGCTATGTGTGATCAAATGTGATACAGAGCCCAAGAGCAACAAACTGAAGCTGGGTCCTCCTAATAGATCTATTCCACCTCAAGTAACCTCTGAGAGAGCATTGGAAATGAAAATACATATTAGCTAAAACTGATTGGTTCTGTCATTTTTATGGTAAGGTTCTCTGCCTTGTTTCTGCTTTAATTTTTTTTTTCTAACACTGGAAGCATCTATATTCTTTTCACATTTAATAAGGAAATGTTGCCTATCTAAAGGAACTCTAAATATACATGAAGTGACCATATTCCTAGTGGTCTTTACACACACTTAGTAAATGAGATGACCACCATTTAGAAAGTTGAGTTGTTTGCCATTATTCACTTCATTTAGATCTTGCTTGTGACATGGGAATGTTCCTGATTTATAGCTCTTAGTTAGTGAAATAATAGGACTTTTTCCTTTTCCCCCTTTCCCTCCTATAGTCAGGAAAACTGCTGATTGCTTTCTGGCTAAAAAACTATTGTTGGTGGTTGTCAAAGAGTACTATTCAAATGATGAAAGCCATCTGGGTTTCTGTATGCTTGATGAGGCAATAAGATCTGCCTGATGAGGGCAAACTTGGAGAAAAGGTGTTAATCACCAATGAGTGAATATAATCAATTTTTAAAAAAAGATCTATCCGTTCAATCCATTTTCATCATCTGGTCCTTCATTTTCTGAAATAACAGAGAAATAACAATTTAAACAGCTCTTATAATGGTAATTTATTGGCTTTAGAAGTAGAAAAATCTGAAATTCCAAAACAGACTTTCATTTGTACCCTCCTAAATAATTAAAACAATCTATTACACTAAGTCATGTTTGATTGGAAGTTAAAAAACATCCCCCCCAAAAAAATTAAGTTTAAAAATATTATCTATTAGTATTTAAGCAGCTCATTAAGATTAATTTACTAATTCCTTAAGAGATTGGAATAGGAAATAACAGAATAATACCATTTTTCCAATTACCCATTCTCCTTGCCTCCAGTCATCCAGTCAGCATGCACTTATTAAATACTTGCCATGTGAAATACACTATGCTAAGTGCTGGTGATAGAAAGACAAGTAAAATCAGTCTGTGACCTCAAAAAAAAAAACCTAATATTTTAGTGGAAGAGACAAATAGTTAGGTACAGACAAGAAATGCTTTTTTTTGTTCAATCATCCCTAATACTTCATGACCTCATATGGTGTTTTCTTGGCAAAGATACTGGAATTATTTGACATTTCCTTCTCCAAGTCATTTTACAAATGAGGAAACTGAGGCAAACAGGATTAAGTGACTTGCCCAAGGTCACACAACTATTACGTGTCTAAGATCAGATTTTAACTCAGGAAGAGGAGTTTTCCTGATTCCAGACAGGGAGCTCTATTCATTGTGCCACCTTGCACAAGATATACACAAGATGAATGAAAGGTTATTTTAGACAGGAAGGTTCAAGAGACAGAAGGAGTAGCAGAGGATCAGGTAAGAGGGTGGAACTTAGGTGATCTTAAAGAAAGCTAGAGAAGCTATGAGGTGGAGGTGAAGAAATAAAAGCATTCCAAGTATGAGTACAACCTGTACAAAGAAGATAAAGTGTCATGTGAAAGAAACAGCAAACCATCCAGTGTTTTGAATCATGAAGCAAATAGAGGTATAAAACCAGAAAAGTAGGAAGGGGCCAGATATGGAGGGTTTTGAAAAACAATTATCATGATCATTATTGTTATTATATCACCTATCGTTTATGTTGCCAATACCTCATTTGATCCTCGAAAAAACTTTTAAGAGTCAATTGTTATTGTTATCTATATTTTACAGCTGAAGAAATTGAGGCAAGAGCAGTTAAGTGACTTGTTCAGAATCACACAGCCAGTAAGTCTCCGAGGCAGATTTTAACTCAAGTTTTCCTAACTACAGGATTAAGTCTTCTATCCAAAATACCACTTAGCTGCCTTTAATGTCAGAGGATGATTAGGTTCCTCCCCCCTTAGATCATCCCCATCCAGGTACCTCCCCCATTATTTCATTGTTCTTGTTACCCTATAAAAGAATCTTATATCTGACATTCATGGCAGGATTCTTGGAGACAATAGTCTCATTCAGCCCTGGGACCAACTATGAATCCATTTGGTCCCAGTAAATCTCTCCATTTAAAAACAACAAAACAAAACAAAACAAAATAAAACAAAACAAAATGTCAGAGGTCTCTCCTTACTTCAATTAATTCTTCATATATCTTCATATATCTCTGTTAGAGTTAATCTTACTAAACAGCCACTCATATCCCATCCTTCTCCTACTACAAAACCTATAGTGACAATCATTGTTTACATAATAAAAGTCAAATTCCTTGTTCTGGAATTCAAACCTTTTCCTACTTTGGCTTCAATCTACAGTTCCATTCTTTCAACATTCTTACGGACTCTATATATATAGTCAAGTCAGATTGAACTGCTAACTGTTCCCCAATCTCTCCATATCCTTTCCTCCACTCCATGTATTTGCCCAAACTATCTTCCATACCTAAAATAGGTACGTCTTATCCCTTTCTATCTGCAATTCCTTTTGTTAAGGTTCAGCTCATATGGCATCTTTCCCATGAAGCTCTAACTGGAAGTGATTTCTCTTCCCTCAAATGAATTTTATAGCATTTTCTTTGCATGTCTTTTTTTTTTCAAAAAAAAAACCATCAATACAATTCAACAGGTATTTCTTAAGCCCCTGCTGTGTATTGTCAGGCCCTGTACTTCAGCTAATGATAAAAATAAAAAAACTTAACAGTGCTCTTCAGTGATCTAATATATATTTACAGCAAAGTAAATATAAGACATCCAAAAGAAACAAAGTCATTTGTGGAGGCTAGAAAACTAACAAATAGTGGATATCAAAAACTGCCTCTTAAAGGAGGTCACACTGATATAGAGGTCAACTGATATAGAAGGGAGTTAGAGAACCCAGGAGGCAGGGGTGAGGAGAGAGGATATAAGGATATGTAAAGGTATGGAGCCTTGAGATGAAATCAGTGAAATGTTCTGTGCAGAGGATGACAAGAATGACTTTGGTAATAGCCATCCAGGCTGGCAGAGTGGATAGAGCCTGGAGTTACTTGAATTCAAATCCAGCCTCAGACACTTATCTAGCTGTATGACCCTAGACAAGTCACTTAACCTTGTTTACCTCAGTTCCCCATCTGTAAAATGGGCTGGAGAAGGAAATGGCAAATCATTCCAGTACCTCTGCCAAAAGGGATCACAGACAATAAGAAATAACTGAAATGACTCAACAACAATAATAACTTTGGACAGTATGTAGCTAGCAATGCTAGGAAGTTAACGTAATCAACTTACAAAGACAGGGTGGAACCAGATTGTGAAGGGCTTTAAATGGGACTGGAATTTATATTATAACTAGTCACATATTTGTCTTATCTCCTTTCTATCATTTCATTTCTGTATCAACACCTCGCATGGTACCTTATACATAGAATTGCATGGAATTTTCCTAAATGATAAACTCAACTTTATTCTTACTCAGTGAATCACATCACTCTAGGTAAGGAAAGCATCTTGTACTTTCATGGCCTGTAGAGATTCCTACTCTAGTGTGGCAATTATTCAGTTTTTTAATAAGGACAGAAGACTTGCATTAAAATATTTTTAAAATTATTTTCTAAAAATATGACTAAATAATACCACATTATATATAATTGGTTTTGTTTTACTTATATTTTCAGATCCACTTATTCTGAATATTGCAATATTAACCCACCATTAATGAAAGAGAGATGATTATTTATTAGCATGAAGTGTATTATGGTTTGGAAGCAATTAGAGTAGCATATCTACTGGAGACAGCAATTTATCCTCTGTACAGAAAACATCATCTGTTTCATCTCCAGCTTCCATGCCTTTGCACAGATTGTCATTCATATCCTCTCTCCTCACCCCAGATTCCTTGGGTTCTCTAACTTACTCAATTTAAGTATGATCTCTTACAAGAAGCAGTTTTATGTCCTTCCCCCCATTTGTTAGTTCTCCATTCTTCCACAAATGACTTTGTTTCTTTTGTATGTGTCTTCTACTTAACTTGCTGTATACATATTAGATCTCTGAAAGGGATTGTTAAGTTCTTGTTTGCTTGCTTTTTTATCATTAGCTCAAGTATAGGGCCCAAAATTGTCCTGTATCATGTATGTGGAATTTTGAATTTAACCTAGTTTGTATTTTTACCATGACATATCTTGAATGAATGGTGCTGTGTCCCAGGCAAGTCACTGACTCTAAATTTCAGAAAACGGTATTATTATAATATTTGTATAATTAGTGTATTGGTATAATTAATTAAAATAATAAATTATATTAATCGAGTGTTCTCACCCAAGGATTTGCACTATCAGTGAAATCCCAATTACATACCCCATCCCTCTCCTTAGGAACACTAATTTCATTGTCAGTATCTTGCTTAATATTCATTTTAGTCAATTAGACAAAATGGCACTTATATCTTAAGAAAATAAAAATAGACAGTAAATGGACAGATATTATATAGAATGGTGTAGTATGGTGGAAAGAATATCATGTCAGAGAAAATATATTCATATCTCCTTTCTTATGCTTACTAACATGTGTTACAATAAGTAAGTCACTTTACCTCAATGAGATTTCATTTTCTTACAAGGGAAAGAAATGTGAAAGGTCATCATATTTGCAGTTCTCTGAGTTTTCTTCCATATTTGATCCAATTATCTCATTCAGTAATTCAATCTAGATCAAATAAGAGGGCAAATTTAACCCCATAACTTATTAAACCCAAAATCTAGTGATCCTTACCATCAATTAACTACAATTCACGCATGTCCAAAGTAGGACAAAGCAAAGTCTGAAGTGTATTATAATTTAGCTTTATAACTTTTCTTTCTTTGTGTAACTTTTCAGATAATTTTGTGGAGTCATAAACCATAAGTCATCCACAAAACACAATTTAACCAATGCTACTCTAAGTAAAACAAAAGAAGTATTTTTTTCTCCAATGAGATGGTCTTATATAGCACTGGCTTCTATGGCCCCCACCTGGGGACTAGGTAAGTTAGGTCTTAGTACTTTTTCAGGGTTTTTTGGTACTCATTGCCTAAAAGGCCAAGTAGGTTAGATTTTACTCTTCTTCTCCAAATTTCTTCAGTATGATTCCAGTTTCCTTAAATTATATTCTCCCAAATAGAGAAAGAGAAAGAGAGAGAGAAATGTGTATATGTTATATATGTGTGTGTGATTTGTATATGTGTGTGTGATGGTGTTCATCTTTTCCATTGGTTCTATCCATTCTGAGTGCCTTCAAAGTGCTTTAAATTTAAACCCACTATGGCCACAACTGCTGAGGAATCATAAAGTTATTCACAGTATCCAGTTATATTATCTTGCTTTGAACCTTTAGGAGTGAGAATAAAGATGTATAGTCTATGACAATATTTATATAGTTGTTAAGGACAAATCTATGTGTAAGTATAGTCCTATTCACACAAATGTCATTGAAACATGATCATTTTTGTATATGGAAAGACTCAGCTGTCAGGTTGAGATAAAATTTAAAGAACAGAATAAAACAATAGACACAAAAGTAGGGTTTAAAGGGTAGTGATAATAAGAATGATAAAAACTAAGCAAGACAAAAGAGAAAGCATGAAATATTTTTATTAAGTTTATATGTTCTTGTAAAATCACATTACATCTTTTTCCTGTAAGAATACATTGGAAGTTTGATTACAATAGCATACGGTATATTCCTGAGTAGATAACTATCTCTATCTTTATCAATATCCATTATGTCAGTCTATTGTTCACCAAAGGAGCAGAAGCATCTTCTATTGCAGAGGATTTTCAGCTCTTGCCTTCCACAGACTGAATTCAGTCCTGGGGAATCCATCCTAACCTATCAAGCAAAAGATAAGGCTTTTATTTTTATATTGCTTCATCTTGTTATTTACATATCTTCTGCCAAAGCCTGTAGGAAATATCACTTAAAGGCTAGGTCTGATTCAAGCCTAGAGATTTTTCAATATATATGAGAGATATGTTAAAAATACAAAATTGATCAGATATAACACAAGTATTTATTTCCTCCCCACAAAAAAAGTATAATATACAAAAGTCTCATAAGAGAACATTGACAAAAACTTAAAAGGATGAAACAAGCCAAAAGTATTATTACATTGTCCTAATAGTTTGATACTTGAAATAGTTTTAAATGAAATATTTGGTGAGATAGCTTAATAGTAATTTGACCTTTACCTTAATCCTACATAAATGTGAATAATTCCTTTAAGGTCCATATCTCCAGAAAGTCCTGGTATAATTTGGACTCATGCTCCTATCAGTGGTCATCTTCTCTGACAAAGTGTTGTTGCAGAAAACACCTGCTATCAATCTCCTTTGACTAAGAAATCCAAGGACTACTGAGGTAGCAACTTCCCAAAAGTCCATCTCTTGCTGTTCAGTCACCTATAGTCAGGGAAAGAAATATGAAGCAGAAATGTTCAGCGCAAATAGGTCTTATTTAGATTTAAATTTTGGTCAGTATATCATTCACAATGTCACATTGAAGCATCTTCCAGAGATGCAAAATGGGGCACATTGCTCATGTCATACCTGACTCAAAACTCTAACTTTCATTCTTTTGTACTATTTACTAAGAAATAGGATATAACTTTTAATTTCAGTACTTTTCTGTTGCTGATCCACTGGTCAAAAGATTTGATCTCAATTTGTCACCGTGTTCACTCTTAACATTTGACAAAATTTCCCAATCACAAACAGAAGTTCAATTTGTTTAACCTAAACTAATTGGTTGAAATTAATTTTCCTATTTGCATATAAGAATGACCCAAGTTTGATAGTACAGTTTTGATTAAACATTACATAAGGTAGGTTTAGTTTCCTTAAAAAGTTATATACAATATCCACTTATGCTAGTTTGTTACTATTGGTTTGCTAGCATATAAATATAGATGGAGAACCCAAATATTTTAATACCACAAAGATGCAATAATTTAAAAAAAAACTTTGATTGACTTGAGAATTTCATATCATTATGATCCACTATAATGTCTGTTAACTTCAAATTAATTTTAAAAAATATTTCTTTGAGTAAAACATTCATTGAAAAACTTTCATGAGGATTTCATTTCTATTTTGGTAAAGCCTACAAAAGTTTCCTTTACTCATTTCATCTTTAAAATGTGAGTCCTTCATAGATGAGTTCTAAGGTCTTCTCTAGCTCTAGACATTATCAAAGAGCCTATGAAATACCAACAGATTTCAACTTAGTGATTGGTAATTAAACAATAAAACAATTTCAGAAAGAGTTGTGAAGTTCTTTGGCAAACTTTCCACCATTAGGTTAGCTTCAGGAGTTGAAATTCTCTACTGATGCCTTTCATTTTTCTTCTGTTGGACTGCTTCAAGGTTAAAGGACAAGTTTGGGTGACCTCTAAACTTGGTTAGATTTAACCTCAGTTTAGAGAACTTATTGTTTAAATGTAGGGAGATGTTTCTTTTAGCACTATTCTACATGTTTCTTGCAGTCGATTCTAAAAGGCCTAGCTATCCTCTTTCTCTGTCCCCAAAAAGTCTTTCATCCCAGCTTCTGATTTTTTCCCCACCTTTGCAAAATAATCTTCTTTCAAGAAGTATTTGAAAATATTGCTAGTTTTGCCCAGGGTGCGTTGTCAAAGAAATGGGCTATTTCCCTAGGAGTATGGTCTAGTGGGAAAAGCATAGATTAGAAGTTAGTAGATTCTCCTCTACACCTTGTTTCTTAACAGTAATGATGAGATGCCAAGTAACTTGCCCAACACTGATAGATAGTAAGTAGCAAATTTAGAAACAGAACCCTGTTCTTGAATTTTTAAAAACAGTGCACATTTCACTATACCAAAGATATTAAATATGTGATCCATGGGCTTCATGTGATCCCAATATTCCCAAGTGTGGCCTAAACCATATTAAAATGTGATGTGGAACTATTTAACAAAATAAAAACACAACAAAATATAGATGATAATATATTTTAAAACAAAGTCAATAAACAGCTCATAGTAATCCTTATATATGGATCATGTTTCTATTTAACATCATGGTATTATATCATACTATTTCATCAAAATACTAGAGATCAATGAGTTATCAAACTTCATTAGTAGGCAAAGTTTCTATAACAGGTATTCTCTAGACAGATGAAATTGAAGATCTGGGTTCTTTCCTCTCCCCCGCCAAAAAAATGGAAAAAACTAGTGACCAAATAGCAATGGCTTGTGATCAGAGAATTTAAGAGTTCAGCAGAACATTAGAAATTATATAGCCCAAGAGCCTGTTTCTAAATTTATAGATAATACCAACAATCCCTATACATATTAAGGTATATATAAAACTTTCCTCACTATATTCCTGGTCATGGAAATTTTATCATGCAAATTTTATAGATAGAAACTGAAACCCAGAAATATTACATAACTAGGCCAAGGTCACATAGCTGATTACTGGAAGAAAACAGTTAAATACATTTTTGGACTTTTCTGAAAAGTGGAGTAGCAAGAGGGGAAAAATCAGTACACATTTGGAAAGTTAATGGATTGACCAAAAAAGTAAGTTGACAGAAAATATAAGTTAAGTTAATAAACTTAAGGGTCTCCATCCTAGTATATAGGAATAATGGAAGACTTTACTTGAGAGATGAGTCAACTTAGTCATGATCCAATGGGTTTAACTGTGTTTAGAATTACAAAAAATTTTGGTATGTGTGGCTAGAATGGAGCTGTTATATTCAAGGACAGGTATCTGAATTTTTGATCCAGAATTCACTACCAAAATTCAAATATTTCTAACAATTCTCCACATCAAGAGATCAAGTATGTTTATCCTGCTTCAGCATCTCTGGGTATCAAGCTACCAAACAGCTGCATTCAGTGAAGGGGGAAATGAACAACAGCATATCTGTGTTAAAGACTCAAGAGCTGAAACATACAGCAAGTCTGAACGTGAATGCAAATATAATAAGTGTTTTTGTAATAACCCTAGTATTCTTGTAGAGATACCAACAAGTAAGAGCAGGGCAATTCTTGAAAGCACTCCAGGTCCCCATCACCAATCAGAAATCACAGTAAATTAGACCCAGTTAAGCTTTGGAGCCATGACATGTCTTAGCAGGTTGCTATGAAGAAGCGTAAGATGCACCTGTTTACAATTAGCTGCAATGGATTCCATACAAAATTCTTCATTGTAAGAAGGTAAAGGAAAGACTATTTGTATTGTGAGTACAGTCTTTTCTGTATTCCTCCTTTTTGTGATTGATGGAACTGAGAAGCATATCAGTCCTTTTATCAAATCTGTTTTTAATATGTCCACCTAGAAAATGCAGAAGTCTGATTGATCCAATGATCTGTCCAAATTTACCAAATATTTGCTCTATTCACCATTTTTACATTGTTTTAAATTTTATTTTTGTATTTAATTTTTCACATTTATTTTTAAAACTTTGAGTTCAATTCTTTCTCTCATTCCCATCCTTAGCCCCCATTAAGAAAGTGAAGTTATGCAAAATATTTCCACAAAAGTCATGTTGTGAAAGAAAACATAGATCTTCCCCCTAAAAACATATGTGCATGTATGCAAAAAGAGAGAGAGAGAGAGAGAGAGAGAGAGGAGAGAGAGAGAGAGAGAGAGAGAGAGAGAGAGAGAGAGAGAGAGAGAGAGAGAGAGAGAGAAGAGAGAGAGAGAGAGAGAGAGAGAGAGAGAGAGAGGAAGAGAGAGAGAGAGAGAGAGAGAGAGAGAGAGAGAGACAGAGAGAGACAGAGAGAGACAGAGAGACAGAGAGAGACAGAGAGAGAGAAAGACTCTACCATCATTTTTTGCAGCAATTATAGACCTGTCTTGGAAAACTTTTCTTAGTGGTCTTAAACCATATCTGATCCTTGAATTATAGACATTAACTGAGAGGTGTTTGTTTTCTATTGTTCTTCCTTCATATGATAAGTGTGGACAGGAGAAATAAAGAAACATAAAAAAGAAACATCTTATGTTGTGTTTTGTTGTCATTTCATTTGGCATTTTGAAAAATAGGGGTCCTATTACATTGTAGGCACTTACCCACTGCCACAGTGTGAATTCATTTTGAATGTGTCACTGATATAAGTAAATGCCTAAGGAGTGTTTAAAACAAATAAATGTTTTCATCATCAACTCAGATGGTGAGATAATGCCAATTAGTAATTCTGAGTTACCACCAAACACTAATTGCAAATCTGATTTTTCTTTCAAAAACACCTGAGGCCTCTTTATTAAACTTGTTTCAGTAATATACTTGTACCTAAAGGCTGAAAAGTTGACTTCAAGATGAGTATAGTGAAAACAGCTTCCAGGCTGTAACGCTTTTAAAGAAAGCAACACCTCAGGGGAAATGGCACAAATATATGTTATATAGTTGATGATATGGAAGATTTTTTTTTCTTCTGCAGCCCTCTTTCCTTGGGGCTTTTCCATGTCACATGGACTCCACACATTTGGAAGCGGACCAATTATAAACTAACCAATGAATACCACAGCCTGCATTTAAGCCATGTAGATGATTTCAGAGACTTCTGAGTGAGGACCAGGAATATGATGAGCTTCAAAAACTGGATTATATATATCCTTTGGTAGAAGAAATTTGACTATTAATAAATTTCTAAAGGACTAGAAAGTATCTAGTTGATTCCAAGGGAGAATTATAACTTTTTTATCAATTTTGAGGAGGAAAAGTATTCTAAGGATTCATACTTAATATAAATAATCTTTCTCCAAGTCAACTAAAACTCCTAAATGAATAAGAAAAAATCCAATTCTACTATTCATCAGATTCAAGCCAATTACATCTATTGCAATTTTCACAGGAGGCTGATTATCTCATCCCTCTCACTCACATGGCCAGATGAAACAATTGAAATACCCCATGCTCTCTATTGTCCCTTTCAGGCCT
The DNA here is from genome assembly GCF_048593235.1 of Sminthopsis crassicaudata. Classification (NCBI taxonomy): domain Eukaryota; kingdom Metazoa; phylum Chordata; class Mammalia; order Dasyuromorphia; family Dasyuridae; genus Sminthopsis; species Sminthopsis crassicaudata. The sequence goes on along the minus strand of NC_133617.1, from coordinate 252,892,348 downwards.
TTCTTTTATTAGTGGCTCCTCATTAACTTTTTCTCTTTTGAATTTCATGGAATCCATGAATATTTCCCTCTCCTCATCCTTGTTTTCTACTGATCTTTAGATTACTCTATGAATTTTCTGTGTCTCCAATACCTAATTCATTGTCTTCCTCTGCATGGCATTCTCAATTACCTTTCTCAAAGACCTCAGTAGTCATGTTGAGTAAGTGTCCAAATTCAAAATGAATATTACATGGAAGTTAATAGAAAGACATGTAAAAGGATATGAATTGATATTAAGTTCTGATCAGGAAGTTGTAAGAGTTATCAGGAATGGCAATGATATCATCAGGAAAATTGATAGGAAGAAAAATTAATTTAGTCACAGGCAAGAGAGGATGAAAGATGAGTAAAATAGCCTGAGTAGTCTACTAGTAGCTTCATAATGTCCAAAGCATTTTGGGTGGACCCCTGAGGCTAACTTATGGAACGACACAGCTAAGAGTTGCACAGTATGAGCAGGCATATATGGGTTCAAGTGCATAGCTTAATGTAAGATATTAGATGATCATTCATTGAATATTTGAAATATTTTGTGATTGAGCATCATCGAATAACATAGTTTCCAAGGAACTGAAGTAGAGAGCCAAAGGACAATGAAAAAGTTCAAGTTTCAACATATTTTAAACAAGGAATTTTATAGAAGTAATATGAATCATATCATCAGAGAAATGTATTATCTAAAAAAGAAAATGAACTGGTCACTTGGTAAGCAAGAAAAGTGGGTATTCCGTTGGTATTCTGATGATATTAAGAAAACTCTAGAAAAGGACACCACATATTGGTGTGTAACGAACTTACAAGCAACCATGGACAAGGTTTGCATAAAATAGATGGGTATGACTGGTAGATAAGTATCACTTAGTTTGTGATTTACTTCAGTAGAGGGAATACTAGCATTCCCTTATAAATTATTAATTTAATTAATCATTAACTAATTAATTAATATTAATATATTAGTTTATTAATAAGTTAATAAATTAATTGATAATTCTGTTAGGATCCAAAGAACATTTTTCAAAGAATCAAATTTTTACATTTTCTAAATAACTTGATATATAATATCAACATTTGAGGTTATCTGGAAAAGCTTTAAGCAAAAATGATACATGTGCTGCAATTTTAAGAAAGAGAGGGATGTCATGAAGCAGAAGTATGGAAAAAGTATATTCCTGCCATGGGAAATAGCTAGTGCAAAATTGGAGGTGGCAGATGGAGTAATATGTAAGAAAGAAGAATAAAATGAAGAGCAACTTGGATAGGTTGTATGGTGTAGGGAGTAGTATATAATGAAACTAGAAAGATAGCTTTGGACCAGCTTGTATAGGGCATTTTAAAAAATAGGAAGTTCATATTTCATACTAAAGACAATAGGAAGCCATTAGTATAAAGATCTACACTTGAGGAAATACACTTTGATAACTATGTGTACTTTGAATTAGAGAGAAGACAGATGAGATCATGAGACCAATTAAGAGACTATTGCCAAAGTTTGGCAAGAAAAGGTGAAGGCCTGAACTAAAGTCTTGATTTGGACACAACTAAGGTTACAAATATGTATGTGTGAATACATAATAAGATATAATAATAATATATAAATACTATACACTGTGTTTCTGTGTGTCTGTATATATGGGAAATGGTACGACTAAGTTATATAGCTGGTATAATTAAGAATACCACTTCTTTCAAGCCACAAACTTTCTCCAAATAACCCCAAATGCTGTCTTTCTTCCCTATCTCATATTTAACTACATAAGTAGGAAAAAAATATTATATGGGAGGGATGTTCTGGAGGTAAAAATGGCAAGTTATGATAATTAACATAATATGTAGAGTAAGAAAGAGTGTGACATTGAGGATAATGCTGAAGTTACAAATCTTGGAGGCTAAGAGAATTGTGGCACTTTCAAAAGTAAATAAGGACATTTGGAAGAGAAATTGTTTTTTTTTTTAAGTAAATTCTATTTTTGGACATTTCAAATTTTAGATATCTATATGGTGTTTAATTTTTTTCATTTATATAAATATTTTATTGTTTCTAATTATATATAAAATAGTTTTCAAAATTCAATTTTACAAGATTTTTCCTTTCAAATTTTTCTTCCTCCTACCCTCTTCTCCCCCCACTCCAAGATGGCAAGTGATTTGCTATAGGTGCCATCATGTTAAACATATTTAGTCATGTTGTAGAAGAAGAAACAGAACAAAAGGTAAAAATACACATAAGAACAAAAAAGTGAAAACAGCATGCTTCAATCTGTATATCAGTTCTTTCTCTGAATGTGGATAGCATTTTCCATTGTGAATCTTTTGGAATTGTCTTGGATCACTGCATTACTAAGATAGCTGATCGTTGTCCAACATGTATAATGTATTTCTGATTCTGCTCACTTCATTCAGCATCAGTTCATGGAAATCTTTCCAGGTTTTTCTGAAATCTGCCTGCTTATCATTTCTTATAGCACAATAGCTACATTCATATCCACAACTTGTTCAGCCATTCCTCAAGTGATGAGCTTTCTGTCAATTTCCAATTTTTTGCTGCCACAAAAAGAGTGCCATACTTTTTTGTACATGTAGGTTATTTCTCCTTTTTTATGATCTCTTTGGGATACAGACCGAATAGTGAGTGGCATTGCTTTATCAAAGGGTATACATAATTTGACTGCCTTTTGGGGATAGTTCCAAATTGGTTTCTAGAATGGTTGGATCAGTTCAAAACTCCATGGTGATTCTTAAGGTGTTTCACCCCACAGAAACTGGATTTAAGTTCTTGATTGGGTAAGGATTGAAGGTTTCCTAGTGACCTGAAATTTCATGGAGAAAACATTTCAGTTGACTCATAATCAGTTAGGGGTTGAAAGGTACCCTAATCTAATGGTGTGGTGGAGCCTCTGGAAAGTCAGTTGTTAAGCCTCTGGAAAGTCAATAGTTAAATTGATCATTTATACCTCAGAAATCAGTAAATATTGCAGAACAGAGCTTGATACAACTCTCATTGATTGTCTTAAAATTGCTTAAAATGATAGAGAAAATGTTAATAATGCAGATTAAGAATAAGTGTGTAATGCCCTAAAATTTGGTGAAAGTCAGTTGTAAAAAATTTACCAATATACCCTTTCCTCAACTCCACTGAAAATATTCAGGAAGCTGACTGCTTTTTTCCGGAAAACCTGTTTCATAGGAAGTAAGTGACTATGTCCCATGAGTCAAGTTTTCCACAAATACTAAAGAAAGGCATTAAAGCCTCAGACTTCTGTCTTTCTTGGAACTCTGACTCAGGATCAGTATCCAGGGTTTTTTTCTGTTAATTGGATGATTAGGATTTTTCAGGATTGTTCAGGAAAGACTAGTCCCTCTGGTATGAGGGCTTGTTGATATTTTTTTGGGTAGGACTATGTGTCCATCTTTGGTGTCCACCTGCCACCCAACTCTCACCAGTGACTCCAAGAAGCTGTAGCATGTGCAGTAGCCACACTCTTGTAAAGCATTTCAGCAGCAAACTAGAGTGAGGGTAACTGGGAGGTCTCAAACATGTTGATGAGTTAAGGAGGTATCTATCCCAATATGTGAAAAAATAAATAGATGAGAAAAATGTGTTTCAATGGCCATGAAGGTGGCTGAACCTGGCACTGTGAAGCACTTAGAACTTAATGAGACATTGAATATGTCAAGATCATCCACTGTACCCCAGGCCATCACCAGTCATATTGATTTTTCTCTTATCATTGGACTTCAATAACTTTAGAAGACAGAGTGAGATTGACTACTTCACCTTAAATCCATTTTATGTGCAAATAAAGACATCCAGACCATTTTACCATTTTACCTATCTCAAATTCCTATGGTGACAGGCAAGTGAAAAAGCAACAGTGCAAATATACTGAGAGTTTTAATTACAACCAGGCACACAGGCAGCCCTTGCCATAGGGTCATCTTCTCATTGGAGTGAAGCAGCAGTAGGATTCAGCAAAACCCTGGGTATCTGAACATCTTTTATAAGGACCACAATGCTCACTACCTGGTGTGAAGAAAGGATTAGAAAATGGTCCCTAAAATTTTTCTACTTTACCCACATTGAGGTTGCTTACCTCAGCAGGCAGGGCTCCCATACTGTGGTCAAAACATATTAAAAATATACAAGAAGTTTTGCAAAAAAATATTCCACTCACCATTGGTACATGAAATGTGAGCATTCTTATGGATAACATGAAATCCAGCAGACCTGAAAAACAAACATCTCTTGTCGTAAGAGAACTCAGCAATTCTTGCATCCAAATAGCAGCCCTGAATGAAACAAGACTGGCAAATGACGTTCAGCTCACCAAAATTGGAACTGGATATAAGTTTTTCTGGAGTGACTGTAGTGAAAAGAAGCCCAATGAATTTCATGTAGGTTTGGCAATCAAAATGAATCTAGTCAATGAAGCTTGTGTACTTACCAAAAGAAATGAATGGCAGACTCAGTCAATGCAATTGCGATAGTCATCAATGCTTATGCTCCCATCATGACAAATCCTGATGAGGTCAAAGAAAAAAAAATTATGAAGACCTGGAGCCTCTCATCATCAAAAATGCTGAAAGAGGACAAGGTCCAGAGTAATCACAGACTAATAGATATGGAAGGAAGTTCTCGGGAGGAATGGAGTTAAAAACAGCAAGAATCATTTATTACTAAAGGTTTGTTTATATCATTATCTCCTCATCACTAGCTCCATCTTCCATTCATGGATGTGCAATTAAACTTCATGTATACACCCTTGCAGCAAGTATTGGTATTTAATAAACTGTCATTTTAAGAAGAAACAGTCAAGATGTAAGAGTGACAAAGGCCAAGAGTTGTATCAATTATAAACATCTAAACATTTGGATCCAATAAAAGTGAGGGATTGAAGGCAAAATGATGATCAGAAGGCTTAATGGTCAACAAATTAGAGTGTTTCTCTGTGAACAGTTCATTGTTAACTTGGAAAGAAAGCTGAGCCAATCCACAATTGGCAATGGTGGAATAGAAAATCAGATATTTGGTTTACAGTACTCTGCTTACTTATTTAGACCAGAATACTCAAAAACATTGGGATTGGTTTGATGAAAATGATGGGGAAATTTGGAAGTAGCTAAATGAAAAACAAGAACTCCACAGGGTTTACCAACAGGATAATTTGTCTATCTCTAAGAAGGCAGGGTTTATCTCCATCAAAGATAAAGGGCAAGCAAAACTCAGAATGATGCAGGATTCTTGACTCAATAAGAAAACAGATGAAAATCAGTTTTACACTGATAGTAGCAATCTAAAGCACTTTTATGATGCCCTGGAAGTTATTGATGGACCAAAACTCTATGGTGCATCTAAACTGCTCAGCACTGATAATGTCACATTGATTAGTGTTAAGGACAATGTATTAGAAAGATTGGCTAAACACTTCTATATTGTTCTTAACAAACTATTAATAAATGTGGAAGCCATTGATAATATATCTCAGGTAGAATCAATCCCTCTCTAGCCAATCTTCCAACTGAAAAAGGCTCTGCTTGTATGGCAAAGTACCAGCTGAAATGTATGAGGCATTGCTCATACAAAAGTTGTCAGAAGTTTCCTGGGTTATGTGGCAAGAGGAGATTATCCTTTAGGAGATGTTTCTATTGTCCATCTTTATAAAGAAAAAGGAATAGGTCATCCTGTGACATGGGGCCAGTCTCTTAGTCATTGCTGGCAAAATTCTTGCCAGCTTCTTCATTAATAGACAGATCCTTTACCTGGAAGACAATCATCTACCCAAGGACTAGCGTGGCTTCTGAAAGGACTGAGCAATAGTTGATATGATGTTTGCTGCTCAACAACTCCCAGAGAATGCCAGGAGCAAGACAGGGCTCTCTACACAGCACTTGTCAGTATATCCAAGATTGATTGATGCTATCGATCTTGAGGATTTGTAGAAGATCATGACTAAAATTTGGTTGCCTGCAGAAGTTCATCAGTATTGTATATCAGTTTCATGATGACATGTTTGCCCAGACTTTGGATAATAGACAATGGTCTCATTTTCCCCAATTCCCAGTGGATTGAAACAATGTTTTGTGATTGATCCCATGCTTTTTAGAATGATGTTCTTTGCAATGTTTTTGAACACTTTCGATGAAGAAGAAAATGGTGTCAAGGTCAGGGACCACACTGATGATAAATTATTTAACTTGAAAAGACTATAAGTCAAGACTTAAGTGGAGGAATAGTTGCTATGTGATTTTTTTGTTCATAGATGATCTTCACATGGAAGATAATAATTAATAAAAATACTATATAGGATTCTGTGTTGAGTTTTATTTTCATTCTCAATTGAACGGGTTACCCTACTCTCCCACCTACCCTATTTCTCTTTAATATAGATTTTGGAATATGGTACTGATAATTGGTCTAGGACTACAGTCATTGAATAGATTTTACATTATTATAGAGTGTTTCCTTGTAGGTGCTCTCCTCCAAATATCTGAATAGGAAAAAAAAATCTACAGAGTTTAAATGTAGGCGGCCCACCGGAAGTCTGTCATGAGATGGCTCTTACTTGATGAAAGGATTTTTCTCCCTTTTCACATGGAAGATAGGACATTTCCAGCCTCATGTATTTATCATGCTCAGCAAGGGCTGCCTTAACAGCAGCTGATATCAAACAGTATAACTCTGAGGCACTTTTCACTGGTAACAGTTAAATCTAATGCTTCTGATCTTCAAAGAAAAAAATTTCTTTGGACTATACCCTGCTGATTCTATAACTTAGTAAAGAGGGCTTCAGCTTGCAGGTCTTTAAGAACTCTCTTCAGATATGTTCAAAATGTCTTTTATCTTGAACCCTTTCCTAAGTCTTAAAATGTTTCTTCCACTTGGGCTATTTGATGTATGCATCCCAAAGAGGATGATAAGAAGGATTCAGCAACATACTGTGATTCTTTAATAATAAGCAGATGTTTTGGAAGGGTTATGTTATATGATATGAGCAGTAGTTTAAGAATATGAAGCAGCAGTGTACTCATTATCTTTCTAAACCTAGACACAAAGTGCTAGTCTAATTGTGCCAATTAGTAAGCTTTTGGAAAGAAATTCTTTAAGTATTTCATTGAAAAGAACAAAAGATAATATCTCTTATTGATCCAATCAAGAAAACCAGGAAATGAACTCCATTCTTTTTTTTAGAGGATACCTATGTATCCTCAAACTTCATCATTACCAGTATTTATTCTTGGGCTTTTGCCTCTTTCTGCTAAGTGAGTACGGTGTATTAATCTCTATCATAAGCTGGCAAGAGTCTTGCTTCCTCACTTTTCTTTAAGAAAAAAAAAAAGAGAGAGAGAGAGAGAGAGAGAGAGACTGTTTTTCTTTGTCTGGCTAAGGGTTTCTACTCCATCTCCACAGACAGGAAAAGAGTCCTCTCACTTTTGGGAAGAAGTATAAAAAGGTTGATTTGAAGTTTATTTTGGTCTCCTTTACCCTGAAATTTCAAGAAAGCATTTCACTCACCAAATGATTGAGTGTTCAATGGGAATCTTTTTCAGAACATGCTGAGAAGGCTGGTCATAAAGCAAGAAAGAAATGGAAAGCTGTATCAGAGCTAAATTCAAAGTTTTAAAAAGTCCCAAAACAGTTGTTTTATAAACCTATAGTCAAGGCCCCCATACACTCCCACATATTAAGTCCCCTATCAATCTCCTCCATATACCTACTCACTTCATAACAAAGAAATATTTTCTGATCTAATTATTTGAAATATTGAAATTATGTGTCTTCCCAACATAATAGTTAGATTTTTTCATGAAAATAGAGTAGTTTGAATTAGTTCATAGGTGATCAGAGTTGTTAGAACTGGAAGAAATCATAGTTAACACATATAAATTATAAACCACTCTAGGATTCTTGCCAAGACAACCCTAGATGGGGTCACAGAGTCAGACATGATTAAAAATGCTGAATAACAAACAAGAACAACAACAAATCACTGTACATACATTACCTTATTTGATTCCCTCAATTCTGTTAGCTTGTTGTTATTATTATCCCCATTTTACAGATAAGAAAACTGAGGCTGAGAGAAGTTAGAGGATTTGCCCATGATCATGCAGCTACTTACTCATGTTTTCTTGACTCCAAAAAGCAATGCTCTATTTAGTACACTACCTACATTTCTCTGGTCATCTAGTCCAATCCCCTCATATAACAAATAAGAAAACCTACCTTGTATACTTTGGTCAAATGTTTCTATTACTACCCTGGCCAATGCTTCTATCTCTGCCTGGTTTCAAATATTTGCAATATTTCTTTCAGGGCCAAAAATAATTATAATTTTTCAAGGGTAATTGGTTTTTATTAGAAGATGCAACTTCCTTGAATAGCAATGCAACATGGACAAAGTCATATAATTGAGTGTAACAATATGAGCATATAAATATATACTCTATTTAACCAAAGAAAATATGAGATACAAAAATATAAGAATTCACAAAATAAGTTCACTAAGGAATAAAAATTCCAAATACAGAAAAGTTCTAAACTTAAGATGAGTTATTTATTGATTCTCCTAAATAGAAAACTTTCCATTTTTCATTATAAATGAGTCAATTCACAAAACATAATTTACATGGAGATTTATAAGAGCATGATTAAACACTGTGGAGTAAAATCACATACATATATACACATACATATTTATACATACATATATATGTACAGATATAGATATAAGATTATATATAGATATAAGTGTATACACATCCATTAGAGCTGGCTCATAATAGCTTGAAAAAGTTGATTAACTTCTAATTTTAAGTATTTACACCTCAGAAATCAGCAAATGATGCAAATTAAGGATTTATATATGGCTTTGTGAGCCTAAAGAAAGTGATGGAGTGAGTAAATGTTAATGTTGATTAGACTAGAATGAAGTTTGTGGGTAGTATTTTTTAAAGAACCAATTGTTAAATGTTTATTAGCACACCTCAAGTTTGAAGAACCTTAGAGATTGGTAAGACTGAAACCTTCATTTTCTAGATGAGGAAACCAAGTTCCAAGGGGCAAAGTGACTTGATCAAAGTTACACACATTAGGAAGTAAGAGTAATAGTATGAACCCAGGAAATTTGGTTACTGAATAAGCATTATGGTGAAATGAATAGAGTACTATATTTGGTATCATGAAGAATTTGGTTTAAATGCTGCTTAGACATTTACCAGCTATGTGGACCTGGACAAATCACTTAATCTCGGAGACTCAATTTCTACATCTATAAAGATATAGTATTGGATTTGCTGACTTCTAAGGTCCTTTCTAAATCTGAATCTGAAACTATGTACCTCTCCTCTTATTCTAACAAGAAACTTCATCATAATTTTCATAATATTGAAAAAAATATATATATATATAAATGCATGTATGTGTGCATGTATGTATTTCATGCTTCATCAATTCCATAGCCAAACTGCATAGACTTAAGTAAACTCCATAAGAACAAGAACCATATGTTAACAATATTTATTTGCCCACATTTTTGGTAGTGCTTTGCACAAATAGTTGCTAAGCCAAGGGATTTTGACAGAATGGATGGATGAATGAATAAAACACATTTAAATGAAATATCAGGCATGTAGAATTTAGCTTGTTATAAGCTGGAAATTACCATCTTTATTAAATCTTAAATTTGTTTTGCTCCTATATAGCCTATTTGTTGTTTCCTCGTATTTTAAATAAATATAATAATAATAATTCACATGTAGAGAGCATTTAACAAGGTTCTTTCTGCATAATTGCACTGAGCAAAAGCAGTCTAAGTGTGACTCATCATAGAAGAAACTGAATGAATCTGAGAGGTAATATGGCTTGGTCAGACTCACATAATTTACAGAGAGTTCAGCTTCTGGCTATCAAATGCTGTGTTATTTTCATGACACCTTGTACTCTGTCATTGAAGATGCCTTCCATATGCACACAGATCATTCTCATAAAAAAATTTATAAAACTTAGAAAATATACATATGGGTCAATAATTACTAAAGTCTACTCAGCCACCTTTTTATTTAAAAAAAAATCACTGCCTACCTTTCTTCATGTAAGCTACAGGACTTGATAATTAAAGCATCTATCATTGCAAAAACACAAAAAGAAAAGACAAAAATGTAATGAGGAAAAATATCCCTGTTGAAAGTAATCATTTAAGAAAGAAGTTTGTTTTTCTTTTTGCATTTTTACTATTTATTTCATATGGGAAAGTCCATTTAGAATCACCTGTAGATCCTTTCTCAGAAAACCTCAGAGTTCAGTATTATTTTACCTGCTGAAGAAATTGTGGCTTTAAGGAACAATGAGACTTTCCTTTTAAAAATGCATCACACACACACACACACACACACACACACACACACACACACACACACACATCTTGCAGAATAGGCTCAGACTCAAGTCTGTATCCTCAGGCAATCCCTTGCAATAGTAACCCAAACGATAATCCCTAAGCCCCCAACATGTGTATGGCTTCACTGTTCCAACAACCCTGGCTAGAGAGTTTAGAGGAGATGCAATTCTTGCCCTCCAGGAGTTTAGAATATAATAGGGGAATCAATATACCAAAAGAGATTGATCTATGTATTTAGGAAAGTGCACAAAAATGTCTTTGTGGAATAGCCTAGAATGGATTGTGAGCTCCTTTTTACCTCTTTCTACATCCCCAGAATTTAGTATAGTGTCTGGCACATAGTAGATACTTTAAAAATGTTTACTGATTAAGTGAATGAATGGATAGAGAAAAAATTTTAAAGTCTGGAAAATGTGAAATCTTGCATTGTTAAAGAAAATATCCCCATGTAGAAACTCCCAAATATATAGCACATTATCATTGAAACTTTCAGTTAGGATCATGGCAGTGAAAGATAACCAATACCTTGAAGACCAGAATCAGAAACTTGAAACAGAAACTTGCTACTTTAGAGGACATAACTGTATGGAATCCAATAATAAATATTATTGAGAAATAGGTAGAAGAAAAATTCTTGGAAAATAGGGGGAGAAAAGAAAATAAAGGCTATTGGAGATAACACTATGAATTAACAAAGATCACCATATTTACAAAGTGACAAAGAGTAATATTATTTCCTTTGAAATTTGTTGCCCTAAGCTACAGAGTTATAAAGTATTAGGCATGATTGTGAAACAATGTTTGTGCCTTTGTGCCTTAGTCTTTTTTTGTTTTTTTGTTTTTTTGTAATTCTCTATTCTATCCCCAGCTCCTAACTTGTTCTTCTTCCATGCATAATGTGCTCAAACTTGTGTTTGTGCTCAAGTCCATTATTTCCTATTATTTTCCCAGAATACTTGATCCCACTTACCTGTAAAACAAGATGGATGATGCTCCAGAGATATCTCTTAATTTCCATTATCAAAACCTATGATAAGCTAACTGTCACAAATAGAATCTAATAGACTAATTTGCACTAAGTTCTTTATAACTGACATTGAAAGTGTGACTCCAAGAAGCATTTTATCTTAACAATAACCAATATTTAGAAGTATTTCATATTTTTGACTGATAAACTTAGGAACCAATTCACTAATGAGGAAATGTCAGATTCCATGATAGGAAGATGTAAGAGGTGATATCTTCCCCTAGAACCCGAGAGTCATAAATACTGCTTTTTTATCATAGTCATACAATGCAAACCTATAATTATCTTCTATTCCAATATTCTAATTTTTAAAAAAATAATGTAAACTATCAGATACAATTTGCCAAATAGGAGGATTTATTCTGGCACATGGGCTGCTAGCTCTATATAGCAAATACTCTAGCTCAAATACAAAAATTATTCTAGACAAACCCCCAAAATGTAACTCATATCTCAGAACTGAGCTATAGCGTCCCATGGATCAAGTTCAAACTTGGAAGCATCAAAGTTGACTTTCATATAACATAAACCTGGAGTTGGATCCCTAATTCTAATTAGAGAAAAATTCAGGACAATTAGGAAGCTTAGCAAATTTCCTTTCTGGTAGATCTCCTCTGCAGACCAATAAAGGCCAGGCAAATCAAAGTACAAGCAGAGAATAGCTCTACTGCTCTTTACATTGCCATCCCTTGCTTTATTCTTCCTTCCTATTTAAACTGCTACTTTTTCATCCTTATTTGGTAATAGTTCTTTTTTTGTTCTGAAGGGCTTCACATATGCACTGGCCTTTCTCCAGGTCCTCCCTCCAGCCCTTTAATTCCCTTCCGATTCTGTCTCTTCATCAAGTGTCAGTTTCTTCTCTCTGGAGCCATATGGTCTCCTAGAGATACTACATGCATGAGCAGGCCTTTTCTCCAGTCTATGGCTGTGTGTAGACCCTCTTTGTCCACTACATCTATACCTTATCTCCATTTTAAAGATCAAACCTTAAGGGCATAACTCAGGTGCCAGAATCACTGTAAAATTGTCAGCTTTGGGTCAAAGGCTTCATCAACCAGGATTAAAGGTAAGGAGAATTGACACCTTGTCTAAGGAATTATCACTTTGACGAAGAGACACAAAAGGGGAAAGGAGACAGCTATATATTGGCAGGGAAATCTTCATGCATATGTTGAAATTAGCCATGAGACTATAAAAATCTTTAAAGAAAAAATTGCACATGGTTTTATTTCACTGGGAAAGTTTTTTAAAGTAAGTTGTACAAAAACAACTAAGAGGCCCCTGGAAGAAGCAGTTGCAGGCTGAATTATAATGGTATTTTATAAGATAGCACTAATGTGGATAAGAAAGGTCATTCCTGACCAAAAAAGGATGAAAAGTGAGTTTGAAAAACTGCTAGAAAAGCAGAAGACTGAAGTCTCTGATAGAGAGAATGTGAAGATTAACATTATTAGGAACAAAGTTTCCTTTGGGGAAAAAAAAACACTGATGTTTTCATCATGCAAAGCAATCTTTCTCACATATCTACCATTGTTTCATCGCAATGGAGAGCATCTGGGCTTGGGGTCAGAAAACCTGATTACCCATCATGACAATAGAAAAATAACAGATAGAAAGGTAGCAAGAAAGAAAGAATTATGTATAAGTATACAGTTGTCTATAAATATACTGTATGTGTGTATACATATATATGGGTGTGTACACACACACACACACACACACACACACACACACATATATATATATATATATATATATATACACACATAAGCTAATATACATATGTATATATATGGGATAAGGACAATTCTCTCCTTTGAACACCTATATATAACTAAAATACATTGATTGAGCAATAGATTGATATAACCTATCTTCCTATCTGCTTCCTATGTGAACTTAGACAAGCCATACAATCTTCTTGTTGTTCATTTGCAACACGTATAAAATAGAAGGCCCAATCAGTGTTTTCCAACTAAAACTATGCTTTGAAGTCCATATTCTATTCATCTCTCAGGGTTATTGTGAGAACCAAATGAGGTAATGAATATGATATTGCTTTGCTAACCCATATAAATTTGAGGAATTATCACTCCCAGGATACTTTTCTCAATTTACCTTTCCTGGCCACTTGGTCAAATGTGACCTTCCTTAGCTTAGGACAGGAAGGAAGTAAATGCCATATCTGTTGCCTCAAAGAATTGATGCATTCCCCTAAGTACCTAATTTCCTAACAGGAAGGATTCAAGACAATCCAGGCTCAATTTGTCAAAACATTAAGAAAACTATGTGGCTTGTAAAGGACATGTTGAGAAAAATTAGTATGGGATTTTTTTTATTGCTATTGTTCTTAACAAGAACTTGCACTTGGTATCATATGCTATTCTTTTTTTCAAGACTCTTTCTATAATCTCATTTACCAAGCCAATAAACATTTATCAAGGCTCTACAATGACTCAGGCATTATGCAAAGCCCTGCAGGTATAATTAATAAATATAATCTTTGCCCTCAACAAGTTTACAATCGAGACATGGAACAGGTAAAGAACACACAAGGTAAGAAAGTTGGCTGGGGTAGAGGGAAAGGGCAGGGTACCAGGAAGGAACTATCATGAAACATTGTCTTAATTCTATTTAAAGGAAATATGCTTGCTTCTCTGTTTTTGTTTTTGTTTTTTGTTTGTTTGTTTGTTTGTTTGTTTTTCTGGATCATTTAATAGGCTAGACCCATGGAAGTGACTTTTGAAGCCCCCAGAGGGTAAATATTCACAATTTGGATACCACTGCACTAAATGATTAAAAATTTGAGATATTGCTAACAATCTAATCAAGTTCTCCTGGAATGTTTCTACCAGACACTCAATTATAAATGCTATTTTTAAAAAACTGAACACCTTTTGTTTGTTAGATGGAGTATTAACACCTTATACTGCAGGACATATAAATTCTCTATCTGAAACACCCAGTACTACTCAGTCTTCTCCTACAATTCTGGTTTCTGATTTGTGGAAGGGTAGAAGAAGGGGCAAACTAAAGATGCTTTGGAAATAAAGTCCTCCTTCCACAGTCACCAGCTTCCAAGATCTTCTCTTCCTTCATGTTGTCAAGAATGTAGAACAGAAAATAAGAACTCTGAGAAAACCATGTCAAAATGACTGGTATTTACAGATTTACTGAGTATGGACAACAAGAGGACTAAGCATTGACTACTAATTGCATGAGATAGAAGATAAAAAATTTAAAAAGGAAGAAAAACAAGATTGAAAGCAAAAAGGAAGAAAAAGAAGGAGGAACAGAGGAATGGAAGAAGAAAAAGGGAAGAAAGTTGGGAGGGAGGAAAAACATAAGAAGAGGTTGCTATATCTTATTAATGTATATCTATAACATTCTTTCCATCTATCACCTACTCACTATTCACACTATCCTAGCTCAAACTTTTCTGACTTCTGTTCTTTCATCATACTCTCTTATGTGGTCTTATTTCTTCCAGCCTCTTCTAATTCCAATATATAGCTATCAAATTAAAATTCCTAATGCACAGATTTGACCATGTCACTCCCCTACTTAAAACCCTTAAATGGTGAGAGCTCTATTGTTTTCATTTTTCCCCCATAAATTAACTCATTTATTGTTGGACTATGGGCTACAAATATTTAATAAGAAGATTTTACTGGTCTTTCAATTCCTTTATTCTTCTAATGGAAGATTTGTCTGTGATTGCAGAGGCAGTATTGTAGGTCCATGCACCACCATCTACTGTGTGGATACAGGATCCACAATTCCAGATTTTCGAAGCCTATCTCTTAATTTTGGATTCGACACAGAACTAATAGGTATACTTGACACACTGGCTAATTTCAATTTTCTTCACAATTTTTATGAGGAATGCACTATAACATATTCCATATTTAACAACAATTCTGTCCTCCTTATATGTTTAGCTATGTTGTCAGTTGCAGGGCCAGAGCTCAGAGAGGAAAGAAACTTGTGTGCAATCCTATTGTCTTTAAATAGAAATATAAAAGCATCAAGTGAATCAAGGCCCTTCACAACTAGACTTTCCACCCTCCTTTCATATTGCAGCCAAAGTGAATGACTAGCTAATTCTCCAAAAATGCATTTTACAATACATAAATATGCCTTTGTCCTGGTTGAACCCCATGTATGGAATGCACTCTGTTCTTCCTAATTCTTAAAATATTTAACTTCTTTCAGGGCACAGTTTAGGTACCAAATCTTTGTGAAATATACTATAGATTTGTCCAGGTGTCAGAGCTCTCTCTCCTTTCTCAAATGATTTTATGTTAATTCATTTATAAGATGTGCTATGTTTTCTTTTATTGCTTTGTTGAAATATTGTAGGAACTTCTAAGTAAGATTTATAATTACTCAAAAGTATTTGTCCTAATTTTTCTCACAGCAAAAAATAGAAGAAAAATCTTCAAATACACACACACATACATGCACATAATTGGAGGGATACAGAGGTTATTCATCAATGTGTATATAATATAATCTACACATATATAAACATCTGTGCATATATTATTTGTATATCATGTTCATAATATAATACACATGTACATGTATCCTCTCTTAGCTTTGTTTACTCATCTGTATTTTTGAAACCATTAAATACTACTAAGCAGTTACCAGATCCTTTTTAATGAGGAAAGTTCAGGTGCTGGCAATTCCATTATGATTCCAATTTACTTAACAGACAAAGATAACTGAGAAACCTCAAATTCTTTTCAGTTATCATAAAGATGGAGAATTCTAATAAAAAAAAAACATCCTTTAATGGATGGCAGAACTCATCAGATAAGTCTAGAGATGTGGTCATTGTAGATTTATCCAGATAGAATCTTGGCTCAGGCCTTATCTATAAGTAAGCTCTACCCTTCTCCTTTTATGCTTTCAATGCACTTTAACCACATGAGCAGGCATAATGAAGTCAATCCCATAAGAATTGTTTAACTCAGAATGACAGGGAAAGGTAATGCAGAATGTTGTAGAGGATGTGGGAAAACAGGGACACTGATACATTGTTGGTGGAACTGCGAATACATCCAGCCATTCTGGAGAGCAATTTGGAACTATGCTCAAAAAGTTATCAAACTGTGCATACCCTTTGATCCAGTAGAGTTGCTACTGTGTTTGTATCCCAAAGAGATCTTAAAGAAAGGAAAGGGACCTGTATGTGCAAGAATGTTTGTGGCAGCCCTCTTTGTGGTGGCCAGAAACTGGAAACTACGTGGATGCCCATCAATTGGAGATTGGCTGAATAAATTATGGCATATGAATAACATAGAATATTATTGTTCTGTAAGAAATGGCCAACAGGATGATTTCAGAAAGGCCTGGAGAGACTTACATGAACTGATGCTGAGTGAAATGAGCAGGACCAGGAGACCATTATATACTTCAACAATAATACTGTATGATGATCAATTCTGATGAACATGGCTCTTTTCAACAATGAGATGAACCAAATCAGTTCCAATAGAGCAGTAATGAACTGAATCAGCTACACTCGGCGAAAGAACTCTGGGAGATGACTATGAACCACTGCATAGAATTCCCAATGCCTCTAATTTTGTCCGCCATTACACTGTTTCAAAGTCCAATTCTTTTTGTTCAGCAAAACAACTGTTTGGTCATGTATGCATATATTGTATTTAATTTATACTCTAACATATTTAACATATATTGGTCAACCTACCATGGGGGGGGGAGGAAGGAGGGGAAAAATTGGAACAAATGGTTTGGCAATTGTCAATGTTGTAAAATTACCCATGCAAATATCTGGTAAATAAAAACTATTAGATAGTAAAAAAAAAAAAAAAAAAAAAAAAAAAAAAGGAGGATAGAAGGAAAAAAAAAGAATTGCTTAACTCTATACATTCTTTACTCCTACCCACAGAAGTAAAAAAAATGTTAAAACAATCACTTCTCAAATTCTATGCTCAAATAATATAGTCAATTTGCAGTTTTACCAAATTATATACAATTATACTCAAATTGCACTTAACTCTTTCTATTAGGATAACCTAAACCCAGGAGTTTTCAGTTATATTTTCTATGATCAAACCCAGACACCCCCAATTTTGGAGTTATTAAGCAATTCTAATATTTCAGTAAGCAATAAATCTCCATCTGATTTTCAGAGAAAACTGTATCTGAATACTTTATACATTTTACTTAGTATCTTCTCTGATCAATTTTCAGTCAGATATGGCACTCTAGACGGTCTAGACTCAGGATTTCCTATGTCTTCTGCAAATAGAGTCTCCTGCATTCTGGATTTGGATAATAATTCTTCTTTAACTGAAGCCCATTTTCCAGCTCTAAACATGTATCTATCTAACCTTTGGGCATCATTCATCTATTGAATCATTTTCTGCCCACAGGTACAGATTCACTATCATCTCACCACAGAAATATGGTTGCTGGGACAGGAGCAGTCTCCCCAGCAACCATATTTCTGTGGTGAGATTATGATAGTAATATCTTGCAAGTAGATGTCACTTTGTCTTCCTTTACATATCCTTCTAAATTTGTGAGATTGTTATCCCCAACTTCTTTCCTAGACTTTTACCACTTTTAAGATCAAGTAAAACTTATGCAGCCTATCAACCTTTGAAGATCTTTTTGGCAGAAGAATCCTGAGATAAAGAGATCACAGCATATCAGATGGGATATAGATGCAGCATAGATTGTAAAACCTAAGTTGTAAGAATTTATAAATCATTTTAAGATTTTACTCCATGATCCTGCTTCCAGGGAGTTCTTCCTTCCCACAGATTTGACTATCTCTTCACCTAGCAAGAACAGGTACCTACATTACTGAATTAAGAGGACAATTAATTGATAAAATTTCACTGGATTCCAGCAACAAACACTGCTTCCAACAATGTTTTAAAATTTTATTTTATTCTTAATTTGTGGAATAAAATGAGCATTTCCCTAAGATAGTATGATTAAAAAAAAACAAGATGCTTGCACATGAAGCTGTAAATCTATACATAATAGCTTTGCAGTTTCAGTTAGATGACCAGAACTTAGAAGTACAAGCTCTTTTCAGAGGAAAGTGAAGAACTCCTCTCCATGGTCTACAAAAATAAACTAAGAGATCATCTTGGCTCTTTGAGACATTCCCTTTTGGACCATCAAATGGTAGAAAGGGCCTGATTCTTCTTTTTTTGAGGTGCTGGTAATTCCATTATGATTCCAATAATAATCTTTGCTCCCACCTGAAATTAATGATAGCTACGTTGGGGCAAAGACATTTGGGAGTTATATAAGCTCACTCATAGCTTTCTAAGCATGTCAGTGGCTAGTCCCTAATAATAGACTTTTCCATCCCAAAAACAGGCAGCAACTTTTGCATTGATAGAGTTTGTACATGACAGAAACAGGCATAACCTGAGAGGATGTTTGAGCACTGGATAGTTGCAGTATCTAAAGGTCATTAAGAAGGAATAAAGGAGAAAAAAGTTTTCATATCATTTTCTAATTATAGTGCTCCTGTGTTCTTAATTTTTCCTTCCTTCCTTCTCTCCTTCCTCTATCCACATAGAGTGTCATACTCTTACCTACAAATGCTCTTAGGAGCATTTTTTCTCTTTTGCACCTCTGCATCCTTTCAAGATTTCTTGGTGTTTTTACTGAATTTCTCTCTTAAGGACCAGGGCTTACTGATTCTAATAAATTAGGCCAAGCCCTGTTTGGGTCTTGATAGACTCAGACTGAATGTAAATAGTAGTCATTCCTGAGGATCTTTCCTCTCTTTTATTCATTCATTCATTTGTTTAGATTCTTTTGGACTAGGTGAATGAAGAGATATTTTGCCTCCATTACTACCTTGCCTTAATCACTGAATAGGTGCAGCTTCAGTCAAACTGAGATGTGTTGAAGACCTTGGTCTTCCAAGGTCTCCCATTTTATCCATGCCCATCTCCAATCGTCTTGGCTCTGGAGGGGAAAGTGAGGCAGGTAACCTTGCACAGCCCTTCCTCTCTGAAATCCAATTCACTTGCATGTCATAGTTCATTTCCCTGATGTTATGGTCCTCTTCCAGAGATCCAACAACCTCTATGATGCTGGACTTTGTCCTTGAAAGGCCAGAAGCAAGAAGATTTTTTGTTTGTTTTTGTTTTCTGAGCCATGGAAAATACTATGCTAACTCCCATATCTCTTAGAGCCTTAGTTTCATTATTTGTAAAATGAAGACAAGCATTATAGCACCTACTTCACACATTTCTGGTGAGGAAAGTGTATGAAAAATTTTAAGGTGCTATAAAAAGATGAATTATTATCATGACAGGAAGACAAAGTGGTAAGTTAAGAGAACTGACAAGTGTTATCCCCAACTTGGCTCCTCCAACACCCTCCCTTTCCTTATTGTCTCCATACCAGCTTGCCTATATTCCAAAGAATATCACTAATTATACACTTCGATGAATACTTTTTTGCAAGCCAATAATGTTTACCTGGTCATTTATCATCTCATCCCTTTCTATTTCTTTTTTTCCTCAAGTTATACAAAGCAAACATTTTCCTAACTCAACTGCCAGTACTGTTTTAATAGCAATAAGTACACAGAGACACACAGAGACCTCACATATCCCTGCATTGCAAACTCCAAGTCATATGTGCTTGGACTCTGGCTCTCCTTTCATTGCCAAGATTCAGAATATTGAGCAAGCAGGAACAGTGGAGCCAAAACAAATCCAGTTATTCCACCAGCACATTGTGAGGTGCAGAGCAAGCACTTTCGATATTGTGTAATTAAGGCTGTAACTAACATCACAGAGGGAATTAGCCTCTAGATTGTGACAGAAACAAATCAGTTTGGCTTTGAAAGGTTTCCTTAAAAAGAAATATTTTGGTTCCAGTGTTTGTGCAAGAGGTAAAAAGCCTGCTGTCCTTGACACAGGAAGTAGATAACACCTGTCAGTAGAATTCAAACCACCTGCTTGCCGTGCCTCGGGGAATTCAGCCTACAGCTGGCTGCAAATTCTCCAATTTATGGACTGCACCTTCATAGGACTCTGAGCATTTTGGGGTATTATTTTTCTTTTAGAGTGGGCAAAATATTTGATATTCATCAATGAAGATTCTAGGTCTATAAATCAGTTTTGGTTGTGGTACTTCTCCCCCTATCCTGGGGTTGGAGAAAGGTTACAATCATCTTCAGTTAGAGAAAGGTTACAATCATCTCCTTTAGTTTATCAGGTTGCAAAGTAGTCTGGCATTTAACAGGCTCAATTCTTCATACAAGTTCCTTGTTTCTCATATAAAAGACACAATAGTAAAAACCCAACCTAGAACACAGTGTCTGTTCTTCAGAAAGGAAAATGACCCAGAATCTTCAGCATCAGATGTATGTATAAAAGATTAGCTCCAATGCCAAAAGTAACAGCTTCAATTGGATTTCATTACTTTGCTATGAGGTGGTTCAGTGTTTTTCTTGGGAAAGCCCTTAATGAGTTCAGCAACCATACAAGCTTAATATATGTTTGCCATAAGCACTCTTTTTTACTTTATTTTTAAAATCTTAATTAGTTCTGAAGAAGTCTGAAAGAGTCAAACAATTCTGGCATGAGCATAACCCTTTGCCTTCATTTTTTTTTCAGGAAAATCCTGGGACAACAAAAGGTGAGCCAATCACCCCCTTTTCCTTAGAATTTCTGAAATTAACTGGAACTGCTATTTCAGAGCCTGAAACTTGATTGAAAAGGAAAAAGCTGGGGGGAGAGAGGGGAAGGAAAATAACCTTCTACCCACTATGGAGCAGGGTGGCCCATTTCCTTAAAGGAGAAAGATGAGGAAGAAAAAACAAAAAAAGGAATGTCAAGCTTCTTGTTCAGAAAACACAATACCTTTGTCCTACTTAGTGACAAGGCCAGGGGTGATCCTGGGTTTGAATCTTGGCACTCATATTTATTAGCTGTGTGAAATATTGAGCAATTCATAAAAAGATTGGGCTCAGAATTCCCTTAATCTCTCTGAACTTGAATTTTGTTCTATAAAATAAAGATATTTGGACTACCTACTTTTGTGAGAAAAATACTTTAGAAACTTTAGAAAGGCTACCTAAATGGCCATATCTATATGACTATGGGCAAATCATTTTATTTCCTCGAGTTTCAGTTTCTTCATTCATAAAATGAAGGGGCTGGACCTTAGTTTTAAGCACATAAGGTGATTTCCAGCTCTAATTCTATGATTTTTAAAACTTTCATTTTTATTATTATTTTCATCATTTTCATGATCATCATTATCATCATCATCCCTCAAATATTACTATTAAAAAAGAAATCATGAAATCATGAAATTTTTTAAACTATATAAGGATGGATAAATATATATATATATATATATATATATACATTTCTATTTGCCTTTAATACACACACACACACACACACACACACATCTAAAAGGGTTATGTACACATCATGCCACAAACAATTCAAATTAAACACCACCCCAATAAGGCCTTTTCTTTCCATGTCTATGCTTGAATTCTTTGTGTAAATGTGTGCCACATGTCAGGGCTTCTCGCTGAGAATTGGAATTTTGGTTTCTGAATCACACATATGGTACACATGCCAACTCCAGTGGAAAAGAAAAATGAAAGAACAATACGCCCCAATCATGTATGGCTTGTGTTCATGAATAGAGCCCTTAGGCCAGTAAGTGCTACCAGTTTAAGGGCCAAAAGTGACTTACGAAAGGTCAAGCAAATATCAGACTTGCAGCCTCCAGTGAGTCAGAATCCCTCAGAGGCAGAATACCTGTGCCAAAGTGTGAACAATCTTCTTTCAGTTTAGGGGGAGACAAGGGAGGAGTTTGGAATATAAATGAATCAATAGTTTTGGAAATCTCCAACTTCCATATTTTGGCTTCTCATTCATACACAGAAATTATCCCAAAAGGACATATGATGCTCCTGAATAATTTGTCTGATGCTAAAAGTTACCACAGAGTCTTTTCTTTGCTAACATCAGGAAAGGTTTCCTGGAAGGTTGAAGTTTAAAATGGCATACTGAAGGACAGAAATATGGTTCCTTGGTAGATTTATTTGTTCATTCATTCATTGAATAAACATTTATTAAGCCCATATACTGTAAGATCACTGTACTAGCCACTAAGAAAGAATGCCCATGTATTCATAGAATTTACAGTCTAGTAAGGGGATAAAAAACAAACAAGAATAACTACAGTACACAATATCATATTGTAAATGCACTAGTGAGATATAAAATAAAATAAAATTCTACATGATTATCATGGCAGAAAATCACTAACTGGAGGCATCAAAGGAAGGCATCCTGAAAGAAGTGGCAAGTGACTTGGGCTCTAAAGGGTGGGTATGAATTCGATAGAGAGGGAAGTAAAATATTTCTCAGCATCAGGAATAGCATGAGCAAATTCATAGAGTGAGTCAAAGGAAATGGAAGGGTAGGGTACAAGATTACAAAAATACCACAAATATGAGAGACAGAGTAATGGTGGTACTATAGTCAGAAGCAGTCAGAAGTTAGAAGAAAAGAGGCAAGGAATGGCTAATAAACTCAAGTTTGACATAGAATTATAAATCTAGACTAGAATAGTACTTCAGAGTACACCCAGTCCTATTTTATCACTTACAGATGAGAAAGCTGAAGCCTAGGAAAGCTACATTATTTTCAGAGATAGCATTTGAATGTTGCTGAGTTCGTTACTACTGTATCATAACATGGAAACACACCTTAAGTATTTGTCAGGCAATGAGGATGCGAAGACAAAGGCAAAGGGGTAGTTGGTAAGAGAGAAACCAAAGACTGAGGTTACTCTAAAGCTGGAGGACAGAATACTCCATAGTAAGGAGGGATTGTGCCAAATGCAACAGAGATCAAGAATGATGAACACCTCCCACCCTGAAAAATAAATAGATAGATAGATAGATAAATGAATGAATGAATAAATAAGCAAATAAATAAATGAATAAATGAGTGAATGGATGAATGAATAAATCAATAGATAGATAGATAGATAGATAGATAGATAGATAGATAGATAGATAGATAGATAGACAAATGGATGAATGAATAAATAAATAAGTGAATAAGTAAATAAATAAACAAACAAACAAACAAATAAACAAATAAGTAAATAAATAAAAGAAGAAGTTCTTCAGATTTAGAGATTAAACAGACAGAGGTGCTTTTGAGAGCAGTTTCAGTGAAGGGCTGAGGTCAAAAGCCACATTACATAGTCTTAGAGAGGAAGTAGATAGTTGGGAAAGTAGAGGTGAAAGGAATACATAATTTTTTTTCAAAAAGTTTGACAGTGAAGAGGAAGAGAGATATGGAACAGTACTTAGATGAGGTAAAAGGACCAAGGGAAACCTTAACTAGGAATAGAAAGACTCAAATATGTTTCTAACACTAATAGAAAACATTTATGTAACACTTATGTACCAGGGTACTTTGTGCTAAGTGTTTTATAAGTTTCATCTCATTTGATTCTCACAACAACCTTGGAAGATAGATAATCTAATTACCCCCATTTTATAAATGAGAGAAATGAGGCAAGTAGCAGTTCAGTGATTTGTCTAGGATCATGCAACTGGGAAGTTTCTGAGGCCAGATTTGAACTTGGATTTTCCTGACTCCAGGCCTGATGATATTGAATCAATGAAGAAAAATGGAGAAAGTATAGATGACTGCTAAAACAAGGTCCTGGAGAAAGTACAAGGGATAAAGGAAACAGCCTGGTTAATGATGCAAACTGTCCCAAAAGTCTTCATGATGTTTTGAATTATTAAAGCTTTAAACTGCATAGACTTTTGAATCACCCTTTATTAAATGAATCCAAAGACAAAGGGCAACTATAGCTTCATAATCAAATCAAGATCAAGAGAAGTAATAGAACGTCCCGCTGATCAGAATAGTGGGAACAGGGAGAAAAGTAATCCTGAGGAATACTGCATAATTGAGCAAATATCAAGTGACAGTGCCAGCTCTATCAGCCCTTCAGCCTCAGAAAGCAGTTTACATATAGATTAGTCAAAAAGGTTTGGGATTGTTTTTTCAGTTAAAAGGCATTTATTTTTACTCCCTCTCATCTCTTCTCCTCCATGTCCCTCCAAAACAAAAGTAAAAGCTAAAGAAATCCCTATGTTGCCCATGCCACATTGCTGATATCCAAAAGTGTGTCTCTTTCTGCATATTTAGTCCATCTCCTATCAGGAAATAGGTAAGTTTCTTCAATTAGTCCTGTGAAACTACAATTGATTATTGCACGGATCAGAATTCTGATTATGGTACAGAAAGGATGGAGTTTTGGCAAGTATAGTCCTGCTCTAAAGCTTCAATGTTAGGAAGAGCTTCTTGGAGGACAGGAAAGATTGAGGGTCTCTCCAATGAGAAGAAGGTAAGAGGAGAAAGAGGGCCAGTTTGCTGCTTCTATTTATGTCATTTAACAAACTGAAAAATATCTAAAATTCTTCACCAAAAACTTTTTTTCTCCAGATTGGATCTCACTAACTCACTAACAGTTGTGGCCTTTCTTAAGCTTGATCCCACTATTGATTAGAAGCAGGATTTGATCTCTTCTATTTAGGATCTGGTCTGGTTTGCCTCCTCTTGGGCAACATCTGACAGATCATGCCATATTTATTCTAACCTTAAGGCAGACACTTATCAATCCTTAGCATACCAAAGCTCAGAACTTCAGAACTCAAGCAATACAGTGGCCTCAATCTCTTCAGAAATAGAGATTGCAAGTATGGGCTACCACCTAGGCTCTGAAACCCTTCTTGCAAAAGAATCAAAGTAACAGAATAAACTTGGCCTCCTAGAAATTTTCATATTACAGACCAAACATCTCTATCTTTGGTCTACAGACCAAACTATTTCTAGACTTTGAAGTTCCAAACCATATTATCAAAGAATGATTTAGGACATAGCTGGGTTGTGAAAAGTGGGAATTAGGGAAATAGCTTGAGGCAAGAGGAATGAATATATTTATATTTCATAAGGACCCTATCAGTCAATCAAAGCGTGGACCTAACTGTATATATCCTTTGATCCAGCAGTTCTCTACTTGGTCTCTAACCCAAAAAGATCATTAAAAGGGGGGAAAGGACCCATATGTGCAAAAATGTTTGTAGCAGCCCTTATTGGAGTTGCAGGAAACTGAATGGATGCCCCCAAATTGGGGAATGACTGAATAAGTTATGGTATATGAATGCAATGGAATACAAGATTATGTTATGATCAAATGGATGGACTTGGCTCTTTTCAACAATAAAATGATTCAAGGCAATTCCAATAGACTTGTTAGGAAAAAAGCCAACCAAATCCAGAAAGAACTATGGAGACTGAATGTGACTCAGAGCATGGTTTTTTTTTCACCTTTTTGTTGTTGTTTGTTTACTTTTTTCCCCTTTTGATCTGATTTTCCTTGCACATCATGATTAATATGGAAATATGTTTAGAAGAACTGTACATGTTTAACCTATATCAGATTACTTCCTGTGTTGGGGGAGGGAGAAAGGAGAAAAAGAGAGAGAAAAATTTAGAACACAAGGTTTCACAAAGGAGAAAATTGAAAACTATCTTTGCATGTTTTGGGGGAAAATAAAAAGCTATTAAAAAAATAAACAAGTGTGGACTTGGCTCTGCCATTCATGAATTTTATACCAAAGAAATATTACTCCCATTCCTTCATATGTGAAAATTTGAACATCATGTAAGAAGATTCTATAATTTGAAACCCTTTGGTTATAAAGATTAAACAAATATTCTATAGAGAAAAAGAAGACATGCAAAAACTTTGGCTCAGAAATTGGTATCTTTTAAGCTCTTTTTCTTATATTTTCTATGATTTTTCTGATATGGATATATGTTTTTTTGCAAAAGTATGTGAAGCTTACATTTGCAAATACTTCAGTAAGGTTCAGACTAATTAAATCAGGAGTCAAAACTAAAAACATTTTTTCCAATTATTTGCTACTGCAAATATATGTACAAAAATATTTGTAACAGCAAATAACTGGAAATTGAAACAATCGAAGAAATTTATTTTACTATAAAATAAGCATCAATACTGTAATGTGGCAACCAAAAACAAAATAACTTTTCACTCAGATGGCCACCATCATCATCACCTCTTGCCTGCACTATTGCAATCATCTCCTATTTGGTCTTCCTCCTTTGTCTCTTCTCACCCCAATTTATCCTCTACCAAAGTGATAGACTTGAAGCCTAAGTCAGGTCATATCATTCCATAGCCCAAAATGCTTTACTAGTGGACTCCTTTTTGCCTCTAGAATTAAATTAATAAATCTTATTGGCATCCAAAATGCTTTATAATTCTGCCTTTATACACGTTATTCCATTTTGTAGACTCTGCTTTCCAGTCAAATTGACTTACTTGCTGTTTCTTACATGGAATTTTGCATTATCACTGGAAATCTTTTTATCTCTAAGAATATCTAGCTATCTAGCATCCTCAAAATTCAGGTGAAGTGTATTATGCCTCTGTATCACACCTCCTCCATGAGGCTTTTTGGGACTTTCTCTTCCTCTTTTAGTGTCTCCTTTCTACTGAAAAAGTTAATTTGTTATATATTATTATATTAAACATGTAGTTAAACCAACAGAATTTAAGCTTCTTGAAGATAGGGATGATTTTCTTTTTGTATTCAATATCCAATGTCTACAAGCCTAAGAATATATCATTCCATCTACATGTGTATTCTCTCCAACAATGCAATCCAAGCCTTCCTTCTTATACCCAGAATGGGTATCAACTAATTCATGTCTGGACATCCTGTATTCTATTGTAATACTAGATGATTTACAAATGCTTTTTGATTGATTCTTAACTGGATCTTATTTGTGTGTGTATACTTTCCCTCTGGGCAGATCACAACATTCATATAATATAATTCTTATACATGACTTTCTATAAATCCTCCATTAGAAAAAGCTATCAAGATATTAGAGGAAATTTTTTGAGGTTTTTTGCAATTGTATCAGGGTACCAATGACTAGCAGTTATATTGTCTAATTAATGTCTCTCATTCTGCAAGTGATCTATCACATATTACAGTTATCTAGATCTTTGATAATGTACTTTATGACACTTTTCAAACATGGAACATGATGACCCATGATGTGCAACCATGTAAGATTAATGCTAGTGTCAGAGTTGAAATTACACAACATTCATCTCCCAAGATGTACTCTCCCAACTCTACAATCAACATTAAGCCAGCTCATTCATTATTTATCAGTAGTACCTGAATGAGATATTTTAATTTAAATTTTAGTAACTTAAATCTGCAGTGACTATTGGAACACCTTAGATAAAGAATGGTTAGATATGGATTAGTTTTGATCTGCGTTGTATATAATGATGAACCAACTCAGTGAAATTTGCCACTGCATCTTATAATATGGAACATTTATAGTTTTCATTTACTTGTTTTTCCACTGTGAGTAGTTTTTAAAAAATCTTTCACAAATATCACTGTTCCAGTGATATAGATCCACTGACAATTTACCATATTATTTGCAAATAGGAGGATTTGGAGCATATTACTACTGATAGGAAATCCTTCTTCTCTTTGAATAGTGTTAGGGATATCCTCCATGACACTGGAAAAGAATCAATTAGGATATGTTTTTCTATAGTTCACATTGTTTTGATTTTAAAGTTCAGCACATTGTTGCATAGTTATCTATCATAAAATCCTTTATTATCTTAACATAAGTACATGTATTAACTTGTTTGAAGAGAACCTTTAAAGATGTATTTTGTTCTATCAAAATGTATCAAAATACCTGATATCAAATAATTTGTTAGGGTTTTTTTTGTAATAGGTGCAAAATAATTTTATATTCCTTATTCAAGCAAAATCATACATGGCCTGCTGAAAAATCTCAGCAACAAGAGTCTGCAAATTCTCTTTGTGTGTTTTCAATCAAGAACAACTTGCTGAATTTCTTTATAACACGTTGCAGTGCAAAAAAAAAAAAAAGGAAACCCAGAAAAATTACGTATATACTAATAATTATGATTATATGAAGAAAAGTGAATGAGAGATAAATAGTTGAAGTTGAATTAGAAAAAAATAAAAAGTGCTATAATATTTTATACATTAAACTTAATTTAAATGCAAATAATTGGTAACAAGTATAGTTGCAATGATATTAAATTTTAAGTTTATAATAAAACTTAAAAAAAAAAAAGAAATCATGGCTAACATCTTTCCAGGCTCCTTTTTTTCTGGTAAAATTATCCAATGATTTTTTTTCAATTATTTAGGATTCTTTCCAGCTTGAAAGTCCATCCCTTCGTGTCTTTAAAATTTCATCACTTCTTCTATATGTCTTTGATTAAATCCAGTTTTCCTTACATAAAGTTATAGTGATGTTTCCATTTCTTCAGATAGTAATTTGGTTACTGAGGTGGTAAAATCCAAACATCATTATTTCACTACTGTCCTTAATTAGAGCAGACTAACATAATTCTCTCTAGGCCTATTCCATTTTGCTTCTTTTTGTTACTGACCTTCCAGTTTTATCTTCAAAGATTTTCAGAATAATATAGGTTAGCCTTGTCTCTCTAAAAGCTTCTTCTCATCCTTTTAAACTTGTTGGTTTTTTTAGTTTTGTAAAGTGATATTGTTCAAAATCTGCCTTCTTCCTTTGTAAAGTTTTATTAGTGAGCTTCTTCTGTAGAATAGTATTATCCTTGGCTGCTATTTCTTGTGGTTTGACAAGTAGAATAAATGACTACTGGCAGAGACAATTTCTGGCATCCTTTAGCCTCCTCATTGGGGCAATTGTTTTTCATTCTGTAAATTTTTCTAATACTGGTCAGTAAGTATCAAAACTTTTGTTCATTTCCATATTTTGAAGTTAACCTGTTTAAGTAAGAGATTTGGGCTGGAATAGCTATAATTATAGTGGTTCTTGTTCTTTCTTATAATTTAATTTGGCTGTGCAGTTTATCAAACGTTAAAGTCAGAAAAAGCTGAGTTTGAATTGTATTTCAGACACAATTCAGATTATTATAGTTGTGTGACTTAAGTCAAGTTATTTGATTTTTCTCAGCTTTAGTTTCCTCCTCTATAAAATGGGGAAAATAATAGCAACTCTTAAGGGTTGCTGTGAGGATCAAATAAATTAACATATGTGAAGTGTTTTGCAAACATTAAAGCATTATGTAAATGCTAGTGATTATTACTTTGACCTTTGTTCCAAACAGCTGATATAAATACAAACAATCTGAAATAACTTCCACATCACAAACCATTCATGATCTTAATATTTATTTGTAGCCTTAAAGCATGAAGAAGCAATATTAATCTCATATCATTCTGCTCTGGTTAGACAACATCTGGAATACTGAGTTCAGTTCAGGCCATCACCTTTTTAGAAGAGACTGGCAATATGGAAAGCATCCAGGCCTACTAAATGGCTGGTGACTTAAATTTGTGTCATATCTAGGGTGGATGTGATAAGTTCATCAAACATTTGAAATGTCCTATGAAAAAAGGATGCCACCTGTTCCTAGAGAGCAGACCAAGGACCAATGGTTAGAAATCACAGGAAAGCAACGTTCAGCTCAAATACAAAAGAAAAAATACAAAAAAGGCAATGTAACAGAGTGAAAGGGAGCCTAGACTTGAGTCAAAAAGGTCTAGATTCAAGTCCTTAAGATGTGTATGACTATGTATGTGATAATGGTCAAGATACTTAATCTTTCTGTGACTCAGACAACTCTCTAAGCCTAATAGATAGAAGTCACAAACTATTTTATGATTTGCAAAGGCCTTTAATATTATTTATTTTAATCATCTCAGCAACTACATCACACAAGGTAATTATTATCCCCATTTTTCAGATTAGGAAATTGAGGCTGAAAGAGGTTCAGTGATCTGTCCAGGCCCACACAGCAAACAAGTAACCATGGTAGGATTCATGTTCAGATCTTCCTGACTCCCAAATCCAACTCTTCTTCTGCTGTGCCATGTATCTGCTTCTATATATTACAAAAGAATAGCTATTATGCATTGGAGGAAGGAGTATCTTACACCAAATCAATCTGTCTGTCCATGTATGTACATATGTATGTATGTATGCATGTATGTATCTACGAATCTACAGATAGATATATCTGTACATGTTTTAAACAGGGGGAAAAAAGAGAGGTTGTATTAAATGTCCTTTTGGATCTCTTATTGTTCTAAATTTTGGATCCTCAAATCTTATAATGCTATTATTACTTTAAATTATTTTTAAGCTCTCTGACATACTCTTCTGTGTTATACAAGATTCACACACATACAGAATATATCTTCTCCCCAGAAGATAAATGACTTCATGGGTCTGCTCCCAAACCCATCCTGAAGGCATCAATAGAAAGAACAAATGTTCTCTATACACACTTTAGGGATTTTCAATAGTTTCATATATGTGGATTTCGGGCACAGAACTTCACCTCGCCTGGTTTGAATCACCATAAGTGTTGATGAAGGAGAACAGCTCATCCAAGTTGCAAATGGCTTTGGACCTAGTTAAAATGGAAATACAGAAGGATACCATAAATATATGTTGGCTAAGAGAGAACGATGCAGAGTTTGCTTGCATGTAGAAAGGGCACGGTAACAACCTAGGGCATTTCTATCACTATTGCTTCTAAAATAGGCAATAGAGGAGGTCCAAAAAAACTCTCACAAACTAAACTCACATCAGACCCTAAGGGAAATCACATGTGATCAATAAAAGAACTAAAAAAATGTAGTGTTTCAGAGTTTCTTTTGGGGGAGGACAGGGAAGCTCTTATTATAAGTAAATATGGAATATTCATGCCCTCTCCAATTCCTTTTTCTAATATTTTTCCCTTACATGAAATGTGGTATTATTCCTTATTGTAGCTGTGAAATGACACAACAAAAATAGCAAAGTGTAATGGGTTATTGTTACCTACTATTCACCTATTCTTTTCCTTCTCCACTAGAACAAGGAGTGTGAATTTCTCTTCAATTTCAATTAAGTAGAGATCATTTTCTATAAAGGCTACACTATTTTTGCCAAATATGGACAGTTCTACTGAAGACATAGGGATGCTGTGGGCACAGATAAAACAAGGTAAAACCATGATACTATCACTGAAATCCTCTCTACCTGCTTTGTAATTGAAAGAGGTTATAATAAAATAGAAATGAAGTTTTCTCAAAAATGACATGAAGTAATCAAAGAAAGCAACTTATTTTTCTCCTGTACAATGGAATCAGGATAAGATTGATTTGATGCAGATCATAAGAAAAAGCTAAAAGGCTATCTCTTGATAAGGAGTGATGGGAAGAGCACCAAATAAGTAGTCAGAAGACCTGAGTTCTAGGCCTGGTTCTACCATTAACTACTTGAGTAATATCGAATAAATCTACTGAAAATAAGCTTCCTCCTCTGTATATCTGCCTATCTCTTGTGAGTATTTTGTAAATATTTAGAAATTTTTGAAAACCAGGTAGTATAACTTATTAGTACTCCAATGGAATTTTTAAAATTGATTCATTATTGTTTAATGGCTATGGAATGAACGCTAAATCCTAAAAAAAAATGGATCATTTTCTATAAATTTAGATCCCCATTATTAGTTAGTAGAAATTATAATAAAGTCAATAAGCATTTATTAAGCACTTAATATATACCAGGCATTTTACTAAGTATTTGGAATACAAATATAAACAAAAAGAAAAACAGTTTCTGCTTGTAAGTACAAATGTTATAAATAAATTGTATAAATGTATGAAACATATGTATAAATATGTGTGTGAATATATGTGTTTGTATATGTATGTGTATGTATATAAATACATATATATAAATACGTATATATAAATATGTATATGTATATATATATATATATATATACATATATATATTTATATATATCTCCATGCTTAATTGTAACCTGCTTAGGGAAAGTAGGAGGAAATAAAAGGAGGAAAAAAGAATAAAGTAAAAACTAAAAAGCAGAGAACAAAAGAATAACCTACAAGGAAGCAAAGAAACAATAGATAGTCATAAATATAATGTTTTCTATTATATACATATGCTTTTTTGAAATGGAAATTTATTGTTACATATTTTGAATCCTCCCTGATGTTCTTCTAGGCATATGACAATTTTTTTCTTTTAAATTTTCCTTTTTTTTGTCTTTCTTTTTCTATTTTGTTTTTTTCTTGTTTTGCATTTAGTTTTTTTAATAAATAAATAAATTGTATATGTCGTGTATTTTCCCATTATCCAAAGCAGCATCATTTCGAGGGAATATAAAAAAATCCAGATGGAATACTGGACAGTAGGCAAAAAGACCATCCCATTCTTTTACATAAGAAAATGTTAAAAATCCACTAAGGTTTTAAGAAGCCACTACACCCACTGCCTCCATTTCTCTATTTCAATTCACTTTTCAACCCATACTATATGGCTTCTAATATGACCACTCAACTGAAACTGTTCTCTCCATAGTTACTGATGAACAATCCCGTTAAATCCAAAGATTTTCTTAGTCCATATTCCATGTGACTTCTCTGAAGCTTTTAAACACTCTTAGTTACCTCCCCTCTTGGGAATTGCCTCATCCTTTAGTTCTGAGTCATTGTTCTTGCTTGGATCTCATCTCACCTCTCTGACAATTTCTCAATTTCCTTTCCTGGATCATCATCCATCTTATAATCTTACTGTGATTGCCCCCCATAGATCTGACTTAGAATCTCTTATTGCTTATTCATTGCCCTCTATACTAGTCAGATCCCACTTAGAGCATTATTTTCAATTCTTGGTACACCATTTTTAACAGGACATTAACAAACAAGTGTTTTCATTGGATGGGGAAAGGACTTAAATACATAGCATATGATGGATGGTCAAAGGAACTGTTTAACCTAAAAAAATAAAACTAAAAGAGTCACTATAAACATTTCAATTCGAATAGACAAAGAGCTATTACATATGAGAGATAGAGTTAGCCTAATCTTCATGCCAATGACTTAACAAATCTATAAATCGAATCCCATTCTCTCCAACTGTGAAATTCATGTTCCCCTCTTTCAATTCCTCATTTCAATTTCCCTTTTTCTGTTGAGAACATCACATTGGTCTAGTCATCCAGATCTGTAGTCTGAAGGTCATCTTTGACAAATCTTTTCCCCACCACCTCCCATTTGCCTTATCCTGTTAAATTTAACTACGCAACATTGCTATCAAACACCCAGTTCTCTCCACTCACATGGCTATCACCTTAGGTTAGCTCTTTATTACTCACCTACATTTTTGCCATAGCCCCCAAGTAAGCTGAGTACTTCCATTTTCTTCCCATCTAATTCATTCTTTGCTTAGCTAGCAAAATAATCACCACATTTGAGCATATCTATCACCTCTATGATTAAGGACCAACTATTGAATCTGATGTATATATTATCCAACAATGACTCCCCTTTTACCTTTCTACACCTATTCCATACTATTTACTTTGTATATAAACTCTGTTCCTGTCACATTGTTACTAAAACTCAGCTGATCATTTCATATCTCAATGCCTTGGTCAGGCTGTCCTCCATGCTTGGAATGGATTTCTTCCTCATCTCCACCTTTTAAAAGAATTTATTCATCAAAGTTCAGCTCAGTTCTGATTCCTACAAAAATCCTATCTTGAATACTCTCTTCTACAGTGATCTCTTCCTCCTTATACTTCCTTATATTTTTCACTGTATTCAATATATATCCCTCCAAAAGAATATGAGCTCCTTGAGAGCAAGGCCTACTTTATTGCTATCTTTTTAAACTCCAGGAGCAATTAAGTGCCTTTCACAAAGTAGACACAATAAATTTGTCTTGAATTAGATTCAAATAAATTTGTTTGAATTGTATCTGATAAAGCAATGTTAATATTTACATGGAAATAAAAACAATCTAATTTTCCAGACAGTTAGCAATGAGGGATAAATTTGGCTAGAAATCAGTCACACAAATCAGAATGGGAATGTATCTGAGGGACCATGTAATCCAATCCATTCCTGAATCATCCTTTTACATCAATACTTCTGAATTTTTGTAGTTATCAAGAACCCTACTGACACTCTGAAGAAACTTACTAATATCTTCTCTGAATAATATTTTAAATACCCAAAATAAAATGCATGCAATAACAAAGGAAAGCAACAAAAGTAAAATTTAGTTATCAAGATTAAAGAAAAAAAATTTATGGACCTCAAGTTAAGAATGGCTGACTTCTCTATAACATCCCTTCCATGTGTCCATCTAGACTTATTTAAAGAGTAATGCTTCAGGGAAATCCATTAATTAATCAATAAAAATTTATTAAGGGGAAGTTAGATGGCACAGTAGTTAAAGCACTGGCCCTGAAGTCAAGAGGACCTGAGTTCAAATGTAGCCTCAGACACTTAATACTGACTAGCTATGTGACCCTGAGCAAGTCACTTAACCCATTTCCTTCAGTAAAAAATAAGAAAGAAAGAAAAAATAAACATTTATTAGGCCCCTACTATATGCAAGGAATTATACTATGCACTGGGGTTACAAAAAGAGGCAAAAAGTTCCTGCCCTCAAGGAACTTATAATTTAATATGGGAGACAATATGTAAATGAATACATACAAAGCAATCTATATAGAGTATAAATAAAAAATAATTAGCAGAAAGAAGGCACCAGAAAAAAGAAGGCTTGGGTAAGGCTTCCAGCAAGATGGGACTTAAGTGAAGCCAAGGAGATCAGCAAAGTAGAAATGGGATAGACAGAAAAAATGCCCAAATGTTTGAGAGATGGAGTGTTATAAAAGGAACAATCAGATTTTGGAACTGTGCCCAAAGGGCTATAAAATTGTGTATACCCTTTGATCCTGCAGTGTCACTACTGAGTACGTATCATTATCTGCACCAGAGAAGTTTCAGTATCAAAGGAGAAAAGGGGAAATAGTTCAGAGATGTTACAAAGATGAAATCAATAGGCCTTGGCAAAATAATGAATATGAGGGATAAGAAAGAGGAGATCTTGGATGACTTCTAAATTTCAATCTGATAGGACTAGGGAGGATGATGTTGCCCTCTACAGTAATAGAAAAGAGAAAAGGGAGAGAAAGTTTTTTGGGTTTTTTTTTTGGTTTTTTGGTTTGGGGCTGAGGCATTTGAGGTTAAGTGATTTGCCCAGGGTCACACAGATGGAAGTGCTAAGTATCTGAGGCCAAATTTGAACTCAGGTCCTCCTGACTTCAGGGCTAAGAGAGGAAGATTCCCTGAGAGAGAGGAAGATAATGAGCTCTGTTTTGTGCATGTTGTATCTCCTGCTATACCTGACTTTTGAGGGAAAGAGAAGAAAGTTGGTGGGGAATGGATATATATATATATATATATATATATATATATATATATATATATATATATATATATTCAACTTCCATTTCCAGCTGAGCTTTTTTCCTACCTAATCTCCAGCCTTTGGAAGAAAAATGAGTAAATTCTACCAACTAGCTGACCACATGCTTTCCAAAATCATATTGCATTTGTCTACAGCATCCTTTAGAAAGAGGAGTGGTACTATTCATTCAATGATGGACATTCTCACACTAAGTCATGTCTCATATATCCTAGTAATGCTGAACCCATTTAGGTCATCATCTAAAACCCATTCCCCTGTCACCATGAAATTCAACATCCCCAACCCCCTAAATACTTCTATCCCAAAGTTTAGAATGTATACCACCCATCCCTTACACTCTGCCCCCTGGAATTTGTGTTCCATAGATAACTAACTTCTCTTCATTTTAAATCTTCCCTTTGTCCACTTCTCCTAACTGCTAATTATTAATGAAAATCCTGGCTCCACCCACCCACCCACCCAAGGACACAGCCTCCCTGGTCATCTTTTCCAATCCTGGCTCCTACTTTGCTCATTCTGTGCTAATCACTGGTCAAAGTAGGGAATTTGGAATACTCCTTGCTCCACACAGCCACTTTCAAGTTTTCTTCCTGCCTCTATTATTCAGTAACCTCTGTGCCTTAAAATTAATACCATTCATATATGTCACCCAATAAAAATCCTAGTTATCTGTTACCTATAGTTCCCTAGGTCATTCTGCTTTTTCATTGAATTGAGGACATGACTCATAATTTTTTCTCTCCTCCCCAATTCCTATCCTTATACAAAGGGAAGTCAACAACTTCAATTCTTCCTCAAACATCCTAACCATTCAGTCCCTCAACCTACTCACTTTTCATAACTATACACAAAAAAATGGTCATACCCTTGTTCTTTCCATTACTCAGAAATGTACTACTTCTATGTTCAAGAATTCTAATATCTCTTCATTTGACCATAATATATTTTTTCACATCTTCCTCTGCCTTCCTTTACAAAAACCTACCCTTTGTTCATACCATAATGCCCTATCCCCTTAAATTTTTTCCATGCCCTGTCCTCTGCTCTAACTATTCTCTTCTCTTTTCTCCATTTTGACCCCTTGTGGACTAATTTAATTCTATACTGTCTTATCCTCTTGAATTCCTTGTTCACTGCCCCTCATTCTATTATCAATTATGCCCAAATAAACTTCAACCTTGAATCACTCCCATCATTCAGCACCATTGCTCCCATATACTTACTGCTGAATAAAAATATAGAAAATCACAGAAGTGTTCTATAAACTAATGTTATACAATCTCAATTGGACTCTCACTGATGTAGATAATCCTAGTATCTCTCCCTTATCAATTTACTATTCTACTAAGTTTTTGCAAACATCAAACCAAATCTTGCCTCATTTCAACTTTTACACTTTGTTTCTTATTTTGTCCTCTGGGGCCTTGAAGAACAAATGTAATGTCTCTTCAAATTATCAACCAGTCCTCTAAGTCTTCTCTTATCCAAGATAAACTTTCAGTTTTTTCAGTCAATATTCATATAGCATGATCTCAGAGTCCTTCACCTTACTGCTCAAGTTCCTTTGGATACCCTATTAAGAGCAAGCATAGAACTGAACCCATGGAGTCCTATTCACCAAAGCTTCAGGGCAGTCTCTCAGAGTGATTATCATTCTACTCTTAGTTATATCACTGATCACCACCCACCTTTTAAGTACCCTTAATATGATGGGGGCCTTATAATCAAGTCCCATGCAACCAATGAGATTTTTATTCCAAAGGTCCAAATCCATGAAACTTCATAACTAGGTAGAAACTATAATTCCCTCTCCTAGAGCTAGTTATCCTTTCTTTTTTCAGTAATTTTCAGTAAATTTCCCATTTCCCAGTATTATTAAGAAGATATTTGAAAAAATTACTTATCATACTTGAATCTCACCTTTTTCCTCACCTTCCACTTTCCTTCTCTCCATGAAACATGGGCTATAATCCAGTGACACTATCTTCCTTAAAGTTCTTTAAATTTTCTTGGATTTGTACTATGTTCTCATTGAGAGCAAGAATTATTTTTGTCTTCCTTCATATTCCTAGTGCTTAGTAAAGTGGATGTCACAGAGAAGAAATTTCATTTACTTTTTGATGACTTGATTTTTCTTCATGAAATTCAAATGATGCAGAAGCTGAGCAAAAACATTTTATTTCTCTTCCTAACTCTTAGAACTCTATTTTAATACCTAAAAGTCATCAACAACTAAAAAATCCATGAATAAGAACCTAATAAAATGAATACAATTTTGCCATGAGGTACATTGAAGTAAGACAATCATTCATATCAGTCCTATCTAAAAATACTTGGATAATTGTACTAACATGGTGAAGCTTGCTGTACCACCCACAGTCAGGGCAGGTCTGAATGCTATTTTAGCAATTTATTAGTCGATTTGGATATGGAAAGTTATAGTGGATTTTCACATCTACCATGAAAAGTTCTATAGGTTCAAATGAAAATTCATTAGTGGTCTATTTTAAACTTTTGTACTACCTAAAGTCTCCATTAATTTTCTTTTTTTCTTTTTTAAACTATTCATGCCTTGCCTCATAAGGAAAAGCCCCAGACATTATTCAATTGTAGCTCAAGTCTGAGTCAATTTGATCCAATGAGAGAGACAGACAGATAGACAGAGAAGGAGGGAGGGAGGCAGAGAGAGAGGGACAGACAGAGAGAAAGGGAGGGAGGAAGGGAGAGAGGGAAGAAGAGAAAAAGAGAGAGGGAGAGAGGGGGAAAGAAGGGAGGAGAAAGAGAAAGAGAGAGAAAAGGGAGTGTTGGAATTGAACTTGGAATTAGAAGACATAAAATCTCTCATTAAGAACATGATCTCTTGGGGCCTCAGTAGGCAAAATACAGTGGTTCAAGTTGATTAGTGATTCCCAATATTTTTAAATATGATGATCTCTTTTAATGACAAAAAGATTATTAACTTCATATGAGAGTTATATTATAAATATTAATTGATTAAAAAGATATACAATAACAAAAATGAAATATAATTTTAAATAAATTTTCTTAAATCAAGTAGTTGGCTAATTAAACTGGTTGTCCGAATTAACCAATTGAATTAATTTTAAAATGATTTAAAATAAGTTTTGTGTTATTAATCACAAGTCTATGTATTTGAAAGACAGTAATAAATATGTGAAAGTTATTTTGATGAAAGGAGAAGCTGGGTGGCATAGCATATAGAGTATCAGGTGTGAAGTCAAAAAAACATCTTTTTGAGCATGATGATTTCAAAAAAGCTTGAAAAAAAACTTACATAAATTGATACTGAGTGAAGTGAGCAGAACCAGAGAATGCTGTACTAAGTAACATAAGATTATGTGATGAACAATCGTGATTGACTTGGCTCTTCTCAATAATGCAGTGATTCAAGACAATTACAATGACTTGGGATGGAAAATGTCATCCACATTCAAAGTGAGAACTCTGGAAACACAATGTGGTTCAAAGCATAGTATTTTCACCAATTTGTGTTTGCTTGCTTGCTTTTTGTTTGTCGATTACACGTTTAACCTATATCAGATTGCTTGCTATTGTAGAGAGGGGAGAGAAAAGGGAGGTAAGGAGAAAAATTTGGAACACACAGTTTTACAAAAATAAATGTGGAAGAGCACCTAAGTTGGCACAGTGGACAGAGCACCAGCCCTGAAGTCAGGAGGATCTGAGTTCAAATGTGATCTCAAACAATTAACACTTCCTAGCTGTGTAACCCTGGGCAAGTCACTTAACCCTAATTGCCTCAGCAAAAATAAATAAATAAAAACACATATAAATAAACAAATAGATATATAATAAATGAATGAATAAGTAAGTAAATGAATGAAGAATGAATAAATCATGGAAAGCATTTTTAGTTTTCTATCTTATCTTTTGTCATGTATTTGAAAAAATAAAATGCTATTGAGAGAAAACAAGTTTCAAATTTAGCCTCACATATTTATTATAGAGCTGTATGACCCTAACCAAATCACTTAACCTTGTTTGTCTCAACTCCTCTGTAAAAATAAGCTGGAGAGAAAATGTCAAAACATCACAGTATCTATTCCAAGAAAACTTCAAGTGGAGTCCTGAAAAGCTGGACACAATTGAAATGGCTGAACAACAAAATTTGTAACATCAAATTAAAATAGAAATAGGGACCAGCAAAGAATACATAAGGATCCTTATGGGTTATATATTGATTTAGAAAATTATATACATATTTATATATTTTATTTTTATTAAAACATCAAGACAATAAAATCAAATAGGAACTACATTTTAATCTTACACTCAGGTGTTTTACAGTAGCCATTCAGTATCTAATTGCCTGTTTAATACCTCTAGTATAATGGATTAAAAACAGGCCTTGGAATAAAAAAAAAATGTGAGTTCAAGCCTGTGTCTGACATATAGTCAAGTATGATTAAGGAAAAGCCATTTAACCTCTCAGGGTGGGTAGATGGCGCAGTGGAAAGAGAGACTGTTCTGAAAGCAAGAAGACATCTCCCCAAGTTTAAATCTGGCCTCAACACTTACCAGTTGTGTGACCTTAAGCAAGTCACTTAACCCAGTATGCCTCTGTTTTCTCATTTATAAAATCAACTATAGAAGGAAATGGCAAGCCAATACAAAATCTTTGCCAAGAAAACCCCAGATGGAATCATGAAGAGTCAGACACAGCTGAAATAAAGGAACAACAAAATTTAAGCTCTCAAGGCCTCAGACAACTTTTTGAGGATTCTAAGTAACATGAATTGATGGTCTGTATGGGTAGCCAAGTTTCCAAAAGAGAAGTTCCACAAATCAATGGAATCACAGGTTTGAACTCAGCCCCTCTTTCTTCCTCATTCAGAATCAAGTCAATAAGGGTTCATTAAGCACCAACTACCTACTAGACACTGTGCAAAGCACTGAGAATACCAAAAAAAAAAAAAAGGCAAAAAACAATCTTCCTTTCACAGTCTAATATTATTTAGTCTACTATAAATAGGTCTATACGTTTTTACACCGAGTTATTGAAGGAGCTGTAGACTTAACAATGACTCTGTGGTCACTAGAATCCATGAAGACCATCTACTCAGCCATGAAAGAGTGGCAATCTGCCAGAGGAAATGAAATCATTGGTCTTCTAGAGTACTTCAAATCAAACTTTTACTTCAAGAATATTATCAAACAATTCAAGAAATACATCATTTTTGCAATAATAAATCCTTTAAAAAACATAGGAAAATTATAATAAAGTAAGATAAATAAGTTCAGGCTAGAGAAAAAGCTCATAGCCAAAAAAAAAAAAAACCTGAAACATTTTTCTTCTGTTTGAGGGCAGATATTTATTAAGTATCTATTGCATGCAAAGCACTGTTAGTGATCATATTCAGAAACTGTAGTTTCCATTTGTGTAAACCAAACCTTCAAACTCTATTACAGAGAACTTTACTCCACTGAACTAACCATATCATTCAAATGCCAAAAACAGGCTTGCCCAAAAGTCTATTATATAGAGAACTCACACAGAGCAAATGTTCATGTGGTGAACAGGAAAAAAAAATGATAGAATATTCTTTTTTATTTTATCAAAGTTTTTTTCAAAGCATGCATAGATAATTTTCAACACTCACCTTTGCAAAAACTTGTATTCCAAATTCTTTTCCTTCCTCCCTTCCCCTACTCTCTCCCCTAGACAGCAAGTAATTCAATATGTATTTAACATATACAATTCTTCTATACATATTTCCATAATTATCATACTGCACAAAAAAAATCAGATCAAAAAGGGAAAAATGAGAAATAAAATAAAATGCAAGCAAACAACAACAAAAAGTGAAAATACTATGTTGTGATCAACATTCCATCCCCACAGTCCTCTCTCTGGGCTCTCTCCATCACAAGATCATTGGAACTGGCCTGAATCATCTCATTAGCCTTTTATTAGAACAACTATATTTTCATAGAACTCAAAAGTAGATGCTGAGCAAAAAATTAGATCCAGGAATACTTTGTACACAGTAACAGCAAGAT
Source organism: Sminthopsis crassicaudata (assembly GCF_048593235.1). Lineage (NCBI taxonomy): Eukaryota > Metazoa > Chordata > Mammalia > Dasyuromorphia > Dasyuridae > Sminthopsis > Sminthopsis crassicaudata. The sequence goes on along the minus strand of NC_133617.1, from coordinate 252,850,377 downwards.
TGTGCAATGATCAATTAAAAAAGACTTGGTTCTCAGCATTTCAATGATCCAAGGCAATCCTAATAAATTTTGAATAGAAAACACCATCTGCATCCAGAAAGAAAACTATGAAGATTGAATGTAAATCACCACATGCTATGTTCACTTTTTTTAAATTTTTCTCTCTCCTGGTTTTTCCCTTTTCATCTGATTTTTCTCTCTCAACATGATTCGTAAATAAATGCATTAAAAAGTTAATATACATGTATAACTAGAAAAAAATAAAACAATTAAAAAAAACTTGAAAGTACAAGGTGATTCTGTGGAAAGCTTCTCTCCTCTTTCTCTCAACTGCTATGATGTCTTCTCTGAGATTACCTTCCATCCCTTTTCTTCCATCCCTTCTCCATATATCTGATATGTAGTTAGTTATTTACAATTTTGCCAATGAAATGTAAGCCTTTACATGGCTGGATTTTACCTTTTTTTTCTTTTCTTTTAACCCATTGAGCAGGGCACTTAATAAATGCTCATTGATAGTCAAAAAAAAAAAAAAAAAAAAAAGGACTGGGTGACTTTAAAACAATACTTAACAACCTTTATATAAAAACATGGCACTCCCAGGAATAGAAATTCCCTCTGCTAGTGCAGATTGGTAACTTCTCTACAGCTTAATCTTTCTTAAAATGTTGGCCAGGGATTAAGCAGCTCAGTGTTTTTCCCAGGATCACACAGCCACTATATGTCAAAGACAGGGCTCAAAGTTGTCTTTCTGGTTTAAAGCCCAATTATCTATCCACTATGTTACATTGCCTCTCATAATAAATGTGTGTGTATAATGTATATATGCATGTGTGATATATAATATATGTATTGCTTACATATGTATATATGAGTGTATTTTATGTGTGTATACATATGTGTATATACATAAGAGTAGATTTTATGGGAATATTTACATATATGTATATACATTATATATATATATACATATATATATATATATGTATATATATATATATATATATATATATATATATATATATATATATATATATATATATATATATATATATATATATATATATATATATACATATATATATATATAAGATAACCTTGTAAATGAGTGAAAAATTTTACCAGCTTGTAATGTTCTCTTGTTTGGTTTTCTTAGGATCTCTGGGAGCAGCCTTCTTTTCAGCTCAGTAATCACAATAAGAGTAGCCAGGGGTTAAAATCCAAATCCTTTATTATCTCTTTCAAAGTCTTGTCTCCTTTCCTGGGGCCCAGTTAGCTTTCTTAGAGGCTATCTCTCTCCTTGGTTCTGAGAGCTTGAGAACCTGCTTGTCTTCTCTGTCCTCTGAATCTCTCCAAGTGAATTCTGGCTGAGACTCCTAGCTTATATGCTCTACACTGAGTATAAACCAATCATTATATTATTAGGAAACCACTATTTGTTGTAAGATTAAATCTATCATACTGAACCTTGCTAAACTACATAACCATTGTCCCTTATCAATTCCACTGACTTAGCACTCTGTAAGAATCCTTTGTTTCAAGTTCGGAGTTCTGGCCCAAAACATCAGCTCATGTAGTGTTTCTAAATATTTCTCTTCAATAGAAGAATTATGTTGGGTTGGGGGAGATACTTCCAGCCTCATTATTCAACCAAAAGCTCTATCTCCAGAGTTATCAACAATCTCTTAATTGCCAAATCTAATGCCTCTTTCTCAATCCTAATTCTTCTTGACCTATTTTCAGTCTTTGATAATACACTATCAACCACTTTCTTACCCTCAACACTTTATTTTCTCTATGTTTGCAAGGCACAATTCTAAACGGTTTCTCTTCCCACCCGTGTCACTTCTGAGTATAATTTGCTGGATCTTCAGCATGTCATGTCTGCATTCCCCAAGGCTCTGTCCTAACCTTTTTATCTTCTCTCTACATGCTATTTTGCTCGGGGCTTTATGAGCTTCCACAAATTCACAATTCTCAAATCTGTTTCTCTAGCCCTATTCTCTCTGCTGTTTTCCATACTTAACTCTTCTATTGGATATCTAGACCTGATCTCATAAATTCAACTTGTCCCAAACCAAACTCATTATCTGTTTCCCTAAAACTTCCCTCTTTTCCAAACTTTCCTATTGCTGTCAAATGGGCCACCATTAACCCTATCATATAATTTTACCACCTAAGTGTAATCCTTGACTTCTCATTCCATTTCCAATCTTTAACCAAGTATTGTCTATTTTACTTGTCACATTCATATATTTCCTTCTCTCCTATGTTACAACTAATATAATCTCATAAGTTCATGTCTACAGTATTGAAATGGCTTTCTGAATTAAAACAACTCTGAAGTACCACCTCATACCTCTCAGATTGGCTAGATGATAGGAAAAGATAATGACAAATGTTAGAGGGGATGTGTGAAAACTGAAACACATTATTGCATTGCTAGTGGAGTTGTGAACTGATGCAACCATTCTGGAAAGCAATTTGGAACAATGCCCAAAGGGCTATAAAACCATCTATACCCTTCGACCCAGTGCTACTACTGGGTCTGTATCTCAAGGAAATCATAAAGGAGGGAAAAGGATCCAAATGTGCAAAAATGTTTGTAGCAGATCTTTTTATGATAACAAAGAATTAGAAAATGAGTAGATGTCCATCAACTGGGGAATGGCTGAATAAGTTGTGATATATGAAGGTAATGAATTGTTATTGTTCTATAAAAATGATGAATAAGTTGAGTTTAGAATGACATAGAAAATTTACATGAATTGATGCTGAGTGACATGAGCAGAACCAGGAATAAATTGTACACAGTAACAGCAAGATTGTGTGGTGATCAACTATGAAAGACTTTGTTCTTAGCAGTTCAGTGATTCAAAGGGATCACAATAAACTTTGGATAGAAAATGACTTCTGCATCCAAAAAGAAAACTATGGAAACTGAATGTAACTCAGCACATGCTATATTCACGTCTCTTTTTTCTGTTTTTTTCTCTCTTGTAGTTTTTCTTTCTTATGATTTTTCTCTCCCAACATGATTCATAAAGAAATGTTTATATTAAAAGTTAATATACATGTATAGCCAGAAAAAAACAATTTTTTTAAAAAAAGAAAGGGCCTACTGTTTAGTCTCTTGGACATAAGCTTCTCCACATCTCAATTTATCCTCCATTTCTCTAACAAATTGATCTTCCTAAAGCAGAGCTTTAAGATGTTAGCCCCCATTCAATAAATTATTTTGTTTGTTTTGTTTTGTGAGGTAATTGGTATTAAATAACTAGAAGTCACTGTGCTAGATTTAAATTCAAGTCCTCCTGACTTCAGGGCCATTACTCTATCCACTGTATCATCTAGCTACCGTCCCTCCATTCAATAAATTCCAGTAGCTCACCATCACCTCCAGAATCAAATAGAAAGCCTTATATTTGACTTTCAAAGACCTTAATAACTTAATACCTTTCCTTTCTTCCTACATCTTACTTGTTTCCATATGCTGAGGTCCTATGACACTGGCCTCCTTGCTGCTCCTCAAACAAAACACTCCTTCTCCAGACTTTGGGCATTTTCTCTAGCTATCCCCCATGCCTAGAAATTTTCCCTCATCTTCATCCTCTTTCAAGGCCCAACTGAAAATCCCACATTCCACAGGAATCCTTTAAACCCTTCTTGATTCCCTTTAATGCTAGTGCCTTCCCTCTGGTGATTTTCTCCAGTTTATCCAATTTATATCCAATTTATTTTGTTAGTACATAGTTGTTTGCCTATTATGTTCCCTTTGGGATCCTTGAGAGCAGAGACTTGTTCTCCCTCTTATTTTAGTATTCCTAGTGCTTAGCACAGTGTCTGGCACATTGCTGTTATTCAGTCATTCAGCTGTTCATGATCCAATGGACAGTAGAACAACAATGTTGTCCATTTGGCTCTTCTTGCCAAAGATACTAGATGGTTTGCAATTTTATTCTCCAGTGAATTAAAGTAAATAGTGGTTAAGTGACTTGCCCAGGATGACACAGATAGTAGATGTCTAAGGTCATATTTGAACTAACATCTTCCATTCTCTAATCCCTGCACTCTAACCCTACCTTTTACCTAGCAAACATTAAACATTTAATGTTTATTGACTGATTTACATTGCAATTATTCAAATAATATTATGTGTCTGACTTATTTAATAAATGATTATAAATCAGTTTCATTATGTATTGCATCTTTTTTCACCTTGCAAAAATTGGTATCTATTTCTAAGGCAGAAATAAAATAATTTTAAATTTTATTATAAAGATATTTTGCTTTTACGACCTTTAAAATTATAACATGCTTTCCTATTCATAAACCATCCTTGTAACTCTGAGGATAGTTCTTTTATCATCCAGGGAATTCTCCCTTTGCCATGTTAATACCTCTATAAACAACCTACTTCAGTGCTTACAAAGCTACAGCCAATAGCAGCATAGAGGGAAACACATCTAAGCTCTAGGAAATTGTTTTTGTGAATTGCTGTTACCAAAATATTAATTTTCTAGGCACCAAATTCTACCCTTGAGTATCTCTGACCATAGATACATTATGTTTTGGTTATTATATAGAATGTCTATATTGGTCCTAGTACAGTTTTCCTATGTAAAGTTACTCACATTTGATAAAGCTTGACATAATTTGCACTAAGCTGACATTATCTTTAGAAAACTAGAGTCACCTGCAGTCCACAATTAGATATTAGCATAGAACTTTAATTGAGGTATGTTTACATTTTGTTATATTATTTTTGCATGTGATATCTCTGATGTATCTGCTAAAGGATGAAACTGTGAGATATATATTTCTTCCAAGCTATGGCACAATGAAGAAGCTAAATAATTTCTTAATAAGAAACATTGTGAAGCATTCTGCAAACTAGATGAAGGTTAACTTTCATTATACTTTAGAGGGAGGATCAATATATTTGTTTCATTTAGAAAGTTGCATTATGTAGCACAGTAGATAGGATGGTAGACTTGGAGACAGGAACAATCAGATTTTAATCTTGCTTCTTCTACTAGTCATGAAACTACAAGTATATCAAACAATTTGTTTAAGCCTCAGTTTCCTCAGCTGAAAAATGGAAATAAAACCTGTAGTAATTATTAACAAAGGGTTGATTGAAAATTAACCTTCAGTATCTATTGGCTTGTTCCCTACTGCCAGACTTTTATTAGATAGATCATAGTCTTCAGAAACCCAGTAATCTCCTAATTGCTAATAATAATAATTTTTCATTAATCCTCATCCTCCTTGACCTCTCTTGTCTTCCAAAACTTCCTTGCACACTTTGACAATCATTTTTAATATCTGCAGACTTTCTCCTTGATTTTCATGATTACTTCTTTCTCTTAGTATTCACTGACTGAAATCAAATATCGTATTTCCCAAAAACCTACTTACTTCTCTCCTTGTCCTCCCTAAAATTGCTGAGAGTAGATAGCCTCCCTCCAGTGATCATCAACTCTTTTCTCTAACTCACTATATATATCCAATCAGTTTTTTTAAGTCTTATGGTTTCTATCTCCACCACATTTTTCATATATTAATAAAGTTACCATTCTAATTCAGGCTTGAGTCACCTACTTCCTATTTGATCTCTCTGCCTCAAACTTCTTCCTCATTCCAATATATCTTCCACACAAGTGCCAGTGATTTTTCTATAGAGCCAATGAGATCATGTCACTCCCTGCCCTTTGCTATTCAATATCCAATATCCAATGACTCTCTGTTACCACTAGAATAAAATATAAACTCCTCTGATATTAAGCTCTAAACCACCTGGCTCCGACCCATTTTCTAGTTTCTTTACACATGACTCCCTTCTGAATATTTTATGGTACAATCAAATGGGCCTGCTGAGGCCAAGAAGCATTTAGTGTTTTACCCCCAAAGTTAAAGAATTAATTAATGGAAGAGCTGATCATAAATGTCAGGTCTTTTGGTTACAAGTCCTTTCTCCTTTATTTTATGCTTCCTCCTAGTATTCCCCTCCCCAAAATAATGCTATTTCTAAACCCCCTAAATAAAATGCATTTAGCTTTTTTCAGATAAATGTCCATATTCAAAAAAGTATTATTCATATGCTGGAAAGATTTCAAAAGGATATACTGGCTCTTCCTGTACTGTACAGGGAAAAAAAAACATATTATATGTCAATTTTTTTCTATTGTAGACACCTATTGCTGATCTTTTAAAATCTAATAATAGCATTGTGGCTTCATTTTTCCTTAACAAGATATGATGGAATCCAGAAGCCAGTAATCTAAAAGTTAATGTCAAATATTTAGACTCTAAAGAATATCAGGATTATTTTAAGTAGCAATGAACAAAGCTCAAATTTCAGCTCAGGGTTCCTGAGACTATAGACTGAGAACCAGATGAGAATATTTTCCTCTAGAAATTCCAGAATATTAAAATTATATCAGAGATAAATTGTGGAATTTAATAATATTTGAAACATGTTCCTGATTATTTTAAAGTTTGTAAGCATGTTTAAAGCACTAGAGGGATTACTAGAAGCCATTCAAGTCTTTTTCTGATGCCTCATAATGGTATGGAGTTGACTTAAAAGTGATTCTCAAAGATTATTCCCATTCAATGTAAAACCTGCCAGGTCCTACTGAGTTGACAAAGCTTCAGATATAGGTCTGACAAGTATACTGTATATCTGCCATCCAGGAACCAATCTAATTGGCCAATGGAGAGTAAATTTGTTGAGCTATCACAATTCATGAAGTCCATCAACCACAGCAGAGAGCATTATAAAACTACGCTCACCAATGATTCCACAGAGCTTTGAATTATTGAAGTCCTTTAATCAATAGGTGTTTATGTAAAGCCATGGTCAAAGTATAGTTAATTTTCTGTTGAATTTGATTAGATCATTGACTAAGTCTAAATAATTTAGAGAAGAGCAACTTTTTGTAAAATTTTAGAACAGGTAGGGACTTTAAAATTCAAAAGGAATCATTTTAAAGATAAGAAAAGAGGTCCAGAATGTTTAGATGATATAGTCATGGTCATAGGACCTTTGAGTTTCAAATTATGTCAAAATCCTGACATGATCTCATCAAGGATCTTATCCTAAGTAATCCAAAAAAAGAACTAAGAGAAATGGTCAACCAACCTTTGCTTGAATATCCCTGAGGGGAAGCCACAACCTTCAGTGGTAGTCCTTTTGGAAAGTTCTAATTATTTCTATGGAGGGCAATTAGGTAACACAGTATTTAGAGTAAAGGACCTAGAGTGAGAAAAAATAAATATTCCTGAATTCAAATCTGAGCTCAGACATGTACTAGCTGTGTAAGTGACATGACTTCAGCATTTAACCATGTTTGCCTCAGTTCCCTCATCAGTAAAATGAGCTGGAAAAGGAAATTGCGATTGTACGATTGCCAAGAAAATCCCAAATGGGGTTACAAAGAATTAGGCACAGTTGAAGCAAATAAATAACACCACCACCATAACAAATTGTTTACATATGCATAGAAATGTTGGAATTCCTTATCAGACTATACACCAAGAAAAAGGTCTATACCCACAATTCCTGATTTAAGATTCTAAATAATGATAAAGAGAAAAAAAGACTTTAGAAGGTCAGAAATACTAACCAATGTTGACATTTTATTTGATGCTATATTCCCAGCATGTCTAATAGTTTTTACAATGTAGTATCACATGACATAATATAAGGCAATACAATATAACAAAATATAATTAATATGATACAGTATATCAGGTAAGTAGCACAGTGGATAGAGTGCAGAATATGGATTCAAGGAGATTCATCTTCCTGAATTCAAATCTGGTCTCAGAAACAGATTAGCTATGTGATTTTAGGCAAGTCACTTAATACTGTTTGCCTCAGTTTCTCTATCTATATACTGAGCTGGAATAGGAAATGGCAAACCATTTCAGTATCTTGATCCCCAAAGAGATCAAAGAGTCAGATATAACTGAGAGCATTTTAACAATATAATCTCCTAAATGGGATGGACTATATCTTTTTTTATCCTTCCATTCCTAGTACACAGCACACCATCTAGCACACAGTACTTAGTATATGCTTTTTTAAATTAATTAATTAATGTGATTATAGTAAAGAATTGAAACACAAAGAGATCATACCCTAGAATATATCTTTCTATACAATTTGGGTTAGTCGCTCTAGCCTACATGAAAGCAAAGTTGTGAACCACAGAGCTTTGTAAAAACCAGCAGAAGCAAAGGCAGGTGGAAATTAAAATGTGAAATTTAAACCAGCTTTTTGGATTTAGCTCAAATTATGCACAAAAACTTGACACAGTTTTGTTTAATTTAAAATGAATTATTTTCTTCTCTTTGGAAACTAAGCAATATAATAAGATGGCTTTGTAATCTTTGGGAAAAAAACTTCCTTCTGTTCTCCTTCAAAATTCTATAGGTTTGAGGGCTTTTAGCTACAGACTGATGAAGAAAAAAAAAAGCATTTTCAATATCCTTTTTTTTCAATCTATGCAAATTGGAAGTTCTGAGACATTCTAGGGAAATTTGGGAGGGAAGGGGACATTTCCTGAATCAGTAAGGCTTTAAACTCACTAGTTCTGTTCATATTTATAAGTATATACTCTCAGACTAAATTTGAAAGTCCTAGGCTTTCATAATAAGAGTTATTTTGCCACACATTCACACAAGAAAAAAGACATTCTCCTTTAGCCATAAAGAAATCCAGGAGGTAATATTAATTTAATCTACCTAATCAGGTTAGCTAAGAGCAAAAAGACTATGTGGCACCCAAGCACTTAGGAGTCCTGCCATGGAGAGTAATGCTGTGTAAAGCAATTCTACACAATAGAGAAGGACTCCAAATTAATTCACAATAAGGTACAATGTAGACAATCTATATGGTTTTATAAAAGTTTAAAAAAAATAGAAGGATGGTGCATACACATTAAAAAAAGAAATGGGGGATCATTGGGAGTAAATATGGGTTCACCGGGAACCAACCCAGATAAACTGAACTTCATTTTTGAGTTACTAGACTGGCCCCATATTGTAGTAAATAAAGGGCCAAACTTGTCACAAAAACATAAACATAAGTTCTCTTCTAATGCATACTAGACAAATGATTATAGGCAAATTACTTAATCTCTCAGTGTTACACAGTGACTCTCTAAGACTAGGAATTAAAGCAGAATTGCTAATGTGCATGAGTAAAAAAACCATAGGAAGTTTCCCATACCAACAAAATCACTGAATTTCATCCTGCTGTGGGAAAAAAAAAAGAATTATATTGATTTAGATATTATATATCCATTTCCACAAGACATTTAATAACAATATAAGAACAACATAAGGAACAACCAATGTTTACATATCACTTCATGGCTTGTAAAATACTTTGCAAATATTAAGTCATTTTAATCAAATATTGTTGGGATTACTAGGTGAGAACTCGGGTTGTCTGGATAGTGACAAGGTGAGAATTCAGGTTGGACAATTACAAGGTGAGAACTCAGGTTGACTTGATGGAAGGAGCAGGCTCATTGGCTGAGGTGGTTCTTCCCAGAAGCCCTTGCATTATCCCACGCCCATTCTCTGGGAGAATAAAAGAGAGGACTCCCAGAGATAGAAGAAGACTCTGCATTGCATCAGGCTTGACGGGGCTCCCTGCAGGAAGGGAAGTCACTTCTCTGGACAAGAGTTAACAGCAACTGCCTGGAGACAACGGTTCGTTACAGGAAGAAGAATCTGTTGGAGAGATTTGAGTAGAAGACACAGCAGATCTCTTCCCAGAGAGTGATCCGGCAGCTTCTAGAGACGACAGCTCGTTACAATTGGCGCCCAACGTGGGGCAAGGACTTTTGCTTATCCTGACAAGAGGAGCTAGACCAGACCTTTGCAATTTGGCGCCCGAACAGGGACGCCTGTTCCTGTTGAGCCTATGGATCCTTTGCCTCCAGGCACAGTAGGCTTGACCATTTCACCTTCTGAGAGTGCCTACAAAACAGTGTCCATCCATATACTGATGTGGGAGACTGGAGAACATGTATCTAATATCCCAGTCACTAACACAGGCAGACAACGTGTGATTTATCAACCAGGAGAAGTAGTAGCATCAGGCTTATTGTTACGGACCCCTAATAAGCAACCTAGTGATAGTCGCCTAGATTTTGACTCCAATGAACAAAATCCAGGAATATATTGGACAGCAGCTGTGACAGCTGACCGACCTATGCTTACTATTTATATAAACGGAATACCATTTGAAGGATTGGTAGACACGGGTGCAGATCGTACAGTTATTAAAGGTGCCAATTGGCCCGGTCACTGGCCAAAGATTAAAGCAGACACCTATATGTCTGGGGTGGGAGGATCAATAGCAGCAGAAGTTAGTGCTAGGCCTTTGAGATGGGTATTTGAAGGAGAAACAGGAGCTTTTACTCCTTTTGTGGTTGAAAAAATCCCCATCAATCTGTGGGGAAGAGACATTTTACAGCAGATAGGATTACAAATAAGCACTTCGGCTTTTTAGGCAGGGCTGCTGTTGAAGGCCTACCTGCACTTTCACCAGTTCCTATTCAATGGAAGACTGATTCACCAGTGTGGGTAGAACAGTGGCCCTTAAGAAGTGATAAAATTCAGGCCTTATTAGACATAGTGCAAGAACAACTTGACCAAGGACACTTGCGGCCTTCTCTAAGTCCTTGGAATTCCCCAGTATTTGTGGTGAAAAAGAAATCTGGAAAATGGAGGATGTTAACTGATCTAAGAAGAGTAAATGAACAGATGGAAACTATGGGAACTCTTCAGCCTGGACTTCCATCTCCTACTCAGTTGCCAAGAGAATGGCCTCTATGGGTTATAGACATTAAGGATTGTTTCTATTCTATTCCTCTAGATAAGGAGGATATGAAAAGATTTGCTTTTTCAGTGCCTAGTGTTAATTTGGCCGAGCCTTATAAAAGATATGAATGGACAGTTTTGCCACAGGGAATGAAAAACAGCCCTACTATGTGCCAAATGTATGTTGCAGCTGCTCTTGCTCCAGCCTTTCCAAAAGTAATATTGTTACATTATATGGATGATATTTTGGGATGTGCACCTGAGGAACAAATGTTAGAGGCATGTCTACAAAGGACCATGGAAACATTAAAGTACTACAAACTACATATAGCTACAGAAAAAATTCAAAGACATGCTCCTTTTCAATATTTAGGATATGAAGTATATCCTAAGACACTCACAGTACAAAAGCTTTCTTTAAGAACAGAGAAGTTGAACACCTTAAATGACTTTCAAAAATTAATAGGAGATATCCAATGGATGCGTCCAGTGTTAGGCTTAACTACCAATCAACTACAACCTCTATATGACATTTTAAGGGGAGACAGTGCTTTAAATTCACCACGCCTGCTTACAAAAGAAGCACAAAAGGCTTTTGAGAGAAGTTGAACTGGCTTTATCCAATGTGGTTGAAAGAGTCACTCAAAAACCCTTGGAAATATCAGTTTTTGCTACAAAAGAGGCACCCACAGCAGTCCTTCATAAAGGAGACAGAGTGATTGAGTGGGTGAACCTCCCAGCACAACCAGAACAAAGCCTTACACCTTACCCAGTGCTTGTGGCTAGGATTTTATTAAAGGCTATTAAGAGAGTAACACAATTATCTGGAATAAGTCCTGAAAAAATATACACATTCTATACTAACGCACAAATTAATGTATGCTGTGAGACCATCCCAGAATGGCAAATTTTATTGGCCACCGCTCCAAATTTTGCACATGGATCTCCATTAAAGATTACCTGGCTACTACATAATTGGCGATGGATTTTTGAAGAAAAGGTTTCTAAGGTTCCTCTTAAAGGACCAACAATCTTTACAGATGCCTCCAAAGAAAATATTTGTGCCATATACTCTCATGATTTAACCATAAAGAGAGTAATCAGGACTCCTTTTCAATCCACTCAACAGAATGAATTATTTGCTATCATGCTAGCTCTTACTTATTACCCAGGAGACGTAAATATAATTACTGATTCAGCCTATTCAGTAGGTGTAGTACAAAGAATTGCCACAGCCCAAATAAAATTTGCAGCCTCCAATATTTATCAGCTCTTTAAGGAACTTCAAGAGCAAGTGAGAAAACATCCAGGCAAGATTTATATCTTGCATGTCCACTCACATAGTGGACTTCCAGGTCCCATTTTTGATGGAAATTCAAAGGCAGATAGCCTTCTAACCATGTTAGCCAGTAGTCCTTTATTTCAGGAAGCACAAGAATCTCATTCTAAATATCATCAGGCTGCTCGAGCTTTACGTTTACAATTTGGAATCACAAGAGAGGAAGCTAGGAGCATAGTAAAAAGCTGTACAGCTTGTCTTCCTTTCCACGCTCCTACACTCCCTCCAGGGAAGAATCCTCATGGTTTGAGACCCAATGAAATCTGGCAAATGGATGTGACCCATTATAAATCTTTTGGTCGTCTATCTTTTATTCATGTCGTGGTAGACACCTTTTCAGGATTCACATTTGCAATGCCAGCAGCAAAAGAGACAGCCCGAGTGGTCACTGAATTCCTTATACAAGCTTTTGCAATTATGGGTGTGCCACAAGCAATAAAAACAGACAATGGACCTGCATATACGTCCAAACATTTTACACACTTTTGTGCACAGTATAAGATTTTACATACCACGGGCATACCCTTTAATCCTCAAGGGCAGGCAATAGTAGAGAGAAGAAACAGAGATATTAAGACACTCCTCCAAAAACAAAAGAAAGGGGGAGCCACAGGTAGCCCTAGGGAACTTCTAAATTTAGTTCTCTATACCATTAATTTTCTAATTTTTGACAAAGATGCACTGGCTCCGGCAGACAGGTTTTATAACCCACCAGAAGGGCAGTGTCCAGTGCGAGCATCTCCACTGTCCTAAGATAATCGCCAGGTGATGTGGAGAGATCCAGAAAGTGGTGAATGGAAGGGACCAGATAGGTTAACTGCCTGGGGGAGAGGGTTTGCTTGTATTTCTTCAGCAGGAAAAGGAATCAGATGGGTGCCAACGAGTCATATTAGCCTTGTCCATCAGAGAGAGACAGAAAAAGAGAAAGACCTCAAAATAAAGGAGAAGATCTAAGAAACATCTGACACTGAAAGAGCATGGATAATAAGAAGACTGTTAAAGAACTTTAAAAACCAGCAGGAATCATTGGACTTCCTCACACAAGATGAGACTAATGGACAATGGACTTATGGACATTTATAAATTTTCAATTTATGATTATTTGATTATGTTATTTGTCATATACTTCTAGCATGTATTATGTTACTATGTTACTATGTGCTTATGTAATTTATGTAATTATGTGTAATACTTCCCATATTGATGGATTTATGTTTCAAGATCATGACTGTCCTATGTTCTAAATCAAAAGAAAGGGGGAGATGTTGGGATTACTAGGTGAGAACTCGGGTTGTCTGGATAGTGACAAGGTGAGAATTCAGGTTGGACAATTACAAGGTGAGAACTCAGGTTGACTTGATGGAAGGAGCAGGCTCATTGGCTGAGGTGGTTCTTCCCAGAAGCCCTTGCATTATCCCACGCCCATTCTCTGGGAGAATAAAAGAGAGGACTCCCAGAGATAGAAGAAGACTCTGCATTGCATCAGGCTTGACGGGGCTCCCTGCAGGAAGGGAAGTCACTTCTCTGGACAAGAGTTAACAGCAACTGCCTGGAGACAACGGTTCGTTACAGGAAGAAGAATCTGTTGGAGAGATTTGAGTAGAAGACACAGCAGATCTCTTCCCAGAGAGTAATCCGGCAGCTTCTAGAGACGACAGCTCGTTACAAAATATTATTATTACCCATTTTACAGAAGAGGAAACTGAGATAAACAAATTAAATAATTTGCCTAAAATCACAAAGTTAATCAGTGTTTGAGGCTGGATTTGAACTCATGTTTTCCTGACTCCATGTTCAGTACTCTTAATAGTGTGCCTCCTAGCTGTGAATTGAAAATTTAAATATGCACAACTAAATCCTACTAAATTAAGAGTATAATGGGGGCACCTAGAGAGTACTCATCCAGTCAGGAGGATCTGAGTTCAAATCCAGCCTCAGATACTTAATATTTCCTAGCTATATAACACTGGGAAGTCACTTAAACCCAATTTCCTCACCAAAGGAAAAAAAAAATGAAAAAAATAGTATGCTGACAATGCAATGGAATTTTTTAAACCCACTATAGTAGAAATTAGGAAACGATATTCTAATCCTAGATCTAGAACTAGAAGTCAAATTTTTTCATTTGAAGGTGAAAAAGAGAAGTTTACCAAAATTTCTACAATTTAAAGACAATTTCTACAATTTCCAACATGGAAAATTAGGAGTAGACTATAATTAAAAGACCATTTGAACAGATGTTTGTATTATTATTTTTGGTTGTAACTCCTCAAAGGAAGGGATTGTATGTAATTTAACATATTTAGCATGTATTGGTCAACCTGCCATGGGGGGAGGAGAGGAAAAATTAGAACAAAAGGTTTGGAAATTGTCAATGTTGTAAAATTATCCATGCATATATCTGGTAAATAAAAACTATTAAATAAAAAAGGAAGGGATTGTATCATTTATGCTCACTCTCACTGAGTAGCACCAGTCGCAATGAGATGGATATTTAATACATGATTGTGATGACTTATACAATATTTTATTTTAGGAGGTATGATTCCTTTGATATGATTTCTAAGTCTTTGCCGAGCAGAGACATAAAGAAAGTAATTAAAGGAAATACCTTAGGAGTCAATTGCAGTTTTGTCAATGGGGATGATTAAGTATTTCCAATTTAATTTTTTGTTATTTATGTCTGAATCTGTTATCCTATTTGGGGTTTCCTTGGCAAAGATATTGAAAGGACTTATCATTTCCTTTTCCAACTCATTTTATAATTGAAGAATTTGAGAAAAACAGGGTTAAGTGACTTATCTAGGATCATACAGTTAGTAATCATCTCAGGTCAGATTTGAACTTCACAAGATGAATCTTCATGACTCTACCGGGCACTCTATCTACAATGCCACCTAGCTGCTCCATCTTTTCTGAGATATGAAAGCTACCTTATTACCAAAATTTTAAAACAATTTCACAGAAAAAGGAACTATTATAAATCTCCTGTTTTCTGAAGCATGTACACAATATTATGAGAGATACCATGCAATGCTCTATATAATGCCCAACCTAGCAAGTGGAAAATTCAGGATGTTATGCCAACTCTTACTTTATTTTTACTTGAGCTATAGTCAGTCTTACTTCTCTATCCTTCAGTTTGTAAAACTTGTAAAATGAAAATGTGAATATTTAATCCCTCATTAATCAGAAAATGTTCAAACTAGAAAAGATCTTTGAGGTTATTTATAGTAGGAAAATTATAACAAATATTAATAACTGACATTTATTTACCAGTTTAAAGTTTGAGAGCTTCAGGATTGTTGGTGCCTGGCACACCAAAATTCAAGTATGAACTGGACCTTAGTCTCCACAGAACATGAGCAATATTTTAGTGGATTCCAGATCAGCCATCCCTCATTCTCCAGACTATGTCACTGTGTCTTAGCTGAATCTACTCCTCCAGGCCTCTTCTCCCATCGGTGAATTCTCCCCAGAACTGGCATTTTGGGGGAGGACTCCAGGCCAGCCATCCCCCCTCCTTCTCTAGACTATACTAATATTCTCCTCTGGTCATCTTCATCTCCCTACTATATACAAATGTTTGGCTTCATTATTATGTTGTTTTCCTGTATTAGAACATTAGAACATTGAAGACAGGACTGCCTTTCTTTTTGCTTATACTTATATTCCAGTGCATAGCACAAAGCTTTGATATTGTAGTTATTACTGTCTTATTGCTGAGTAATAATTTACTCCTTTATTTCTTTGGCTTTTCACAACAACCCTAGGAGGTTAAGAATTGCAGGTTTAATTGTCTCTCTTTTATAGATGAAGAAGCTGAAGTTCAGAGGTATACAGTGATTTGCCCAGGGTCAGACAAGTAATATCAGAGGGATTATCTATTTTATCTCCTCCATTCTGTAGATTCAATTCAATAAATATATTGAGCACTTTCTATGATCATATTGCTGGGAATATAGAGACAAAAACAAATAAGTACATGTCCTAACAATGCTTACCTTCTCCTAGAATATACATTAACCAGTAAATAAACATATAATCAGGCACTATGCTAAACACTGAGGATACCAAAAAAAAGCAAATAAATATATATAAAGCAAGCTATCTACAGGATAAATAGGAAATAATTAACAGAGGGAAGGCACTAAAATTAAGGAGATCGAAAAAGGCTTCTCACAAAACGTGGTATTTTAGTTGAGAAGTGGATTTGAGAATGTAGAGCACCACAGACATTGAAAGACAGCCAGAGAAAATGGTCCAAACAAGAGATTGAGTAAGTTGTGGAACACCCAGAAGGCCAATGTCACTGAATTGAAGAATATAGTCAGGGAGTAAGGTAAAAAGACAAGAAAAATAGAGAAAGGACTAGGATATTAAGAGTTTTGAATGCCAAACAGAGGATTTGTATTTGATCCTAGAAGCAATAAAAAGTCACAAGATTTTATTGAGTAGGGAGTTAGGGAGCAAGGGGTCATAAAATGGTCAGGCCTATGCTTTAGGAAAATCACTTTGTTAGCTGAATTGAGAATGAATTGTATTTGGGAGAGACTATATCTATCTACCTATTTGCATTTGTATATACATAGGTATATAATGTAAATGTGTATATGTGTGTGTTTGTACATATATATATATATATATATATATATATATATATATATATAATAGATGTATATGTTGGTATATATTTTATGTGTTACAACAATTAATTAACTTTTAAAATTATATTGGCTCTCAGTTTTACTTGATCCTCTTATCTATTTTACATTTTGACATAGTTGATATTTATCAATCAATCAGCCGTCAAGTATTTATTAAATTGCCTTCTATGTATCTTAAAAGATTCAGATAATAATGAGCTGACATCTTTAATTCAAGAGAAAAATATGAATAAAAAGCAAAAAGTATAAATATGAATTTAATAAAACAAGTATATGCAAAGTTATTAAATACAAACTAGTTTGAGAGGTTTGGGTTAGAAACAAAAAGTTTTTCTGCACAAGATGGCTTCTGAGCTTTATCTTAAATGAAGAAAAGGCTTTTAAAAGACTGAGATGATGTTGAAGTGCCTTCCAAGTCTGAGTGTTAGCCACTAAAAATGGATAAAGTTGGAGATTGAGTGCTGTTTGTGAGGGAAAAGGAGAAAACCAATTTGATTGAATCTCAGAGCATAGGAGGAAGAGTAGTATCCAAGGAAGCCAGCTTCAATGAGGAATTGGGAAAGCTATATAGGACTTCAAAAATTAAAGAAAGAAATTTATATCCCATCTCAAAATTAATAAGAAACCATCATAATTGACTGAATAAGGAAGTTATATGAAAATAACTGTGCTTAAAGAAAATTACTTTGTCAACAATGTATTAGAGTGGTGTAGAGACTTGAGGAAGGAAGACAAATTAGGATGCTGTGGAAATAATATGAAGCTGATAATCTGGGTATATGGAGAGGACTCAGATGAGAGCAATATTGTGAAGGTAATAAAACAGCAAATTTAGCAACTTATAGGATATGTGGAGTGAAGGAGAATATAGAGTCCAGAGCAATGCCAAATATACAATTATGGTAGTGCCTTCAGTATAAAGAACTACATTTGGAAGAAGGGAAAGGGTGTTATGAGGGAAGATCATGAGTTCAGTCTTAAATATGTCACTTTTAAGATAACTCTGGCATAACTAGTTTGAAATTGGCTATATCTGACTAAAGCTCATGACAGAGACTGGGGCTATATACGTAGATCTGGGAGTCATTTACATAGAGATGATAATTAAATCCATGATAGTTCATGAAATTATTAAGAGAGAGCATATAAATGGAGAAAGAGTACCAAAAATAGAATACTAGGGAAGACAGAGAACTAGAGGGCATAATGTTTTTGATAAGACTCAGAAGGAGTCTTAGCTAAATAAAGGAAAACAAGGAGAAAGTAGTAGCATGAAAACCTTAAGAGAAGAGACTGTGCAATAGGAGAAGATTAACAATAGTGTCAAATGAAGAAAAAGGGACTGAAACAAGACAATCAGACTTGTCAGATAAAAAATGATTGGTAATTTTGAAGAAAGCAGTTTCAATTGAGTGCTGCTAGAATCCAGATTGCAAAGGAATGAGGAGTGAATGAAAAGAGATCCAGTTAAAACAATGAGTTCAGACAACTTCTTCAAAGAGTTTGGCTGTCTTGAAAACACTTACATGAACTGATACAAAGTGAAATAAGCAGAACCAAGAGAACATTGTATGCGGTCCCAGAAATATTGTATGATGATCTATTGTAAATAATTTAGCTATTCTCAGAAATACAGAGTATTATAAAAGATTTATGATGCTGTCTGAATGCAGATTGAAGCATGCTTTTAAAATTTTTCTTGAGGTTTTTTTTATCTGCATTTTCTTTCACAACAAAACTAACATGGAAATATGTATTACCATATTAAATTTCTTATCTTCTCAATGGAGGGATTGAGGGACAGAATTTGCAACTCAAAAAAATTTAAAAACTAATATTAACATTATTTTTACACATAATTATGAGGAGTAAAATATTAAAATTTTTAAAATACAAAGAATGTGACTGAGAAAGAGAAGAGAATATGAGAGAGAGATTAAAGATTTAAGAGAATAATTGAAAAATCAAATTGCCAGAAAAAATGGGACAGAAAGGATCAAATATACTTATAAAGGGGCTGACTTTCATAAGATGAAGAGCCATTTCTTTGTCAGAAATTAAAGAAAATTGTAGAGCGTTAGGCAAGAAAAATGTTTGGAATAGCTTCTGTGAAGACAAAGATAGGATGAATTAGGGGAAAAGAAAAGGATTGCCTGGCATTAGTGAAAGCCCAGTTAAAGTTGGAGAAGATGCATTTATTGTGTATCCAATTAGAAAGTTTGTGAAGCTTCCTCAAGCATTTTTTCAGCAGTTTATCAGTAGGGGTTGAAGAGGAGAATGGTAGGAGTAATCCAGGACTAAGATTTGGTTTAAAAAAAAGAAGAAGAAAAAGGGGAAAAGTGAAAGAAGAAGGGAATAGGGATTCACGAGCAGAGGAGAGTATGAAGGCCCCTTTTTTACTTTGTTCCCTAAAAATTATTTTTATATTTAATTTTATTAGTTCAATGAACAAAAATCTACTTTCTCTCCTCTTTATACCACGCCCCTCATTGAAAAGAAAAAAAAAAAAAAAAAGCTTGTGACAAATTTAAAATAAATCCTCACGTTGGTCACAGTAAAGCATAGAACCAAAATGGCTCATTATTGAGTTGAGTTTGAAAGGATTCAAAAGACATGGCTATGGCCTGAGAAGATACTGGAGGATAGGACAATTAAAGGATTTGTTAAGGGAGAAGAATAGATGTAGAGAGGATGTAGGAGAGGTAAAAAGATAAAAAGTAATGGTCTAATAGTTTCTAATTAGGAAACTTGAACACTTTGAGATGTGATGAGACTTAGTGTGTGATGAAGCAATCCTATGTAATGGATCAGGTAGAGCGAAGTAGTAGGTTATAGGACTGAAAAATGTTGAGGAAATAGAAAGTTAAGGTTTTGGGGGAATATCTACATTGATATTTAAGTCCCCTCATAAGTAAGAAGGAATTGAGGAGAAGAGGAAGATGATGAGTCAGACCCTCAATTCTCCTTAAGAAAGGAAAAGGATTCATGAGTGGAAATTTTTTAATTTAGTAGATTTCAAAACATGAAAGTCACTGAATGAAGAGGTAAATTGAAAGACCGGAAGTAACAATGAGGAAAAGGAATATTCTAATTGCCTCTCTAGGACTAGTTTGATGGGGAAAGGGGAAGTGAGAGAAAGTACAAACAATGCTAGAAAGGATATTTAGGGATATAATGTTGTCAGAAAGGAAACATGTCTCAGTGAAGGGTAATAAATGAGTATGACAGGAAGAAATTCTGTATAAAGGAGAATCTGTTCACTATGGTCAACTCATTACCAATACAATTACAATGAATGTCTCAAAGCCACCAATTAGGAAAAGTCCTACTATTTAGACAGGTTTGGTTTCCTGCCTTAATTTAAATTTTTACAGATCTCTAACTTTTTATCTTGTTATGCGTGAAGCAAAAATAGGATACAGAAAATATTTTAGTAAAAGAAGCAAGTAGAATATATAACAATGCGAAAGAGGGGAAGTTGAGGAAAGAACTAATCTTTTTATTTTTCCTGGAACTTCCATTAGTTCTTGACGAGGTGAGTACAACCAAAACTGCCCCTCCCCAAGTCCTTTCCTCTAATTTGCCAGTAGGGAACTGATCCCTTTTCTGCTGAATTTAGCCAACTATTCATTAATTTTTCAGTCTCATGATGCAGTAGCTAGAGGACTGGGTCTGCAGTTAAGAAGACCCTTACTGGCTATTTGACTACGAGAAAGTAATTTACCCTCTATTTGCCTCAGTTTCCTTAACTGTAAAATAATAGCACCTACCTCCAGGGTTGTTGTGAAGATCATATGAGGTAATTAAAAAAAATAGCTCAGTGTCTGGAACATAATAGCTATTTAATAAATGCTTACTTCTTTCATTACTTCCTTTCTTCCATTCTTCCTTTCTTCCCTTCTTACTTCTTTTCTTCCTTTGTCTTTCTTCTTTTGCTTTTTGCCATTGTGCCTTCCATTCTTTTGGGCTCAGCTTGTTAAGTCCCAAGCAGAGCTAGGAAAACTGTCTCTTCACTGCAGCTGCAGCTGTTCCTCAGTTTTTACAGTCCTGACTCCTTCCTCTCAGTTCATTCCTACAGATTCTTTTTTAACAACTCCTGGGTGTGTCTCCAGTTCAATAATTTCAATAGTCTCAAAGAGCTGTCAGGGGTAGAAGGAAATATATGTGTGCGATTCTTTTAATTACACAATCTACATATCTCAGCAATATCAATCAATTCTCAAATCTTTATTATATTCATGTACAGTATTCATATGATTCAGAGATTGATACTTAAAGGTACTCACATGTGGATTCATGAAGGGAATAAAGATATGCCAAAGCCAGGAAGAGCCCTATCTCCTCAGGGACTATGTATTGAGGGAAGGTGTGTGTGTGCAAGGGAGAGTGTTCTACCAAGTAGGCAAGAAAGTTTTCAAACTGCAGTTCTTTCTATGCTTCCTTAGTAACTACCCAGGAAGTATCCAACCACAGTGAAACCATCTTCAGCCCATTTAAGCCCTGGGAAACTCTGAACATACCAGGGCATTTGCTTTTTGGGAGCAAGATAGGATTAGAGAAGCCAAGGTACCAGAGTGGGGACCTGTCCACAAGTCACTAGGTTACCTCTTTCTAAGATTATATCATCTTTCATTTATTTATTCACAGATCATGTATACTTGCTGAGAATTTTTTTTTTAATTAGAGGAAAATTTGATTCCGGAGACTGCTTCCTCCAATGTTAACCTTCCTCTTACTGAACTTCTCATAAATAAAGATCCACAAGTAAATAAATGTTAGAACCATATTAGAAGATGGCAGAGAAGGCTTCAAAAAAACTGAAGTGGTATTCCTGGTTTTTCCATTACACATGCTATCTTCAATTACACATATCTATGTGACTATAGGCAAATCACTTGATATTTTCTAACTCTAACATTAAATTTCATTCTTTTCTCTCTATGTAAACTAGGAGTGAAAATCCCTGCCTAACTCATAAAGTTGCAGTGAGAAATCAAAATATTTTATAGGCTGCTACACAAATGTAAAGAGAATTGTCAAATGAATCTAAGATACCATTATTGTTCAAGGAATTGTTGATCAAAGAATTAGAGCTAAAAGGGACTTCAGAGTCCATCCTTTTATTCTACAAGGCTGGAAACTTTCCTTTTTTATAGTTAATCTCCTATTCAGTTGGTGTAGGATGATAGGATTTAGGATCACTGACTTCAAATTAGATTTCTGATTTCAATCAGAACTCATCTGGTTCAATTCCCCTATTTTAAAGAGAAGATTGACCCCCAGAGAAGTATACAAACTTGATGAAGGTCACACAGCAAGTAAGAGGCAGAGTCAGAACCCATATCCTGACTTTATATCCAGTACTTTCCATGACACTCTCATTGTCTCCTTATTTAAATTCAATTTCCCATACTAAAAACCTTTAGAAACTTAGAAGATAATTAATCAAAAAAAAAAAAATTACAAGACATAAAGCACCACAACCTCCTTACAACCTCATGCTTTTCTCTCTTAATGCTTAGCACAGTTATGGATAACAAACATCAGGTGAATGAATCATGTAGTACAAACCGCTAGCATACCCAGAGGTTATGAAGCTTTGCAAAAAGGAAAAAAAATAAACCTATTAGATGAAAATTCTAGTTTCCTAAATGCAAACTGGAATGAAAAAACTGGAAAGAAAATTTCAGAGCTGGTATTTTCCTTAGAAATTGGTGAAGAAAAAGGAGGATAATAGGAGGCTTAAAGAATTGTTTTTATAAGGACAAAAAAAGAATGGGAAAAGTAATGGGCAAAAATAGGCCATAACCATGGCCATAAAATTCATCAAACTGATGACTAAACAAGGGTAGTTGACCCATACAGAGATTTCCATTGACCCCCTTAACCCAAGCCAAGAAGTCTTGCTAAGGTGATGACTGAGCAAGAGATAATTATGAGGGAAAAAATGCCTACTCCAAATTCACATCTTCTCATTTTATTGGATGCTGTTTGAGCCCCCTCGGAGACCAGGATATGAAAAGAATAGCATGACAGAAGAGGAGTGGGAAGAAAAGTAGTCTTGGAATAAAGCCAAACAATGTGGAAGTCATTGAGACTTACCAGGATAATTTCCATAATCGTTTTTGGATGCACAATAGCTAGAGAGTGTGCCATAGATTCCCATTTATTGGGGTTCTGGGGTTACAGCTTTTATAAAAGAAAGCTGTCCCATTGCCTTTTCAGATTTTCATACAGCCTTTATTAAGGAGTTTGTTGGTATAATGTCTAAGATTGACACATTGATTTTTTTAAATAGATTATGACAGAAAAACTCTAATGTTCTGTAGTGGTTGTTATTTAGTTTTATTCATTTATTCCATTAATAATTTTATCTGTTAATGTAAGAAAATGTGTTTTGATAAATCAATTTATCATCAATTAAAGAAATATTTTCTGATTGTAGGACTAAGCACAGAACTGTGCAAATATCAATGAGATAATTTTGAGCAAAAATTACAGTGCAAGCAATAAACCTTTCTACTATATGATAACTGAAAAAAATATTTCCCACCATTCCTAAAAACAATTTGCTAGCATTTCAACAAATAGCAAATATTTTTGCAGTAACTTGCAATAAAGCACAAATGTATGAGGAAAATATGCTTTATCACCAGTAGTGATATGATCAGTTAAATAAATTCTGTTCACCAACCATTTTGTGTTTCTAAAATGTGCAGAATCCTTCATTGAAATTTTCTGACATGAAATTCTGGCATGAAGATGACTATGGAGGCTAGTAGGTTAGATCAGCAGAGTACAAAATATGGCAAATTCTCTGAATCTGGAAAAGCTTGAGATTCAAGCTTGAGTGTTGAAGCCTTAACTTCATAAGTACCTACTCCAGCAAAAAATGAATAGCAAACAGGCCTAATAAAGAATTTAATAAATTCCTACTACATACAGGCTCTCTGGTAGGTCCTGGAGATGCAATGACAAAAATGAAACATTTTTTGCCCTCAAGAAGATTGGATTCTATTAGAGGAGACAACTGTTTTTACAAAAATAGAGACAAAAATAAGTACAAGGTCATTTTGGGGGGAAATATTTTCCCCTGGTGGGAAATCAAGAAAGATTTATACAGAAGATGAAGCATAAATCACAATCATAAGATGGTAGGGAATGAATTTGCATTGCAGGAAAATGTCACAGCAACAAAAAAACTTATCTACCAAGATCAGAGGAGTTATGAACTTTGTCATAGGTAAAGTATATACACCAAGGAAATCATGAATCCAAATAAGAAAGTATGCTAGACATTGCTGAAAGAAATAAAAATGTAGAGACTGGGGAATAAAAATCATCTAAACAAAGAGTTTCTATATCCACAGAAGACTGGCACTTCCATTTTTAAGGCCAAGCTTTAAGGATTCTTCAAAACTGGACTGTTCTGAGACTACATTTCAGGAAAATTTTCCATATTCCCTGACTTGGGGGTAGTGCCTGGAGGTGGCTTTCTGATTTCTGCTTCTTGTTCTGCTTAAAAACTCTCCTGGAAAGCACAAATATTTGGGAAGTGAAGGTGAGAAATACGAAGGTCACTGAAAGAATTTCCTAGAGCTAAGGCAAGAAAAGTCTGTCTGGCTATATAGGGCAGGGCTAATCCTCTAAAAGAAGTTCCTGAAAAGTGAGAAAAAGTAATTCATCCAGTTTTGAGGTTGATGGGGGTGGGGGAATATAGAATGGCTTTACACATCACTTCATATATTGTTTATAAGGGATAAGAGAGGAAGACAATGAAATGATCCAGAAGAGCAATAGTTAAGAGGAAAGTAATTCTACCTCCTTGATGTTCAGATCTTCACACCAGCTGGAGCAGGATGGGAATGAGGAGTATGTATGTAAGAAGCAGTGACCAGAGGTAGCAACTAAGGGAAAGGGCTATGGGTTATTAAGGTGAGAGAAAAGAAGGCAGAGTGCTATCTGGCTTTCCTTGCTGGGGTCTGCCTTTCAGTCCATTCCCCTAGTTCCACGAGTGATGATTAAGCTGTCAAGAGAAACAGTAAGGAGTCCAGGCCAATGGCAGACCTCTGAACAGAGAAACATTGACTATAGGAATTCCTGTCTGCATCATGAGTTGTGTTTTTACAGAGGGCAAGAACATTAAAATGTATTTTGGAGGGCATGTGACTGCCTATAATACTGTTTGGAGCAGTCTGGGTCTGAGGAAAGCTATATAAATCCAAGTGCATGGTAATTGTATGTGTGTGTATTAATGTATGTCAGTGTCTGTATATGTATATGTATATGTATGTTTGTATATAACGTATATCTTTTTTTTCCTTTTAAGGATTCTAGGCAAAAGGTAAAAATGCTATACAGTTAAGCAAGTCCTCTTCACTTGGCCAGCAACTTTATTATGTCAAGGTCAGTGGTCCAGGGCTCAGTTAAATATTGTACATTGGGGAGGGGGGGAGTTTTTATTGGTTGATGGTTCCAGTACAAATTTTGACTGGGTAAATTCATAATAAACACATTCCTTAGACTAGGAGAATCTGGCCCCTTACACTAATGCCTTGGAGTAGAAGTCTGGCCACCTAGAGAGACATACAGGCTAGAATGAAAGGCCACCCACTCTCTAAGAACTACAGAGCACTTAGCCTTTCCTGAGTAGTACCCTCTCAAGGAGATGAACCATATACCTAGTAGTCTGAGCATGTGACTTTTCAGGACCCTGTCCCTTTTAGTGACTAGTTATACCATCTGGCATTTCAACATAGATATAAAGTTTAAGCTGAGTTACTTTAGATGTTATCTAGTGCAACCATCTCATTTTGTAAACATTTATACAGTTTTTTTTTCCATTTATATAGTCTTTAATATTTCCTCACAATGATCTTGAAAGTTATGCACATACTGTTATCGCCATTTTACAGAAGAGAAACTGAGACTCCAAGAGCCTAAATGGCTTTTCCAGTTTAACAAGCACTAAAAATTGGAGCTTCCTGGTCTTACTCCACTGTTTTCCACTATATTATGCTATTTCCTCATCTTATAGATCAAGATTTTTAAAAGGAGGGAAATTATTGATGACATCATTAGAGTGAAAAGGGTTAAAGGAATGAAAGAATTTTTGATATGCTTAGAGAATCACTCTTAAAATGAAAATGAGTCTATTAACTTTGTTGAGCCACAGCTCTTCCCAGATCTGCTTCTCCTTATGAATTTCCTCCGTTTTCTCTCTCTTTCCTCGTTAAAGCAAATGTCCTATGACAGGACTACTCCCCATCATTACTAATACAAACTCAGAGACTTAATTTTTAAGTCTATCTCCACCACACAAATTTTTAAAAGATACTAACTTCAAATACTTCATATCCAAAGCAAATCTTTGAAAACCACCCTGAACAGCGTTCTTCTTCCATCTCCTCCCATTACTTTAGGGACTGATTCAGCAGTATTTATACCTATGACACCCACACATAACTATGCCTTGATTCCTTCATTCTGTTTTATTAGATTTGGAGCAGATAACCAAAATGGAGTGGGGAGAGAAAACAGCTTAGGGCAAATAACAAAGTACAATTGGATACACTTATCTCATGTAAACACAGCTTTAATTAACTGAATCATTTCTTAAGCAATTGTAAGGAAAGTATGTAATAGATCTTAAAGTCTTATATGTTTTGTCCAATCTGGCAAAGTTTATCTGGAATCATCTGCAACAACCACTTTCAAAATATGGCCAGTTGTCTAAACCAAATTACTTCTGACTCCACAGTAGCATTGGCCCATGAAATAAACTTCTACCAGAAACCTAAGTTCCCAGCAGCAATTATCTGTAATGGTCTCAAAAACTGTTATACTATTTGAAGAGATGTCTCGGAAAATGGTCAATAATGAAGCTCATGAAGAAAGGCAGTATAGTTAAAATAGAATTGTGCCTCTGCAACTACTAAGTATTTGACATTGGAAAAGCACTTGATCTTTCTGGGCCTCAGTTTCCTTATCTGTAAAATTAAGATATTGTACAAGATGGCCTCCAAGATCAAAAATATGATCTTAAGTCAGGGATGGTCTTGTGAATTTAACTCCTAAAAGAAGCCATTTCTCAGAAGTACTTTATAGTCACTAAATGCAAAATATAGTGACAATGTCATTAGTTAACTATCATCACATTCTCATTCACCCCATCTAGATCCAAAATAAACTGATGGAGTCATTTTGTATGAGGTCTTTACTATGGGCCAGAGTTGAGTCCTGTCACTCATTTATATCTCTTCCTTAACGGGCAGCAATGACTCCTTTAATTTGGCCCTAGTGAGGAAGTTAAAAAGGACTTGACTCAGTCCTTCTGCAAAGTGGAAATCAAATCCCTTTGTTAGTCTTCAAAAACTCTAGGCGTAGGCAGACAAACATAACAGGAAGGCACTGAGCACATTCATAACTCCGGAAGCAAACAGAGAAAGCAGCAGCAAACAGATCTTCCTTGGCAAACTGGCTCCAACAGCCGCAAAACTTTGTCTCTTCAGGTCACATTAGACCTGATTCTTCTGTCTTTTAGAGTAACAGTCTGACTGTCAAAGGGCACCTTAATGAGAAATGCTTGCTGCTGATGTAATTATTGATGATTGCCTCAGTATTTTCAATGAGCTACTACTCTTCATAGGATATAAGATGAAGTTATTTCTAAAGAGATCCAATGAATATGATTATTTGTGTGCTGGCAAGCAGATTTACAATCCACAATGTAATACCAAAATTACAACAACAAGGGGGAAAAAATAGTGCATTCAGTTCCAAGTCCAGCTTTGAACTACTTCATCCTGAGTGTTCTTTATGTTGATTACCCCCCAATTACATGTAATGTAGACCCCAGCAAAGTGGAGACAGTATGTGATAGTTTGATTAAAGTAAGCCCACAGGGAAGAGAAGAGATCCTGCAAACCCTCAGTTTTTACCTAACCTAAAATACATGAAGAAGGGAATGCAGAAAACAGATCTGACAAGTCCTTGAACAATGTTTCAGCTTTCTCATGCCTCAAAATCATTTTCTCATGTCAGGACTGTTATTTGCTCTAAAGTGATTCCTATGTGAGGGCAAATTCAGTGTAACCTTTCCCACACGCCTTCATCAAAATGGTTTAAAGAGGAACTCCCCTCACTGGCAAAACTAACAAACACCCTGTATCAGGCTAAAGTCCAGAGCCAGTAATGCAGTATATATTCTCTTTTTCATGGGCATGTTAATTACAATTTTTCAGAAAAAGACAGATTTGTCCCTAGTTGGATCCAGATCTTATCCTTTGCCCAACTTATTTTGTTAACAGAATGACTAGAATATTTGTGGGAATAACTAAAAAAGCAACAGACACCAAAGACATCCAAAAAGTATGGACACCCTGGTAAAAAGCTGAGCTTACTGTACATTGAAAGAAGCTGGAAGAAGTCAGGTTTCTTGGGTTTTTTTCTTTTTCTTTTTTAAAAATGTTGGCAGACATAAGGAGAAACTGAAGTTTTCTCCCTCCTATGAAATGAGAAGGGAAGAGTGAATCACTTTTGCTAAAAAAGTGAAAATTTAATCCGCAATCAATTCTATTCAACATTTATATTTACATGTGCTGTGTCCTGAGTAATTGCTCTGGGCACTGTGAAAGCTATAAAGTTTACATGAGACAAGTTCAGTGATTTGGGTTCAAATCTCACATCTGCTGCTTACCATTTGTACGATTTTAGGTAAGTCACTGAATTGGTGTAGGAATCCTGAATCCTCTTTTGTTCAATCTTATTTTCTCTTTTCGTCTTCTTTTTTGTTAACCAATTCTGGTTCTAAAACTTACTATTTAACTACTGGCAAATCACTTTACTTTCCTTAGCTTCATTTTCCTTATCTATTAAAAAAAATGATTATAATGTATTCTCTACAGCCTGTTGTGAGGAAAGTATCTTGTAAATTTTAAGTGCTATATAAATGTTACTTATTATGAATAATTTCAAAATGTTTAACATATTTGTAAATGGCATGAAGCTAGTTAGAATAGCTTAATCCTTTGAATGACAGAATTTAGCTCTAAATAGATTTGATGGACTATAACAACATGTTAAATCTAATGAGACAAATTTAATAGAGATAAATATGACATCCTATACTTACACTTAAAAATTATCAATTATACAAACAAAGGGAAAGGATGACATAGATGCTAATATATGTGAAAAATATTTGAGAGCTGCAGTAGACTGTAAAAATTATAAATACTTAAATTAACTCTAAAGGACATATGAAGAAAGGTGCAATCTGCATCCAGAGAAATAACTTATAAACAAAAGTTATATATAGAATAATTTCTTATATATATAACATATACATATATATACACATATATACCTACTGCATATGTATATAGTTGTGTCTAATGGTAGTCATCTCTAGAGTGGGAAGAGAGAAAAAGAAAGAAATTTACATAAATTTATTATATATTTTTAAAAATAGCAAATTGTACATAATAGATTTGCTTTTCATGTATAATCATCGTTTTAATTATACAATATTATGAAAATGTTTGTTTTATTCCATAAATTAAAAATCAAATATTTTTTTTAAAAAAGAATCTCTTGTTAAACATGGTAGCATGTGGAAAATGACAGCCTTAAATAGAACAGAAGCAATATCCAGAATAAGAAATGCAAGACAGTCTCTTAGACCACATCTGGAGTACTAAATTTGGATCTTAATGCTACATTTTAGGACTATCAACAAAACAAAGTGAGCCTAGAGTAAACATTAAGATAGTGAGTAGATTTAAAAGAAAATGTGCCATATGAACATTAGTTATTGAAAGAAATAGAATGAGAGTGGGTCTACTTAGCTATCATCTATCTAGTTTATGGGAAACAACATTATTCATATATAAAATATATTCTACTTATACTTATATCATGATATATTATCTCACCCTGCTAGAAAGCTTTCTGAGAACATAGAGTTTTCATTTTTTCTTGTCTTTGCATTCCCAGTACCTGGCCACATAGATGGTGCTTTATAAATGCTTGTTGGCTGAACAATAGAACTTTTCCTGGATTAAACAAGCATAAATAGGGAAATTATAGAGTTATCTTCAAATATCTGAAAGTCTGTCAGGTAGAAGAGAAATTAGGCTTAATCTGCTTAGCCACAGAATGAAGAACTCAGATCAATGCACAGCAATTGCCTAAGTACATTTCATATTGATATAAGGAAAAATGTCCTAATAATTAGAGCTATTCAAGTACTAAAGATGGGTAGGTGGCACAATGAATAGAATAACAACCTAAAGTCAGGAAGACCTGAGTTCCAATCCAGCCTCAGACACTTTCTATGACCCTGGGCAAGTCACTTAACCCAGTTTGCCTCAGTTTCTTGTCTATAAAATGAGGTGGAGAAAGAAATAGTAAACCACTCCAGTATCTTTGCCAAAGAAACCCCAAATGGGGTCACAAAGAGTCAATAATGACTAAATTAACACAATAAATTCAAACACTGAATGGGCCGCCTCTTGAAATGAAATAGCCAATTTCCTATCACAGGAGTCTTCAAAATGACCACACTCAAAGGGATTGCTGTTGAGGTGTGAATGGCATTCATAACTACCAGGGTTCCTTTAAAACTCTGCAATTATGTGAGTCTATGAAACATTATAGGGGATAAGTTTTTTCCAGAAGAGAAGCACTGTAAATGTTATGAATGGACAATGTTATGAATCACTGGCTAAATGACATCTCAGCAGAATTTCAAAACTTTATAGTGAAATCTGGTTATAAAGTATAAAGGATGTTATTATAACACAGTGATAGTTGGGGTAACATTATGTGGGGTATGCTTGTATTTAAAATTTCATTGACCTTTTTCTCCATGTACTTCTTCAAATGCATGTTTAAACTCATTTCTTCCTCACAGAAACATTTTCCACTTAATATATACTATTCTTTGTCAGATTTTGACCAGTTGCCCTCAACAAGTAGCTTTGGAGGAGAGAATACATAAACCTGAAAATAATATCAGAAAACATCATCTTCCCTTATTCCTAAGAAAATCTCAGGGACCTAAGAGAACAGAAATAAAATTTGGTCCAGAAATGATCACCCAACTCCTGAGGAAAAACATTGGAATTGACAGACTATACTAGAAAATTGCAGACTAGTTTTGGACTGGACTCAAAATGGAAGATTAAAACAAAGATAACTTTAGGACAAAAATAAGGTTGATGGCTATTTTTTACTCAGTTCACTTGCCTAACCTTTGTGAATTAGTGATATCACAAGCATTTCCATGTTGGCAACTAACTAATACCATAAACACAAAATTATGACTTCATTGCAGGATCCAGCCAAATGAGAAGCAGAACCATGAGGAAAAGAGTTATTATTAAAACACAAATATTTTCAATAATCGAAAAGGGGATTTGGGAAATTAATACTGGCCAAGTATATTTTTTTCATTTACATGTTCCTGTTGTTCTTGTGCTCTCTAAAAATTGACATTGCTGACACGTACATGACAGTCTAAGTTAAATATACTTCCAATGAACTGTGTAAAGAGCAAAACAGGAGTCAAACTTCCACCCAAAAATCTCTTAAGAGCATCCCTCTGAGTACTTGGTTCCCATCACCATTTAGTCATATAGGTGGTATTTATTTTCTTAAGAGAAGACTTAATAATTGCTTTCACTTTGTTATCACACCTTAAAAAACAGTGATGAAGTCAATCTAGTATGTGATGGCAAATCTTGGTTATACCACTCATTTCATCTTTCTAATCAAGAAGTTGAAGAGGAGAACAAGACCTAAGAATGATATAAATAAAAAAGCAAAGGCAGCAGTAGGAATTGGCCATATGGCTGACAAGGTTCTCAGCAGTAGTAAACTTCCAAACTACCTCTGGGGTTGGGGCTGAGAAAAAGGTTCTTACTAGCATGGCTGATGAGAAAAAAGCCAGAGGTCATGGGGAAACCACAACAAATACTGCTGTTATGTGTGACCCACCCTCAACCCCAAATGGATGGAAACAACACAAAGATTATTTAGAATAAAAGCAATAGCCATGAGATAACATACAAAGCAATTGCAACATATTTTTTCCTTGGTGATACATTAAAAGTCACTTAGGACTTACCATACAATTTCTAAGCCATAAACAGAATGTTATAGGAGGCAAAAGTTTTAATTTTATACTTCTGCATTAAAAACTAGAGCAATTTAACCTTATACTGTATGTTGCCAATGCTTTGGACATATAGAACTGCAGACAACTAGACTGATTTCCCCATTCAGTTTTTGTACAGATGATTTCCGGAGTTGCAAGAAATGGTCAATGGTCAGTGAAGATCTCTCTCCTACAAAGAGAATTGCATCATTAGTTTGGGAACAATCTACACAAGGGAAAACATGACTGAAATCATTCACATGAGAGCAACACCACCCCAGAGATCCAAAGATCCCTGTGCTCCAGCTCAGCAACAGTGTAGAAGGCATTGCATGCAATCCTTAAAAATGTACTACAAAGTAAGAATTGGTCACAAAGGAAAGGCTTCCTCTAAATTAATATCAGCAATAGGGGTGGGAGGGAATAAATAAGCAAATAGAGGAAACTGACCTGGATTATGCATTTTTAAAATGGTCCACTTTGATCAACTACAGAGCTGGACAGAGAAAGTAGCTCTATTCTTATATACTTATTCACTTGTCACTGGATACCGAATGCTATATATTCATTTTATGTTTGGAAAAGTGTCCTTAGATACAGCTACTGAGCAAAAGACCTGATCTTGAAACAAAAAAGACATTGCTACACTCACTAGATAAAGTAAAAGAACCTATAAAATTTAATGGGAAATTACAATATACCTAAAGACTAGGATCTCAATTCTCATTTCATGGTAGTATCTGCAAGCATCCAAAAGAAAGAAGGAATAGATTGAGCATATGACTCCTTTAGGAAATATTTCATTGCATTTTACAGTTCACATAGCTTTATCAATCCAGCAACAAGAGAATAACAACAATAGTAAATATCTAGCATTTTAAGGTTTATAAAGGAACTTTACAAATACTATCTCATTTTGTCCTTACAACCACCCCAGAAAGTAAGTGCTACTATCATTAACCCTGTTTGCAGGTGAGAAAAGTAAAATAGGCAGGCATTAACTGATTTTACAGGACCCCACAGCTGATAAGTATCTAAGACCAGATTTGAACTCAGATCTTCCTGACTCTTAAGTCAATTACCTTGTCCACTGAATTACCTGGCTATCTTTACCTGGTGTTACCCCTTATTTCTTCAGGAAATTTGAGTTTTCTCAAACTTTCATAGGATATTGCTCCCTTTTTCGTAAATTTGGAAGAGAGAGTTTTTGCTGTTATTTGAATATCTATATTAGCTATTTCTCCTGGCCTAGAGGCAAGGAAGTAGAAGTCATTAAACTGGACCCACATCCCAATTTTCCTAGAATTGTCATATGGTAATTGTTTCTTTTTCTTTGAGGGGAGGGGAGGGATATGGCAATCCAACTAAGTATTGTCATGGAAACTATATTTATGAAATTTGGAAATAAAGAAAAAAAGGATCTTAAATTCCTGGTGAATGGCCAATGGAAGATTATGAAAAGTGAAATCCAGATATCCCTTCCATGTTGCAGGGGGTTAGGGTTATCATCCCCACAATCTGGAAAATCTGTGTAAAATTTAAATGTTGCTTTAATTTCTCAGAATAAAACACAAAGCACTTTAACCAAAGTTCTGCTAGTTCTCTAAAACTATTTTTAAACAAAATCTTGTTTTTTCCTTTTTTTAAATCCCTTAAATTTCAATAGGACCCAAGCTGCCAAATGAAATTTTGTGCCCAGAGCAAGATTTTCAAATGAAGAAAAATCTCCCAAAAAGAGAAAGGGAAATTTCAAACTGGCCTATATTCCCCATTATTCAATACCTTTGGAAGAAGACGGTGGATTGAAGAAAATTAGGCCAGTATAACAAATATATAGATCTTTAAGGAGATTGTAACTGCATGGATAATTATGAATAATGCTCATACCATTCCTTCCATATTTAACATATACCCAAGGTCTCATTAATGTGAATATTCACTTTACCGGTACAGATCTCAACAACACTCCCTTTCACCTCATGAGATTCTCATTCATGAACTCTCATTAATAATCCATTAAAAGATGTACCAATTGGTGGC
The DNA here is from genome assembly GCF_048593235.1 of Sminthopsis crassicaudata. Classification (NCBI taxonomy): domain Eukaryota; kingdom Metazoa; phylum Chordata; class Mammalia; order Dasyuromorphia; family Dasyuridae; genus Sminthopsis; species Sminthopsis crassicaudata. The sequence goes on along the minus strand of NC_133617.1, from coordinate 252,816,326 downwards.
ACCCCTTCAGGTCTTTCAATAATCTGTAAGTATTACTGGAGATTACTGGAGAACTCTAACTGTATATTATTTATCTCACTCTTGCTATATTTACCAGATTTGCCATTTTTTCTCACCAAGATTATTTTTTAAAAACAAATGTTATTGATATCTTTGATTGATATCAATAAAGATATTTAGATCTTTACATCATCTATGTTTTCTGATATGTCCTTTTCTTTCTCTTTCTGCAAAACAGCAGAGGCCTACTCTCTACCTTATAGTAAAGAATAAGGAAAAAGAAAAAACTATAAAACTAAACAATATATTAAATATATGATAACAGGTGTTCATACTCACCCCATCTCTGAAAAGAAGAGAAAAGAGATTATCAAGACAATTAAAAAAAAAACAAATAATGTGAAAAGAAATAAAGTATCATAGTTTAGGAAACAGAGTCATAAAATTTATAACCAGAGGGTAGGTTTGTGAGCCTGAATTCTTAACATTTAATTTTGAACATTTACTATCTAAGTAATTTTCTTAGCTTTCCTGAGCCTCATTTTCTTCAATTATAAAAGAAAGAGACTGAAAAATAAATTGTATGGTAAAAAAGAACCCTGGATTTGAAGTCTGGAGAATGAAGTTAAAATACCAACTCAGTCACTCAAGTCCCTTAACTCTCTGAGGTATTAGTTTCTTCTTTAAAATGAAGCTCTCCACTAGATATCTCTACATTCTCTTCCTACTCAAAATCCTTTGATATCAAATTTATGTTTAAATGAACAGAAAAGGTAAAAGAATGAAGCTATATTTGTAAATGGGGTTTCATGCTATTATCAGACACTTTGTCTTCAGGAAAATAACTGAAATAATCACAAGTGGCTTAAAAGTGAATTAGAGCTCAATGAGAAAATAGAAAAACAATCCTGCTTCTACTCCTTCATCAAACCTGTTCAGATAAATTAGCTGGTTAGGTCTACATCACGGAATGAAGATCAACATAGGGATGCAGAAAAAATCATACAGACCCCCAAATTGTAAGTTAAGGGTCCCTATTCAGAATCTTCTTGGGATGAAGTCCAACCCAACCATTTTATAGGACCATAAGCTATTAACTGGCATGAGTAAATCATCACCTTAACCGAAGAGGAATACTAAACCATTAACCACAAATAGGTTAGCCCATAGAGAACCCAATAAATCAACCTTTAGCAGGAAATGTTATTTTCCTCTTAGTATGTATCTATGCATTTGTACTTCCATTCTATAATTAAGAGGAAATAATCTTAATTCAATTTGAAATGTCTTTAAATTTTAAAATTTAAGATTGTTAAAACATTTTCTTGGCACTATTATCTCATTATTTAGAAATATGTCTTTATGAACCTCATTCATTCAAAGACTGAATTACATTGTTTGAATTCTTTTACAATTAAAAATTAATTATCATAGAGAGAATAATTGAAATATAATTGGTGAGTTGGTAAGTATCAAAAGAACAAAGCACTTGAAGCCAAGAAAACTCAGACTCCAAAGTTGGATATGTTTCATGCACATTGTAGAAGGAATTCCTGTCCAAGGTGGGCATGAACTTGACACCTTGTAAGATCCCTTCCAGCTTTAGGATTCTATTAAGATGGTGTGTCTACTGGTCTCTACTGAAGCTAATTTAAGGAAAGTGCTTTCTTATACCTTAAAGTAGTGGTTAAATTTGAGCTGGTATAAGTATATTGAACTTAGGAATGTCTTTGCCAATAACATTAGAATGGTATTTTATCCTGCACTCTTCTATAATATGAAAGGATAAAAGTATTACATTTCTTATTCTCTTTATTCAGCCAAAAAATGAATGCCAAATAGAACAGATTCTAAAGCACCTAAGCTGTTGTTTTATTTTGTTGTTACTGTTATTAACCATCTTCCCTCTTTTCCCCTCACTCCATTTAACAGATTTAGAATCAAATCCTAAAGAATTTAGGGATAATGAAATCAAAATCAATCAAATTTTCCTGAAAACCAGCCTAATAATCTTTCCACCATACTGTTCTGAATCAAAGACAACATTCCATTCATTCTGGGAAGGAAAAGAGGTAGGAAGAAAGGAAGGAAAAAAGGAGGAAGAAAAGAAGGAAAGAAGGAAGGAAGGATGCACATTTATATAGATTTTTTTTAATTTAGAAGGCTCTTTCACATAAATTATATCATTTGATGCTGACAATAAATATTATTTGAAACAGGCAAAATGGATATTAAATCACAAATTACAAATAATGCAACTAAAATTAAGAGATGAAATTACTTTCCTAAGGTCATATAGTTAGTAAAGAACAGAGTTGAGACTAGAACTATATTTTCGAATATCATAACCTTTCAATTAAACCATGTTTCCCATCTACATAATCTTTAGCCATGTTCCATATGTCACTGAACATTAATAAAACTTGTAGAAGCATGTCCATTTGAAATTTTTTCAACTATCATTTCATTTCAAAATAACACTGACATAATTGATTTATTTTGTAAGATATATATGAGATAAACTGTCTAGATATTCTAAAAATCTATTGGCCATTCCTCTTTCATTTGAATCCAAGGATTTGAACCCAGGTCCTCTGCCTCTAGAACGAGGGACCTTTGCACTGTAACTCACTTAGCCTTTGTCAACTTTCTTTGGAAATTATAGGGACCATGATTTTTTAAACATCTCCCCTTTTTTCACATTTCTTGAGAAACATTCCACCAGTGCCTTCAAAACAACATCATCTCCAGCATATATTTCTTTGTGTATACTCTACTCATTGTTGTCCAATTGCTCTTTTATCTTTGTTGGTTTAGTACCATTTCTACTTTCTCATGTAGCATTGTGAAAAGTGTTGGTTCTATTGTCATTGATAGAGAAAATAATTTAATATAAAAATCTTCAAAGATCTTTTCCATGCTGTCCTTATTATAGTTTCATATTTGAAAGCTCTCAGGATGATCTGGTATACCTAGATCATATGCCCAACTTTCCATAAATCTGTGTTTCCCTCTCTAGTTTTCCTCTTCATCTATTAGATATTACATATATTTTGATTTTGAAACCTAGATGGCCCTTAGCTACCATATTTTTCTACCTGTAAAGGATTCTAGGATTACTGATTTGAAACTGGATTGGACCAGGAAACACAATAATTCACTGATACAGAAAGTTATACTCAAAGAGGCTAATGATTTCTCCAATCACAATGCTAGTAAGTGTCTGAGGCGGGATTTGAAACGTTACCTTCCTTATTCTGTTTCCTACATCTTATATCATTCTGCCTCTCAGAGAGATGAAGGGATTTCTGGCTGTGATACTTCTAGGATTTTTTGTTTTTTTAGTCTGTCTCTTCATTGTGATGACTTGCTTAAGTTCACACAACTAGTAAATTTCTGAGGCCAAATTTGAACATAAATATTTCTGACTCAAGGCTCAGTATTCTATCTACTAAACCACTAGCTCTATTATTATTATAATATTTCCTAAATTGAAAAAAGACTCTAGAAATAAGAGGGATTGGAGAAGAGGGATTGGAGGGATCCTGGAAAAGGTGAAATTTTAGCTAGAATTTGAAGGAAATCAGAGAATCCAAGACACAAAGATAAGGAAAGAGTGTCTTTAAGGAATGGAGAACAAAAAAAAAAAAATCCAAAAATTGCCTGGAGATCATGGTCACTGCCTTGAAGAGAATTTGGTGGAGTATAAAATGTATGAAGACTAGAAGGGTAGGTAGTTTTTGAATGCCAAACAGATTTTGTATTTGATCCTAGAGGTGATAGGGAGTCAGACCTATGATTTGAGAAGGTCACTTTGGCAGCTGAATAGAGTGGAAAGGGGGGAAACTCTTAGCAGTAAGCTATTACAACAATCCAAGTCTGTGTTGATGGGGGCTTACAGCAGGGTGTTATTTGTCCTTCATTCTTGACATAATGGCAGTGAAGCCATGACATGCAAATGAATTGGATTTGAGGGAGGGCTGTTTAAAGTCACCTACATCACTTTCTTCTCCAGAGCTATCTGGGTCTAGTGGCAAGATACAGATCAGGACAACTGGAGATGGCCCTGGATGAAATGGGAGACCTTGGCCTTTATAAGCTAAGATCTTCAACAGCTCTTGATTTGACTGAGATCAGACTCATTCAGTGGTTAAAGCTAGGTAGCAATTGAGGCAAAGAATCTCCTCTTTCACCTAATCCTGAAAAATCTAAATAAATTAATTAATGAATTTGGAAGGGGGAGACCTTTCAAGGAGGCATATTTAAGAGATGTTGCAAAAGCAAAATCTCAAAGCCTAAGAAAGATTGGAGAGGAGGTAGAATGATAAGGAAATAGAGGGGAGAGGGGAGGGCGAAACATAGTGAGAAATCAAGGACAACTCCTGGGTTGTTTGTTGTTGTTTGTTCAAGCCTGAAGGACTAGAAGGATAGTCCATTTAACAGTAAGAGGGTTTGGAGAAAAAATATTTAATTAATTTTCAGATATATCGGGTTTGAAATGACTAACAAGCAGTGGGAGATGTGAGGCTATCAGAAAGATTAGGGTTGGAAAAGAAGATTTAAGAATCATCAGCTTAGAGATGATAATTAAATTCATGGTGTTTGTCAAGATCAATATATGAAACAGTATAAAGGGAAAAAGTTTCATATTTTAACCCCCCATATTCAATCTTTGCAAGGTCTGGAGATTGCACTTTTGTAACATCATGAATATATGCCTCTTTTTCTCCTTCCTCCTTCTTCCACCCTACTATAGGTCCCTATCTCCACTTGGACTACTGTAATAGCCTCAGGGTGGCTTCCCAACTTCGTCTGTCCCCACTCTATTCCATTATCTCCTCAGTTGCCAAAACCAAAGTGCCCCAAGGGGCAACCATAATTAGTAGACCTGTCTTGAATAAAAATCCACTAAAGGACACTGAGGAGCAATTAGAGAGGTAGGAAGAGATTTAACATAGAATAGTTCCAAAAACCTAGAGAGAAGAAAGTTTCAAGAAAGTGATTGACAATGTTACTGGCTACTGAGAAATCAAGAGAATGAGGATCTAGCAGAAGTAAAAGGCAGTCAAAGAGGATCAATTTGATTTTATATTGATGCCATGAGTTGCCATAACCAAAATATTATTCTCATAAAAAGATTAACCCACTAGGAATAAGCCTCTCATTCTTTACTAGAGTGGTCTTTGAAAAGTCATTATACTCTATTGCCAGGGAAGGATTCAAAACATTTCCTGTAGTCTTTTGCCTCTTTTAGGATCTCCAGAGCTTAGCACTGTGTCTGGCTTATGTTATATTATACTTAATAGATGTTTATTGATTAGTAACAACTTTTGGTGATAAATTTTCCTTTTTGGTGAAATGACTTGTAGAAAATGCCAAATTCACTTGGGACCAAATTTGTTGATTTAATTGTTTGATTAAGCCAAGTAATATTGTTTCTTCATAAAATCAGAGACATTTTTTAGGCACTGTTCTAGGATTTGGGGATACAAAAACAAAAATAAATTAGTCCCTCCTTCAGAAGTACATTACGATATTTTTAGAGAATGAAGAGCTTTGGAGAACATATAGTCCAGTAAAGTCCAAAAAATACTATTTATAAATGCAAAGTATTTGTAGCAGTGCTTTTTGTGGAAACAAAGAATTGGAAATCAAAGGATTCCTCAATTAGGGAATTGCTAAACAAGTTGTGGTATATAATTATAATGAAATACTATTGTGCTGTAGGGGATAATTTCAGAGAAACCTGGGAAGACTTATTTGAACTGATGCAAAATAAAGTAAGCAAAACTAGGAAAATATACACAGTATAAATAATAACATAAGGATTTTCAACTATGAGAAAATTGGTTACTCTGATCAAAACAATGATCCAAGACAATTCCAAAAGACCCATGATGAAAAATATTATCTACTTCCAAAGAGAAAACTAATGAACTCTGAATGCATATTGAAGCATACTTTTTGACTTTCATTATATTTCTTGTTTATGTTAATGTGTTTTCCTTTGCAATGTGGCTAATTTGAAGATATGTTTTGCATGACTTCACATATATAATTGATATATTGTTTCTCCAATGGTGGGGGAGGTATCAGAAGGAAAGAGAGAATTTTGAACTCAAAAAATTTAAGTGAATATTAATAATTTTTACATGTAATTGGAAAATATTTAATGAGATAAACAAAACATTAAAGAGAACACAGAGTCCAGCCCCCAATTTTGCACATGAGAAAATTCAGAGCCAGAGAAATCCAATGAATTTCCTGAGATCACACAGGTAGAAAGTGGTACAGTTGGTATTTAAAATCTAGGTAATATGGCTACAAGGATGATGTTCTTTCCTCTTTTCCAAGAAAGTAAAAAATAGGCACTATAAAATAATGAAACAGCATTTCTCTGATGGCTCATAATATAACTCAGAAGATTTCCAAGAGTTTAGAAAATATTTTGAGCAAAAGCAGCATTACCAAAATAAGTATAGTCTCCTAAGGTTTACCACTTTAACAGGAAATCGGATATGCAGCTTTGTATGATGTTTATTTTTTTAAACGTCTAATTGCTGTGCAGGGAGTTTGTGTTTTAACTGTAGCACAAGTGAAATGACATTAGAAATATATTATTAAGAGAACTAGATTTGTGTGTGTGTGTATGTGTGTGTGTGTGTGTGTATGTGTAAAAATGCATTAGTCAGCAAACAAATAGTTGCTTCTGAATCTTTAACCACAAAAGGTTCATCCTGGGGCATTCACAGACTGTAATCTTCCTGAGTTATGCAATCATGTCTGCTCCCATTTAATTAGACAGGTGTATTCAGAGTTGGGTCTATCAGTCTTCATATTCTCCGACTGAATCACAGCAAGGATCCTCATGCATACTTCCTCTGCCACCTGTACACTCACCATGCAGTCAGAAAGCAAGACCGACAAGAGGACAGATAGTACAGACTAGGAAAATCCAAGCCAGGCAGAGGATGGCGTGGGAGGCTTAGCATGAATTGTAACTGTCCCGCTGACTAACATTCCATCAGGGAAGCATACAGGAAGCTGTGCAAAGACAGGAAGGACACTGCCCCGGTGCTTCCTCTCTGCCACTTCAAAAATATCGGTGAACAGGCCCCTTCAAAAAACACTTTGGACAGATCCTGCCTTTAACCCTTGGCCTTTGCCTCATATTATGTTGCTGAAAAATAGAAGGAAAGTTCTGTGTGGAACTAGCACCGGCTTTCAAACAGGATGCTTGGGGATAATTATTGCAGAGCAGTTTGTGTGGAAGGGTTTGAGTCATAAAGAGCTTCGTATTCAAAGTGAAGACATTAGTATATTTTTGGAGGAGGATTTTCCTCTCCTTCGTTCTTTGCTCACTTTAAGAGGATACTTTCATTGCATTTAAAATAACATTGTATTGAAAATAATACATATTAATACAGTTATAATTACAAAGTTGAACTTGTTAAATATAATCTTTGAAACATTATAATGTATTACAGATCCTAGAATTACTAGAAACTTTGCTGGTCTAGCTGTCCTCAATACTCTTTTGTGCTTCCCCTTTTAACATATAATCAAAAATTTAGCGTAACCTGAAGTGAATTTTCCTAAGGGGGAGGAAATGGAAATACACAATCAGTGGTGAAGTTTCCTTCTTTAAAGAGGACCCTCCAGGATCAAAGAAAAGAGCTCCAGGAGACAAAATTTTAATTGCCCTGGCCCTAAGTAAATGGTTACTTGACCAATGAAAAACTTCAGTGCTAAAGAGCTACCTTACATCTATGGGCAGGATCCTAACAGGAATTGCACAGTCAGCCTTCAACTTTATAGACTCCAGGGCAAATGTGAAAGCCTTCCATATTGTTCAGCCTGGTTCAAAGTTTCTTAACCTGGAGTTCATGTACTCCCAAGAGGTTCACAGATAGATTTCAGAGGGTCCATGAACTTGAATGGAAAAAAAAAATCTTTATTTTCACTAGCCTCTAAATGAAATTTAGCTTTCCCTTCAATTATGAATGTAAGAGAAAATATTATTCTGAGAAGGGATAGGCTTCATCAAACTGTCAAAGAGGGTCATGGTAAAGGTTAAGAACCCCTGTTCCAGGCCTTTCTATTCAGATCTTCTTACAAGATTCACAAAGCATTATGGTATACTGGAAAGAGCACAGTATTGGGAATCAGGAGAGAATTTTTAAAAAGCAAAACAAGTTCAAATTCAACCTGAAACACTAGCTATGTGAAGTATAGCAAGTCTTTGAACCTTGCTCTACCTAGTTTCCATAAATGTAAACATGTGGGGATTCGACTAAATGGTTGATAAGGGTGCCTCTTTCAGCTCTAAATTTATAATGATCTAAATCTAAAGATTTATAATGATGATGGAATGTGTGTCATCATCTTCAGCATGTTTTTTCATTATCATTCATTGTTAATTACTTCATTATTATTCAACAGAATCATTTTTGTGATTTTTGTGATTTTTTAAAGTGGTTGGGATCACAGAGAAACAGTGGGGGTGACTGGTGAAAATTCCATAAGCCTGTTTTCCAATATAGTCTAAAATACTAATTTGCTATGTGACCTTGAACAGGGCATCTGACCTTCTGGTGCGACAATTAGCCCTACTGTTAAATTAAGTAGCACCTTAATTAAAAAACAGATGGAACAACTAGGTTGAGCCATCCTGAGCAAGTAATTTACAAACACCCTCTCATGGCCTTTGTTCCCCTTACTTCAACAGCAATATTCAGGAACTCCTCAGTTAGTCATAAGTTTGTATAACCCCATGCCTGCCATTTCTAATCAAGAGAGTACTTAGAGATTCCACAGACCAATTGTGTATACACAAAAATGCACCAATTTCTAAATCATGGTATGCAAAATATGTTGGTTTTGTTCCGTTTGACCATTTGAGAAAAGACTAGTTGAAAAAGATGAGTTTTTATTTGCAATTGCATATACTGTATTAATGTCAAAGAAACTAATAAAATCATTTCTAAGAAAGATTAGCAGTACTTTTTCTCTAGATCATTAACGTCAGGATACAATCTGTGGACCTAATTTCCAGCCCCCAGGGTCCTCTCATCGCCTTGATCCTGTAAAATGAGGAACAAGCTGAATTAAGCACTAGAATCAGTACTTAAAGGGGGCAAGGTAGGGAGAAATTGAGCCAAACCTATTTTTTCCAGTACCTCCAGTCCTAAATACCTCCACTTCCTTTGCCAATCAATGAAGGAAAGTAGTCAGTAGATATGGAGGGGAAGGTAGTAGAAGCTAAAGGAAGAGTAAAGGAAAATATAACCCTAGGCCAGACACTCAGAATTTTAGAACTGGAAGAAGCCTTTGAAGTCATTTCATTCAATTTGCTTATTTTAATAGAATATGAGATGTAGGAAGATTTTCCCAAGATCCCACAGCTAATTATTAGCAAGGTCCAGTAAAGAAAAAGGACAAGCTTCAAGGGAAGAAGTGTGGGAAGACAAGGAAATAGGGTAAAAGCCATCAAAAAAAAAAAAAAAAGCAAAGGAATACTGTCACTCCCAACAATTGCCAGCATTCCATAAGGGCCTACTGTGAGCTGAGGTTACATCCGAATGATACATCAGGTCCTCTAGATGCCATTGGTGGGAAGGGAAAGTACAATCAGATACTGCTAATTCAGATACTGTATCTTGCAATCTAGGCCATCAATAGAATAAAAGTAGGTATATCCAATAATTCATTCACAGGAGAAAAATAACAGAGAAGATAGATAGATACTATGTGAATGGGACCGTATATCTTCTTTAAAATAACTCACTTTTCTGTAAAGTTTAATAGTTAGACAAATATTATCCTTGTCATTTGATGGATGAGGAAACTGAGGCTCAGATAGGGTAAGTGACTTGCCAAAGAATATACTTTGACAGGACAAGATGATTTGAACTTGCTGATATTAGTTAAGCATTGTTTAATAATTACTTGACTTTTCTTTTAATTTCTCTTTACATATTTTGCCATTATCTCTCTTATTGAAGGAACACTCTCCTAAATAGAAAAACTAAAGCAAAATGTGTTGAGTAGTTCTGGCTTCAAAGTCTCTTTAATGTTCTGTCATCATCCCAAATATTTCAAGAAGTGGACCTACCATTCATTGTTAATTTTTTTTAATTCTAAAATCACTTCAAAGCCCCTTTATTTTGATCTCAGTATTTTTCAGCCTTCAGTTTATATAGTGGGTTTAGTCTTTCCTACATTACATTATTACTGATCCATGCCTTTTTGGGTTCTTCTTGATTACAGCCCCCTCTGTATATCTTTTTAACTCTGTAAATACTGAGCTCATTGGAGAGGGTTTTGTTTTTTGTTTTGTTTTTTTGTTTTGTTTTGTTTTTGTTGTTTTTGTTTTTTTGTTTTTTGTTTGGGTTTTTTTGTAGCCATGTTAGTTGCTTCTTATTTTTTTCATCAGCAGGATCATTTGTGACTACATTGTCTGGGTTTTTTTCTTGATTTTCTCCATCTGCCTTGAGATGACAGGATTCCACTTTTTCTTGATCTTCTTGAAATGTGTGGTATTGAATTCATATTAGACTGTATCTAGTGTTCCCTTCCTCTTCCATCATAAATTTGAAGAAGACAGGCTTGTTTTCTCCTAAAGTTTCCACAGTTCACCAAATAATACCTCCAAGTTATTCTGAACCAGGTTCTAAAAGCAGCCTCTAATATCCTTTCTGAATATACCTTTTGAAAGATACCTTGTAAATATGGAATTAAGCTTTGATCCTGTCTTCTGACTCATAATCTAGAGTTATTTCCTCTGCTCCCCATTCACTACTTCATATTAGTCAAGTGATCTAGTATTCTGACCATGTTTGTTGACTTGTGTTTCTTCTTCTTTTTAAATGTGTCCATTATTGTCATTTTCTTGGGTGAAGTTATTAATTATGTCTATGATTTGCTGTTTTACCCAATCATTCTTTAGTATAAGATTATTTAGTTTCCAATTATTTTTTGGTCTATTTTCCCCTGGCTTTTTATTAAATGTTATTTTGATTGCATTATGGTCTGAAAAGGATGCATTTACTATTTCTGCCTTACTGCATTTGATTTTGAGGTTTTTATGCCCTAGTATATGATCAATTTTTGTATAGGTTCCATGAACTGCTGAGAAGAAAGTATATTCCTTTCTGTCTCCATTTAGCTTTCGCCAAAGATCTATCATATCAAACTCTTCTAGTATTCTATTTACCTCTTTGACTTCTTTCTTATTTATTTTGTGGTTTGATTTATCTAATTCTGAGAGTGCAAGGTTGAGATCTCCCGCTATTATAGTTTTGCTATCTATTTCCTCTTGCAGCTTTCTTAATTTCTCTTTTAAGAATTTAGATGCTGCACCACTTGGTGCATATATGTTTAATATTGATACTGCTTCATTATTGATGCTGCCCTTTAGCAGGATATAATGCCCTTCCTTATCTCTTTTAATTAGATCAATTTTTGTTTTTGCTTGATCTGAGATGAGGATGGCTACTCCTGCTTTTTTGGTTTTGCCTGAAGCATAATAGATTCTGCTCCACCCTTTTACTTTTAGTTTGAATGTCTCACCCTGTTTCAGGTGTGTTTCCTGTAAACAACATATAATATAAATGTGTCCAACTATTCTTCACTACATTTCTACCATAGGATTATGGATTTCTACATGTAGATATAACAAGGTATAGGAGCCCACACATATTGTTTATGCCTCCCTTTTTTGTTATCTTCTCCTGTGAATTACTGACTCTGTCCATTTTTGTTTTTCCTTCTATGCCATAATTGTTGCTTTCTACAGTAGCTGACTTGGCAGTCATAATAAAAGAAATTGTAGATATGATCCTAAAGTCACAGTTAGCAATCTTTGAAAAATCATAGAGAATTAGTGCCACAGAACTAAAAATAGCAAATGTTGTTACAATTTCTAAAAAAAGGGAAAAGGTGAAACCCATAACTATAGACTGGGAAAGCTTGATGTCAATTTCTGAAAAAAATTCTAAAACTGATTATTAAAGGAGTAGTTTTATGAGCACTTGGAATAGAAGCAATGAATACTATGAGCCACTCTAGGTTTAAAAATAAGTCATTTCCAACTTAATACAATTCACTTTTGTTAGTGTATAACATAGTGTCAGGCTCATAGTAGGTGCTTATTTTTTTAATTGATTGACTGTGTTAGTATAATATAAAAGTGATATACCTGGATATTTGACAAAGTTTCTCAATATTCATATGATCAGGAAAGTGATATAGGCTAAAATTTTAATATAACTATATAGATTCAGATCTGGTTGAATGGCAAAACCCAACAGATTTGTGCCCACCTGGAAGAAAATGGCTATTAGAGTATCTCAGTGATATATCCTTGGTCTGACCTGTCTAACCTCTTTATTAATGACTTTGGTGAATGCATACTGCATGACTATCAAATTTGCAGAGCTAAGAAAAATGGTTTACTACATTGAATAATAGCATTATCTCAATATGGGTACTCTCTCCCCCCAAAAAAGACTGTAAGGCAGTTCAATTCAACTTAATAAACATTTATTAAGGGCATGTCATGTGCAAATTACTGTGGCACTCTCTAAAATTTGGAAAAGTCTTACAGATTGCTGTGGCAAAAACTTGATCCTCCCATGACCAAACTAATGATAGGTCTTTCCTAACTTAGCTAGGCTGGTCCTAAAATAACAGACAGTGCATCACTGAGACTAAGACTTTCCAGATCAGCAAAGTACTGTCAAAGCATATACTATGCCTCTGAAAATTCAAGGCCACCTCCCTGACATGATAAAGCATCAGGAGGAGAAGAAATGCAAATAACCATATAAAAACAAGATATACATAGGATAAATTGGATATTCTTAACAGTGAACAGTTACTAGTATTAAAGAGTATTAGAAAGGTCTTTATATTCTCACCAGACTGGCCTGGGTACTTCTTCAAATTCAGACTTCCAACTCCTGTCTTCATACCTAAATTTAATGCCTACAATATTCTTTCTGCTCACCTCTACCTCTCAGAATCCCTGGGTCCCTATAAGTACCAGTTCAGGTGTCACCTTTTTTGAACTTCTAGCCCATAGCAAAATCACTATATATTTAAAAATCCATTCCCCCAACCAAAAAAAAATGTTTTTGAGATCAAAAACTATTTCAATTTTGACCTTGTATTTCTAACACCTACCCCAGCACCTACCACATAATAATTACTTAATAAATGCTTGCTGAATTGAACAGAATAACAGATATGGCTCATGATAAGAAAGAATGTTTTAGCAAAGTCTCCTTTTTCTCCTAGAACCTAGCTTAGTACATAAATGTTTCTTAATTGATTTGCTCTTGCTACCTCATAGGAACATTCATTAAAATGAATTAGGTCAGCTTTTAAACTTCATGAATTTGATCCTTCTCTATTGAGCCAAAGGCCCTATTACAAATATATTTCAGTGAAGTTATTTAAAATAATCAGCATGAAAAAGTGATACAAAACAGCAACTCTGACCAGCTAATAAAGATATATTTGCCACTTTTTGAATGAGGCTCTATACTTTGCTGTGGAAAGTCATACTGAAGGGAGAAAGTAGATAGAGAATCCTAGACTTAAGAGTCATGAAAACCTGAGTTCAAATCCCACCATAGACACTTATTAATATGTCATCATGAATAAGACACCACCTCTTGGCTCAGTTTCCTCATCTGTAAAATGATGGTTAAATTAGAAAAACTAAAAATTCCTTCTGCTCTAAAGAACGATGTCTTATAGTTCACAAAGCTTTGTTTCCCTACCCAAGTTTAAGTTTTTCATTGTTGTATAATTACTAGTAAATTGAAATGCTTCCTACTTTTCAAGCAGGAGGCTTACAAATGAATCCTAATTTTTAATCTCCATAATGCTACCAAATTGTTCCAAAGTAATTTTGGATAAACAATTAAAATAATATGTTCCCTCCAAGTCAAAGTGCTATAGTTAGAAATAATCACAAAAATCCTAATAACTAGCCATCTAAGATATCTAACTTCCTTGCTTTACAGATGAGGAAACTGAAGCCCAAATTGCTTAAAGTCCCACAAGTAACAAAGGTCAGAGGCGGGCTTCAAACAGAAGTCTTCTAACTTTCAAATCATTGTTCTTTCCACCATGTCATACTGACTCCATTATTTACTAGTTGGAAATCAAACAAGAAAAAAAATGTCATAGACATAAAAAGTTCCCCTTCCCTGCCAACAGCTAATACTTGCCTTCAACCTGAGAATGGATCCCTGAAGATCAGTGTCAACTTCCTAAAAACCATAACAGAATTCTTAAAATACTTCACTTTAAAATTGCTAGGTTTTAAAAGGGATTCAGAACAAAGGTAAGCTCACCTTTGAGTGATGAGATGAGTAAACAGGAAGAAGGAAATGACAAAGTCTAAAAAGGAAGAGTATTTGAATTTGATGAAGCAACAAGCAATGGATTTTTTTAAAAATCAATAGAAAAAATCTGAATGGCAAAAGAGCCATTCAAAATGGCAAAGGAGTTTAAGGCAGCTTGTTGGTATAATGGATAGAGCATCTACCCTGAAATCAGGAGGACCTGAGTTCAAATGTGACCTCAGATACTTAACACTTCCTGGATGTGTGACCCTGGGTAAGTTACTTAACCCCAACTGCCAGGGAATGAGGGGAAGATAACGGTTTAAAACACCATTTGAATAAATCAAGGTAGAAGGAAGAGAATTCAAAAGAAACAACAGAGTTATGTGGAAATATTACAGATTTTAAAATAATTATCAAGATAAGTTTTGAGAATTCAATCTTCATTTAATATTTTACTTATGAGAGGGACATGAGGCATAAGAAAATATTTGGGAGAATGAAAAGCAAAACTATTTCTCACAGGGGAAAAGGCATTTAAAAATAATTCAGTTAATTTTCATTTTTAATAGGAAAGAAAGAAAAAACCCTAATAGTCATGTTTGGAAGGAATGGAATTGACTATAGTTGTTACCTGATGATTAGATTATGAAAAAGTATGAATTCTTGAACTAAGATTTTAACTTTTTTCTGAGTACAAAATTTCCTGAGATATATAAAAAACTTGCATAAAGACTGAATAAGAAACTATTTGGATTTGGTTTGTATTCTTTTATAGCATTGGAAAACCTTAGGCATTGAAGTTTACATGTATTATCTTGGGTACAATCAGAATCCAGGAGATCCATACTTGTGTTATCTGTAGTTCTGGGGAATTACAAAGATGCAAGTAGGATTTGTTTTGTTTGTTTGTTTAAGAGAGGAAAAAAGCTTGCAAAATGAATCTGCAAAATGATGTCTTTTAATAAAAAGACTATTATTATATTGTGTGTAGAAATTTTTTTCCTTTAGTTGAAAGGGTTTTTTTTCTTTCTTAATTTAAATGAAACTAAACTTGCAAAACTGATGTAGATTAACCAGGTCTGACTGTAATTAAATTTATGAATACAGGGAAAATATGAAATTTTATTAACTGTGGAAGGAATGTGGGTCCTTTGCTGCCCAGCAAGTTCACAAAGACAAAGGAGATCAGTTTACAGGGGTTAAGTAAACATAATATTTTATATTACAGTTCAAATGAATCCAATTCCAACAAGACTAAGTAAGAGTCTAAAAATTGGTTTACCAGATTGAATATTTTTATGAACATTAAAACCCATTACATTGCTCTGAAGTATAGCTACCGAGCAGCCAGAGCCACATAAAGAAAAGGTTTGTTTCTTGGTCCTGGAGGAGAGTTACTTCTAGTCTCTGTTCCACAGCTGCCTGTGAGGTTCTCCATATTTTTTTAACATCACTTTATAGCATTCATTCTATAAGTTTAAATGTTTCTCAAATTAAATCTTAGCAACCTTTCTTACAGAAACAGTGGGTGTGAGTTTTAGTTTAAAAAGAGCGCTTACTGGAGAGGAATGTTAAACTGAGTATCAGAGGGACTTGCAAGGATGCCACCTAGCACTTGTGTGACCTTAAACAAGTCATTTAAGTCTGCAGGTTTCAATTTGATCATGTGTCAAAGGAGTGAATTACATCCCAAAATGTCCCTTTTAAGCTATAAATTCTGTGTTCCTAGAAAAGCTTGAATTCAATTAATCAAACATTTATTTAACCCTTATGCTAGGTGCTGCAAATAAAAAGATAAAAAAAATTAATATAATCCCTGCTCCTAAAAGGTTTACTTATTTAATAAACAAGAACAAGATTGCAGTTATTTATATGCAAGGTAGAATGCAATAAAGGCATAAAAAGATCCAGACATAAAAAGAAATATTAGGAGAAAGTTTACAATACTCATGACAGAGTAGAAAGTATTTAGATTTGGGTAAGGAACTTTTTTTTTTTTTTAAAGGAAAGGATAAAGTGCTTTAGGGATCACTCTTGTGATCTCTCCTAGTGTAGATGGGCACTTTTTCTGCTATTCATATTCTTAATTGTCCCTCATACTAGAAGAGGAACAAAATGATATCAGTAAAATGTGAAGATTAGAATGCCCACATAGCATTGAGATGAGGTGATTTACCCAGGATTGGAGAGCCAGTATGTGACAGATTCAAGACTTGCATCCAGATCTTTCCGATTTGAAGCCTATCTCACTATTCTCTACACCATACTCTCTTTTCTTGGATATGGGTCAGAAATTCCAAATAATTTCATTTGGACTGAAATGAGACAAGCCAATATCCCTGAAACATATGTCTCCAACAGGGACAAAAGCCAGAGAGCAGCAGAGGATCTATCAATTGGCTCCACCTTTATTTTGCTCCAACAGAGTCAGAGGGACCACCTTGAAGCTGAATCTTCAAGTTCATTCATTCTTTGGCAAATAAGTATATTAATTAGGGCCAATTATGGGGGTGGTAGTGACTCCCACAGATTAATATTTCAGGAACAAAAAAAAAACTATGCCTATTCAGGAAAACAAGATCAGTTCAGATTTAGGGATCAAATTTCAGAACTTCAAAAAAGAAAAAAAGAATATTTGATTCATGAGTAAAAAGAAAAGGAAGAGACTCATTCATTTCTCTAAAACTTCAAATCCTGGAAGCTCAAATCTATTCACTCAAACATAAAAATATGACTTCCAGCTATAGGGTACATGTTGCTTTAATTTTCATCTTTTAAAAAATTATCTCTCCTCTCCCCAGTAAACATATTTCTTTGCTTCTCAACAAATGATATATCTTGTGATTTTTCAATGATTTAAAAAAGCATTTTTGAAAATATGTTTGATAATAATAAAAATGGCTTAATTTTTTAATAACAGTTTTCTACAGAGACCAGAAGACTCTTCCTTCATATAACCTCTCCACATACCATTATGTTTCAATGAAAGGACAGACAAGGGAATTTCTTCCTAAGCCTATTTTTTTTCTTAAGGTCTAGGGAAACTGGATGAAAAAGCCCTGTGAAGCTTAAAGCTGTAAGGGCGATTCAGTATCTGCTTCCTCTCTGGGGAAAAGGTGTATGAACAGGACTCAAATGAATGTTATCTTAACCAAACAGCCTTGTCCCCCACATTCTCAGAGGTACGGCTCAGGGTCTGTCATGACCCAGATGGTAGCTGTGCCAGGTGAGGGCTCTGCCTTAACTTCATTTTCTTTGTAAAATATCAGCCAAAAATATGTTGTGTCCTCTTATCCTTCATTAGACTATTAATCAGCTATTAATAAATGTGTAAGGGTTTCGTATGTATTTATGTATGTTTTGGAAAACCTATGGAGTACCATCTTGCTTTATTAAAGCCCCCAAATATCACACTAATATGTGATTAGAATAATTTTTAGTATGGGACTAAGGACATTTCCTTGCTCTACATAGAAACACACCAAAATAATAATAATAAATAATAATAATAATAAACTAAAGACTTGAGGAAACTAGAGAAAGAAATCATTCCTAGTGCTGGAAGATTGAAAGGGATAGTGGGGGTGGAGGGAGGCAGGATTCTGTAATGAGCAAATGCAACTTGGAAAGGCTGAGTTCCAGGATGAGAAGAAGCAGTAAGGCTTTGAGTCTCAAGGATCTCTTTAATGGGACAACAGTGCTAATTAGCAGAGAGGCAGCAGAATTAGACACGCATAAATATTTGTGTCCTACAGATTTGGATTTCAGCCCTCCCTTTGGGTTCCCCCTACGCTCAGTCTGCCTGCCCTCCCCTCCCCTGCAGTCTCCTCTCTCTTCTCTCTCCTTCCTCCCTCTTTCCCTCCCTCCCTCTTTCTCTTTCCCTGCCTGCCTGCCTGCCTATCATCTTGCTCTAATTGTTTCCAGATTTGTGTGGGAGGTCAGGGCCCGGGAGTGCTGCTTCATGCCAAGTTTATAAACAGAGCAGTGTTTCCAGATGGCCACTGGCTCCAGCCTGGCTAGCAGGTTGATTGGGACCAGAATAACAACAGGTGGAGAACAGACAATGAATTCCTTGACACTTATTTTACTCCCTCCATTTTTTCTTCCCCCTACCTTCCCCCCACTCCAGCCACCAGGGCCACTGCTAGCAGATCTCCAAAATATTTAAAATGAAAGGTTTTGGGGGTGGGATGGAATTTGGATTTCTTTCTCTTAAAACACACACATTCAACTTGGTCATATAGTCTTGGTCCCGTTATTCTCATGCTGTGAAGGTGATGCATTTATTTGTCTTTAGAAAAGAGTTCCCATTCAGAGAGCTTGGAAGGGGGAAAGGGAATCATTGAATGTGGTACCTTTATGTAAGAAATCAAGGAGGATGGACTCAGAAGTCTAGCCTTTAGCAGTTGTGAGCTCTTGCATACACAAAAAGGCTCAAGAACACATAGAAGATACCTGGCAGAAACCATGTCCTCCTCCAGGCCTAGGGAGGATTATTACACAAAGGGTCCCGAAGGCTCTCCCTAATTTTCCAGACACTCTTATTCCTCTGTAGCCTCCAATACTCTCCCACTCCCCGCCCAAACTCTGGAAAACTCTGTTGTCTTGATTTTTTTTTCCTGCCTCTTTCCTGCTTCCCATTTTCTGAGTGTTCAGAAGTGCTTGGGAATCAACAGTAGCTGAGACTATGTGATGTTATTTCTGTGGAACATGTATTCTGGGAACTGTCTGCTATTCCTCTGAAATGGAGGTAAATCCATAGGACTAAGTTCCATTCAGAGATCTGAAGAGTCCAAACAGAAGGGAGCAAACTCATGTTGTAAATTGGGTAAATGAACTGATCAAATACAACAAAAGCAGCCTCACCCCAAAGCCTTTTCTACAGCAAAATCTCCTCTGGCTAGGACTTGGGGGGGGGGGAGTTGCATTGGGAAAAGATTGCCAAGTTGGGGCCAACTATTTTATGAAGTGAAATGAAATGCTTTAGTAAATAGGTACAAAGACTCCAGATGACTTCAGTTAAGCACAGAATTGTAGCAGCAGTTACTACAGCGATTGAGAAACTTTATAACAGGATTATACATGAATGAATAAATAAAATGTTATATTGTGGGATGAGCTATCACAATGTCCCCCCATGGATACAGTCCTAACTAGAACATATAATAGAAGCATGATGAACACATTAGATCACTATTGTTAGGGGGAGTAAAGAGCTATGAGATCACAAAACGAGTCCCTTGCCAGGCCAGAAAAAAGACTCCAGATAACAGATGAAGGAGTGATTAAACTGATACCATGTCTGATTTTAGCCAGAAAGCCAAGATAGTGTTGCTGTGTGAATGATTATGATTGCAAATTTAAAATTGCTGACCCACAAAACTAAATTACCTGCCAAAAATCATATAAATGTATAAAAATCATGTTTTCTAAGTGTCCTCAAGTTCAAACTAGGTTGTGTTTTTTTTTTTCCCCCAGATTCCTTATAATCTTGGTTCTTAGTCATAAATAAATTCATCAACAACTAAAGTCACACAAATATTTAGACAGCTAGGTGGCACTGTGGAGAGAGTACTAGATGTAGAAAAGGGAATGTCTGAGTTCAACTGCAACCTCAGACATTTATTGATACCTTGGGCAAATCACAACTTCTCTCAGCCTCAGATTCCCCATTTGAACAATAAATGTAATAAGAGCACCTATTGCAGATAGCTGTTGTGAGAATCAACTGAAATGATATAATTTGTGAATTTTAAAACAATACATAAACATTATGTAAATATATCTTAAGTTTTCAATATGTACAGTAGAAGGCACTAGGCTAGCCATTGGGAATACAAAGACAAAAATGAAGAACTGACTTACAAGGAACTTACAGAAGATCCAGTATAATAAAAAAGAGAGAAGAAAATTTAAAGTTTAAAAAAGAAAACAATAGCAATTAAGAATATAATGGGAAATGACCAGAAAAATCATGTTGAATGAATTAAGAAATTACAAAAAGAGGAATCTAAAGAAAAATGGGAAGATGTGCATGATTTGATACAGAATAAAATGAGGAGAAACAAGAGAATAATATAAGCCACAACTACAACACTATAAAAAAATCCCTAAAAGGATCTGAGTAACAACAAAGTTAATGACAGAACTGCAGAAGAAATTATAAAACATACATCCTCCTTCATGGAAGAGAAGAGGGTGCCTGCTAGAACAGAACACTCTTTACATTATCAAAGATGTCTCTATCGGATGCCCTTCCTTGATCATTTTTCTTTGTCTGGAGGGATGAGAAACAGCTGTAATTTAAAAGGGTGAAGGTGGGAAGAATCTATCTATCTATCTATCTATCTATCTATCTATCTATCTATCTATCTATCTATCTAATATATATATATATAACTACATTGTCATAGTGATTCATAATATATAAATAAATATATAAATGAATATAAATGAAGAAAGTAGCAAAGTGTAGCTATTTTTTTTCTTTAGTGACATTGTTTCAAACTACTTTGTTCTGAACTGTTTATACTTGCTGATTTTAGGAAAGTGTTTATTTTTTAATTGATATATCATAAAAGCATGCTTATATTCCTCTTGGCTAACACATGAAATGGAGCAATGTGTCCAGCACCATTGCCTGCCTGGTGGCAGCATACTTCTATTGCAAACAAAGTACTTAAGAGGAAACAGCTTTCAGGGTGCTGTTTCACAAATCCTCATCAATAAAAGCGAAAAGATACCCAAATAATTCTGTGGGTAGGAACTCTGTTTTATTCATCTTTTTATCTCCCTTAAACTTAACACAGTACTTAGAGTAGGAACTATTAAAAATGTTGAATGAATGAGTAGGGAAAGAATATTGTTGATTTCTTCTTAAAACATTTTGTCAGCATATTTTAAAATGTATTGTGACTGGATAGGTTTTTGGCTTAAAGATTTTTGTTCTTGTTTTTGTGTTTCTAATGTAAAGGTTTCAAGTATGAGGAATACTAAATATTATAGAAATCTAATTGTCCATGTAGCCTAGAGTGAACTACATTGGTATCACATTCACCTTTATAAGAGTCTAAGTATTTACAATCTATTATAGTTCTTTTCTCCAGAGATTTCAAAGTACCCTATAAAGAAATTTTAAACAAGAAGCATTTCCTTAAAGAAACAAGAGCAAAATGAACAAGGGGATGGGGAAGGGGAAAAGTCAGTGGAGGTGGGGAGATGAGGAAGGAGGTTGTGATTAGGAAAACAGAAGAAGGAGCACAGATAACAAAGGGAAGAAAGGGTCAGGAAGAAATAACAGTAGTATATTTGGATTTTAATAAATTGTAACAATCAGAACAGAGGGGGGCATGGAATATTGGAGAATGTGTTCTATTAGAGTCAATCATGCATGAGTTCATACTGTCTCTGTGCATCTCACTATCTATGTGACCTCAAGTAAATTTTGTCACCTCTCACTATATGCTTCAGGCAGTTTCCTGGCATTTATCAACTAGGTCATGAACTGTTGCAATATATAGTGATGGAGGGAGTTCTCACACCAAGAAGTTTCCCACCCTGATGAAATCAGAGATAATTTTTGTATTAGCATCCTTTCATTAAGTCAGACTATCTAGTCCAAGTTTCTGTTTCTCAAAGTCATATGATTTTAGTTCCTACCTTAATTCATCATTTAAACATATGTTGCTAGAATTCTAGGAAAGAAGGATGAGTAGGATGTTAGAAATTTCATAGAAAATTGTTATTTGTAATTATAAGTAGTCCATATTTGGATCTTGATGATACAAATCATATTTACAAATACAGGAAAAGTACTCCATTTATAAAAAATGAAGGTATCCTGTTTCTCCATCATTGTACTTGGTAACAATGTTACCCACCCCAAATCAATGAGGCACATGTAAAAGAAATTTTTGTCTTTTATCAAAAACCTGTTAAGTAACAGCAACAAAAAGAAATGAAGAAAAAAAAAACCAATATTGAGTCCCTGCCATTAGGCAGCTTACATTCTGGTGTGTATGTACGCAATATTGCCAATAGAAAATTCAAGGTAATTGTAGGAGGGGCACTGATATAAAGAAGGATCAGATATAAGAAATAGTGCTTGAAATGATCCCAGAGGACTTTGCTGTTATTATTAAATTGTGTCACACTCTTCATTCTTAGCAAAAAAAAAAAAGAAAGAAAAAAAAGGAATGGTTTTCCTTTTCCTTCTCCAATTCATTTTATAGAAAAGGAAACTGAGGCAAACAGAATTAAGTGACTTGCTAGTATCTGAGGCCAAATCTGAGTTCAGAAAGATGTTTTTCTGAGTCCAGATCCAGCACTCTATCTACTATACCACCTAAATGCCCAGGGCTTTAGGGATTTCTCAGAAATGGAGGTCAAGAAAGCAAGTTCTGCTGGGACAGTTTCTACAAATATATGGAAGTTAGAGGTGTGGATGTCCTGATGTGGGAACGGTAAATAGGCCAATTTATTGGGAACAGTGTTTCTGCATGTGTGTATATGTTTGTGTGCATGTATGTGTTTAGGAGAGTACTAAGGAAGTAATATGAAGTCTGACTAGATCTAGAAAGATAAATTAGGATCATATTGTAAATGGCTTTTAATGCTAAACATTTCAACAGTCACCTCAGTTAATCTGCAAGCTAAAGCCAAATTCTCTACTGTAACTACTCATTTAACAAGGAAACAACCCCCCCAATTTGTACACTTTCTAGATGTGAGATTTTGTCCCTAACTATAGAGCAATAAGAGTTTCTGTTATTCACTAGCCAGAATAGACTATTTTGTTCCAGGGAATTACAGCTACCAGACTAGCCTGGTAGCCAAAATGAATGGTTAAGAACTTGTAAAAAGTCCCTCAATAACCAGAAGACAATGCAATTGCTTTTGATCCTCCTAGTTGTAGCCAGATATTCGTGTTACAAGGGTTCTATTATATCAAATGATAACATCTGGCATTTCATCAAAATAACCAGTGGAGGATCCTTTCTCAATTCTGATCAATGAAAGCAGCCTATGCTTTGGGATTACAAGTGTTGGATCACATGGGAGTATTGGTTTTACAATGTGCCAATTTGATTTTGATTTTCATTCAAACACACAAAAAAGAAACACAAATTGATACAAAATAAACAATTTCATTTGAGGATTTTTTTTCCTTTTGAAATGTATTGTGTCTTTTCTGATATAGGGATTTTACTATGAAAATTTATTTAATACACCTTAATGTTATTTAAGCAGTACAATGAGAAAGTGGACTAAGTATGCAGAGATCTCATAGTGTGAAAAGGCTTTAAATCATGGGTGTTTACTAGCAGTTCTGTTCTACAGGACAAGCATAAATACTTCCTGAAATAAAGCTTATTTAGAAGTGAGCTACATTGCTGAGCTAATGTTCTTGCAGGTAACCAGCAAGACTTCTCTTTATGTAACTTCTGAAATACCTCTAACCAGAATTAAAGGATCTTTCACCCCCTTAAAGAACTTGGCAGGCTACAGAAAAGACTAATGTGGAGGAGGTGAGAAATACCATTTCCAAATGCTGAAAGAGCCAAGTAAACTACCATAGAGATTTAGCCCAAATTTACTAACAATGGATTATTTATTATTGCCAAATTTAGACTTCCACATTTCAAAATCAATGATTTAGAAAGTGTTTGAGGAGCACATCCTATTTTTCCCCTCTTCATCTTTGAAGTATTTATTAATTCATCTGAACTTTCCACTTTCTTTACTATCCTAAAAAGTTCATCCTTTCTTAGACAATATTTTTGTTACACAAAGATCCTAGTGTACCAGCATATCATTTGTCTGCATTTTATATTCATCTTGGCTTGGGTAGGAGAACCATATTACTATTAACTAATCCTTCCTTAGGCAACATTATTAGAGAGTGATCTTAGCGTACCAGCAAATGTCTGAGTTTTATATCACTCTTACCTCAGGTGGCAGAACCATGTTACTATCAACAAAAATGCTTACTAAGCCCTTAATAAATCCTTCCTTTAGTCATAACTAACATATAGATTTGGTTGAGGTTAGTATCAACCAATAGGGTATTCAAGTCTTTTTTTTTTTTTTTTGAAACAAAGGGCAAGTCAGCAAAACATAAAGTAAGCAGATTGTTTCAGAACAATACAACTAATCTCTTGAGAAACCCCAAGTAGCACAGTAATCATTCTCTGTATGGTAGGAGACAGAACAATTAAGAATCTCATGCTGTATACCAGTTTTTCAAATGGATACTTATTGCGTAACATTGTACTTTTTGATCAGGTATATTTTTAAGTACCATAGAGCAGATTTGTTCACCTGTCTTTTTTTTTTAAGAACTCCTTTCTTTTTCATATAAGTCTTTAAATTTTAATAGAATTTTCAAATGTTTCATTTTAGGATGGTTTCATTTTCTTTTGCTTCACGTCTTTGAGAAATGTTGTAACCTGCCCATGTGCTTTCCTGGCTTCCGGAATAAGTTTTGCATGACATGAGGATAATTAATGTAAATTTAAAATATTTTATTATGAAATCTGAACAAGATGTGGCTAACTTTATGTTGTCAAAGCTGAATACCACATATGCAGACATAGCATCATGTAGTAATGCATACATTTGCAGGGTGGGGAGGCAAGGAACCAGATGGGTGATTTCATAGATGTAGGAAACTCCCAGTGAGATGATGCCTTGGATCAGTAGTAAATAATAACTATGAGAAGTGATCATTTGCATAATGAACCACTATCCTACAATGAATTCTCAACAAAAGCAATAAAAATTAAATTTCAAACTTAATCATCTTCAACCTGTATCTACACATGAACAGATAATTTAGAATGACTGTAAAGTAAAACCAGGTTGATGTTTAGTACTTGAAAGTTAATTGTGACAAGAAATCATTACATATAATTGTAAATAAATAAATAAAAAGGAACAATTAATATTTTGGAACTCTAGGACCCAACAATTCATTTAGCGAAAGTTTCAGTCTCAGTGGCTTAAGATTTTTCTTAAGTAACTTGTCCAGATGTTAAATCCAATCCATTCTCTGGAAAGAAAAAAAAATCTTATGGCACCTTTACAATCCACAGAAAAGAGATAGATTCTTAGTATTCAAAGCCTCACTTTACATATTAAAGAATGTAGATTAAGAATAAATCACTAAGTACACTCCACTCATAGAAAAATTAAGAAGTCATCAGTCTATTTTAGGCTCTCCTTCCTTTTGCTATAGAGGATGAATCTCAGCTTTTGATTCTACAGCAAGTTACATTTCAGAATTTAGTAAATGACATAGCTATAACTAAGCTAATGCATTCTTTAGAATCATAAATGAATTTTTATGAACACCTCTGTAGGTCAGTTTCCTCTTTTACAAAAAGAGAGGGTTAATCTAGATAATTTCTAAGGACTCCACAAGTGCTAAATTTTATGGGTCTATTAATTTATAACAAAGACCAGCTGGGAGAAAGGCAAATGTATTAGCAAAAGGGCAACACCAAATTTTGGAACTCGGTAATTTTATTTTTGTTGTTATTCAGTTATGTCTAACTCTTCATGCTCACCCCATTTGGGATTTTTTTAAGTAGTGGTTTGCCATTTTCTTCTCCAGCTCATTTTACAGATAAGGAAACTTAGGCAAAAGGATTTAAGTGACTTGTCCAAGGTCATAGAGCTAGTAAATGTCTTCCTGACTCCACTATACCACCTAATTCTCTGTTGGCTTGACAATTAAGCCATTATGATTAAAGGAACGCTAAAAGGCTTGCCTGCTCTCTCTTCTTTTTTTCTCATTGTTCTACATTCAACCTGATATTTCCCACCATTTTAGTAACTCCTTATAGATTTACTAGAGACCTTTGTTTTAAATGAGACAAAATTTATTTCTTGAAAATGGTAACACCTTGGGGCAGCTAGGTGGCACAGTGGATAGAGCACCTGCCTTGAATTCAGGAGGACCTCAGACACTTAACATTTCCTAGCTGTGTGACCCTGGGCAAGTCACTTAACCCCAGCCTCAAAAAAAAATGGTTACACCTTAATTCCTTGCTAATTTCTCTAATTAACACAATGATATTCATATAAAGTGAAGTAAAAGGAGATGAGGTAAATGCTGATGAGAAATGAAAACTATGAAAAGTTTGGAGTATAGAGCAGGCTTATGAAGGGACAACCTAGGTATAATGCTATAGTTGAAGGGTGGAACGATTGCTGCTGTCACTTTCCAATTGCCCATATGAGAGAACTGGATCCTGATGGGTTAGATTGTCATAGGGCAGTAGGATTGACTTCCAGTGGTGGCTAAGGTGGTGGCAATGTTCAACTCACCAGTAAGATGAGAGTACTGGATCTGATTACTGTTATTGTTGGGACTAAAAAGAATCAGAAAAGAGTTAGGGAGAGCCTAAAATAAACTGATGATTTCTTAATTTTTCTATGATAGAGTGTACTTATTGACTGATTCTTGATCTACTAGGGAAAATAGCATTCGTTGTATCTTAAGTGAAGCCTTGAATACCAAATACAGGAACCACTAAACTGTATATATGCGAGGATCCCTGCAGTCTGCTTATTGACTTGATTTTAAAAAGTAATATTATTTATGTTTCATTATGTTTTCATGTCTTTTTGTTTATTATTTCTTAATCACATTTTAATCTGGTTTGAACCCCACATGAGGCCCTCAGGCAGTATGTTTGATATCTCTGTACCAAAAGAATTCTAGGGAATTACAACAACTTGGATCAGGAAAAAACACTGAACCTCTGAGTTGGAAGGGAAATAAAAGATCCTCTAGTCGAAATCGTACTTAAAGAAGAGTTTCTCCTATTAAAAAAACCTCTTGTTTATGCTTTGCTTGCTAATTTTTAATGAGGAGGAACCCCCTTCTTCACAAAGATGCCCATTCTGTTTCTGTTGGGAAGTTTTTTTTTTCTTATATTAATCCTAAAATTCTTTCCTTTACAATTTCTGCACATCATTCCTAATTTGGTCCTATAGGACCAATCAAAACAAGACTAGTCAGCCTTCTAAATGACTGCCTTTAAATTACTTGAAGATAGTTATCATATTTCACCACCAAGTCTTCTCTAGGCTATCCTCAGTTATTTCAACTGATTCTAATACTCTTCTTAACCCCTTAGCACTGTTTTCTGACCTTATCATTCCACCCAAACTGCTCTCTTCCAAGTTATTAATAATCTCTTAGTTGTCAAATCCAATGGCCTTTTCTCAATCCACATTCTCCTTAACCTCTCCGTAGTTATTAATACTGTGGTTTACTTACTCTTGGGAGAGGAAGAGAAGAAAAGGTTGGACTTGGAAAAACATCCTGCTGCAGGCAGAATCTGAGACGAGTTTTATAAGGAAGCCATGGAAGTTAAAAAGTGGAGGTGATAAAGGAGAATTGCCATTAGAAAAAAATGGGAAATGGTGATCAAGTGGGATGAAGTGTGTTACTGTTGGGTCATAACCCCTTTGGGGGTTTTCTTGGCAAAGAGAGTGAAGTGGATCATCATGTCCTTCTCCAACTCATTTTACAGATAAGGAAACAGACATACTGATTAAATTACTTTTCCATGGTCATGGCTAATTTTTGAAGTTGGATTTGAACTCTTGAAAATTGAACTCATGAAGATGAGTCTCCCTGATTCCAAGCCCAGTGTTCAATGTACTGTTTTTTGAGAACCCAAACTGTCTTTTGTCTCTTTGTATCCCCCAGTGCTTAGCACAATGCCTAGATATAATAGATACTTTAATAAATATTTATTGATTAGTTGATATAATATAACCTCAAGGAACTTCAAAAAAAATTTTCTCTTTTTTTATTAATTTTTATAATTATAACATTTTCTTTGACAGTACATATGCATAGGTAATTTTTTTACAACATTATCCCTTGTACTCCCTTCTGTTCCCAGTTTTTCCCCTCCTTCCCTCCACCCCCTCCTAGATGGCAGGCATTCCCATACATATTAAATATCTTATAGTATATCCTAGGTACAATATATATGTGCAGAACCGAATTTTGTTGTTGTTGTTGTTGCAAAGGAAGGATTGTATTCCCAAGGTAAAAATAATCTGGGAAGAGAAACAAAACAAAACAAAACAACAACAACAACAACAAAAAACAATGCTCACAGTTTACACTCATTTCCCAATGTTCCTTTTCTGGATGTAGCTGATTCTCCATCATTGATCAATTGGAATTGGATTAGCTCTTCTCTATGTTGAAGATATCCACTTCGATCAGAATACATCCTCATACAGTATCATTGTTGGAACTTCAAAATTCTAGTTACCTATTTCTGAAAGTTCCTCAATTTATCAATGTCATTCTTTTTTTATATTATAGCTTTTTATTTACAAGATACATGCATGGGTAATTTTTCAGCATTGACAATTACAAAACCTTTTGTTCCAACTTTTCCCCTCCTTCCCTCACCCCTTCCCCAGATGGCAAGTTGAGTTAAAGTATAAGTTAAATACAATATATATATATACATGTCCATACAGTTATTTTGCTGTACAAAAAGAATCAGACCTTGAAATAGTGTACAATTAGCCTGTGAAGGAAATCAAAAATGCAGGCAGACAAAGGTAGAGGGATTGGGAATTCTATGTAGTGATTCATAGTCATCTCCCAGAGTTCTTTAGCTGGGTGTAGCTGGTTCATATCAATGTCATTCTTAAAATGAGATGCCCAAAACCAAACATAGTACTTCAAATCAAGTCTAATCAAGGCAGAGTGCAGTGCAGCTATCACTTAACAATATTTGGATATCATTCCTTTCTTCCTTTCATTTTTGGGTTTGGTTTTAGGGAGTTTTCTTGCTGGGAAAGTGAAGGGAGAAGGGAAACAAGGAGAGCTGCTTTATTATCTCATTGATTTATATCAACATACCTTCTCCCCTACTCAATCAACTTCCTAAATTCAATAACTTTCTATTGCCCTACTAGCAAATACAAACTGTTCTGTTTGGCATTCAAAACCCTTCATTAGCCATATAAACTTTCAAGTTTATAATTCACAAAATCCTTTAGTTACATATCCCTCCATCTTACTCTTGCAGCATTGATTTTTGGAACATATATGACAGTTATATTTCATCTTAATTAGATTTCAACAGTTGTCTATCAAGATCCTTTTGGATCCTAACACAGACATTCAAATGAATACTTATGCTTTTCAGCCTTGTGCTATCTAATTTGCTAACAAAAGTACTGGATAGCATAATTCCTTAAAACATTCTATCAGAGACTGCTTTGAATCATTCATTATTATTTGTCTAGGTCTTACCTTCCTCCCAAACCTTCCCTTTAATGAAACTTGCCTATTTCTGCAAAACACTATTATTTTTCCAGACTCCTAGGTTTTTAACTTTGGCATTATCCTTGACTTCTATTTCTTTTTTACCTCATATATCCAATCAGTTGGTAAATCTTGTCATTTTTCCCTTCATAACACCTCTTACACCCAACCTCTTCTTTATCCTCACAAAGTTCTTAGTCAAGGCTCTCTTGCCTTCTCACCTATACTCCTACAAATGTCCTTCTAAAAGGTCTCCTTACCACAAGTTTCTCCTCATTCCTCTCCATCAACTATATAGCTCTTTGACAGTAGAGACTTCTTTGTTTTGAGTTTGGTTGATTGGGATTGTTGTGGTAGTAGTTGTTTTGCTTCTTTTTACATCTTCAGGGCTTAGTATAGTGCCCATCACATAGTAGGGGCTTAATAAATGGCTTTTGAATTGATTTGTTGAATTTAAAGTCCTTCACGATTTAGTCCCAATTTATATTTCTAGCTCTTATATATTGTTCCTTCCCCACACTATACAGATCAGAAAAACAGGCCTTCTCCAATCTCTACACACACTTACTCCAATTATCCTGCCTTTACATCCCCAAACCTAGAACATTGGTCCTTCCTCAACCTTACCTCAAAGAATCCTTTACTTCCAAGAATCCTTTTAC
Source organism: Sminthopsis crassicaudata (assembly GCF_048593235.1). Classification (NCBI taxonomy): domain Eukaryota; kingdom Metazoa; phylum Chordata; class Mammalia; order Dasyuromorphia; family Dasyuridae; genus Sminthopsis; species Sminthopsis crassicaudata. The sequence goes on along the minus strand of NC_133617.1, from coordinate 252,785,991 downwards.
TTCCTTAAATATGAAGCCTTTCTGGATCTTCCCAACTACTTGTGTTCTCCCCTTCCTAATTATCTTGTATTTAATTATCTTATATTTAATTTGTATATTCTTATAAATGTATACTTTGTCTCCCCCTATGGAATGTAAGCTCTTTAAGAGCTTATATTATTCTTTGTATTTGTACCCTTAGCTCCTCTCATAGTGCCTGGCACAGTGTCCATAATAACTGCTTATTGATTGATTGATTGGTTCTTGAATTCATCTGAATGTACTACTGGCCAATCCACTTTCCTTCATATTTTCATAAGAATATCATGAATATCTGTCAAATGCTATATAGAAAAAAATTAGCTTAATAACATCAGTGGTATTTCTTATACCTAGCTGTGTAGTTACCCTGTTCTTCAGAATGAGATTGGTCTGGTAGCAATATGCTCAGGCTGACTTTTTAAGAACACAGTTTTCCTTAGCTATTTGGGAATTACCCACTCAATAATACATTCTTGAATTTTGCCAGGATTTGGAATAAAGCTCAGGCCTTGTAATTTGTAAATGTTACTATTTTTTCTTATTTTGAACAACAAGAAAGTATTTACCCTTTCTTGTCCTGTGATACACCACCTTACTATCCCTGTGGCTCTACAATTTTCTGAAGATCACTGATAATAGTTCAACAATTACCATAAATACAACTTGAAAAATGGGACTGAATCAGCATTTTTAAAAGTTAGCATTAATCTGTTTAAATTAATTTACAATATATGTTTTTGGAAAGAAACTCAAGCTCTCATTTTATGTTTCTTTTTTTATCCTTTTATCCTTCACTCACATAAGCTCAGGGCTCTATTTCTAACAATATTTTGAACTAGCTTGAAGAATGAAGCGAAACTCTGACCACAATCTGTCTGCACATTACTGAGCCCTACTGGTGATTTTTTTTTCACTTATTAAGAACTTTGATCATTACTGAAGCCAGGAATACATCAATCACTTTTAGTCATTTCCAAATAAAATCCATTTATTCAATGGTAGTACAGTTTATTTTAGTGTTTTGCTTACTGTTAGCATTTTAGTATTGTAGCTAATTTACATTAAGCCATCATGCCAGAAGGCATAATAATTAATGGTAATAATAACTCTTTTATATGGTGCTTTAAAGCTTACAAAACATTTTACAATAGATTATCTTACTTGTTATTCACAACAGCCCTAGATGTTATTGACATTTCTATTTTCAGATGAGGAAACTCAGATTTATACAAATTAAATGATTTCTGCATATTCACACTACTAGTAATCATTTAAATGTCTTCTATGTTCTAGGCATTATGCTAAGGGCTTTACAGGTATTATCTCATTTGATACTTATAACTACTAAGGAGGTAGGTACTATTATCTCCCTATTATAAATGGAAACTGAGGCATATGGGTTAAATAATTTGCCAAGGATCACAAAGCTAGGAAGTGTAGTATGAGACTATTCTTGAACATATATTTTTAATGACTCCTGGGTCCAGTATTTTATCTATTGTCCTACTTAACCTCTTCTAAGTAGAATTTGAGTTCACCAAGTTGAGTTGAGCAAGTTTTGAGCCCAAATCCAGCAGAAGTTATTATAGTACTGAGGTTTCCATTTGTGGCTGTACATATTCATGCCAAGCAGTTAATCAATAAGCATGTATTAAATGTTAACAATTTGTCTGGCACTGCACTAAGTGTTGGAGATACACACATACAAGCACAAAAAAAAAAGATATTTTTTGACCTCAAGGAGATTACATCCTTTTGGAAGGGAGATAGAACATTAAAAGAGGTAGGTGGTAGTTAATCCTGGAGAACAAGGGATGGTTGATCTGAGGCCCTTCTTAAAAATGGAGGGTTTCAGGAACAAATCATCCATGTAAAAAGGTTCCCCAGAAATCCTTTTTTCCACGCCCTAATATTTTCATGTTATCTTTGGATGACTCCTAGTATTAATAACACATTCATTTGTTCTCTATCAGACAGTAACTCACCATATTAATCCTGTTACTAGGATGAAACTAAATATATATATATATATATATATATATATATATATATTTTTAATTTAACATAACAGGTTTCTGAATCTGAGTCTACTAACTGTCCTATATACTATCATTCTTTCTAGGAGATAACTAAATTGTGAATAACCTAATTAAAATTAGTCATGACACTAAATGTCTCCTGCCAAAATTATTTTATTTGGAAAGGACTAGAAGTGACTGATGTTGTAATTCTGTCTGATAAGACATCTTAGATATCCCAAATTATTTTTATACAGGATTTACAAATTCTATTTCTTTCCAGAAAATTTTCTTTAGTCAAGTATCAACTAAAAGTTATGTAAAACAAACAGAAAGAATAATAATTTCTTGAAAAATTCACACATTCTAGATTCTAAACCTAATTTGCCTACTATGTTCCTTGACCTATCCAGCCTTTTCTGCTTTTGTTCATTAGTCCCAATTATTGTTCTAGAATGAAATGTGTAATCTCTTTAATCTCTGACTTTCAGAATCTTTATCCTCCTTTTAGATTCTGTTCAGCTGATAATTCATAGTGCAGCTTTTCATGATCTTCTCATCTCAGTATTCTTTTCTAGCTCAAATATTCCTAGAGCATCTCCTCAAGCAGGTATAAGCATATACTATAATGTGATACATTGTGAAGAGACTGCATAAAAGTAGCTATATACACATAAGATGTACACAGAATAGAAGGTAACCTGAGAGAAAACCTTGGAGAAAAGTTTGGAAAAGGGAGGAAGAAGAGATTGGACTTGAAAAGACATCCTGCTGGAGGCAAAATTTGAGATGAGTTTGGTAAGGAAGTCAGGAAAGTTAAAAAGTGGAGTTGATAAAAGAGAATTGTCATGGGAAAAAGTGTGAAAGGAACAGAAGCTAGATCAAGTGGGATGAAGTAAAGTGTATAGATGTTAGGTCATAACCCTATTTGAGGTTTTCTTGGCAAAGAGAGTGGAGTGGATTGCCATTTCCTTCTCCAATTCATTTTATAGATAAGGAAACTGAGACATACAAGGTTAAATGACTTTCCCAATGTCACAACTAGTTTCTGAAGCTGGATTTGAGCTCATAAAGATGAATCTTCCTGATTCCAAGCCCAGTGCTCCATCTACTATGCTACCTAGTTACCCTTGAAAATAAAGTTGTAAACTATTTGGTCATGTATACATATATTATATTTAATTTATACTCTAACATATTTAACATGTTATTGCTCGACCTGCCATCTGGGGGGAGGGGGAAGGAACAAAAGATTTGGCAATTGTCAACGTTGTAAAATTACCTATGCAAATATCTGATAAATAAAAATTATTTAAAAAAAAAGTAAAGTGTAAGACTGCAAAGGTAAGAAGGAAATAGTATGTAATATTTTTAATACCGTATAAAGGGCTTTATATTTGAATCTCAAAGTAAGTAAAGTGCTACTGGAATTTGCTGAGTATGCAAACCTGCATTATTATACTTAATTGAATATGGATATAGGTTTATATATGTACTATGGATTCATTTGAATGTCAGTTCCTAGGGGCAAGCATCTCTGTGTTTGTGGTTGTATTCCCTAGCACCTTTTACAATACTTTGCACAGAATAGTTATTTAATAAATGTTTGTTGAATTGAATCTAGTGACCTAGGAAGGGGAAAAAATGATGACAAATACAACTCAAGGAAAAAGGCCTTTTATTATTCTGGAAAATAATCTGGAATGAGAGCTGGTGGTATCACAAGATAAAAAACAAGGATAACAAATCTATCATTAAGAATGTTTTCACCTAGAACGCTCTTACCACAAATTCAGGCATATTAGAAGAGGGATTAAGTCACCATTCCCACAGAGAATTTGGCCCTCTCCCAGTAGGATTTAGAGAAAGGCAAACTTTAGGAAAGGGTCACTATAGAGACTGAACCCCCACAGGTAACAGCCATAGCAGTTATGCTATGGTGGTATAAACTAGAAAAAAAAATTAAGTTTGGGGACTAAGGTTATTACAGGAAGGATATATATATATATATATATATATATATATATATATATATATATATATATATGTGTGTGTGTGTGTGTGTGTGTGTGTGTGTGTGTGTGTGTGTGTGTGTGTGTATGGGATTAAAGTTATTACAGAAAGAATATATATATTTATATATATATATATATATATATATATATATATGTATTCCCCCAGGGAAGAATCCTATCTCTTTCAACTTAGCAAAACCCCAAATGGGGTCAGGAAGAGTTAGCTACAACTATACAACAGTAATAGGAGAAAATGTTAAGGATGTGGCTAAATGGTTCAGGAGATAGGACACTATTCCTAGAGTCAGGAGGATAAGCTCAAATCGAGCTTCGGATACTTACTAGATGTATGGCTCTACACAGGTCATTTAATCTCCTTTTGCTTTAATTCTTTGGACAAATGAGTAGCAAGCCATTCCACTATTTTTGTTGAGAAAACTCTATGGACAGTATGATCCACAGGGTCACAAAGAATCAAACAGAATTCTGTCTGTTTAAAAGACTAAACAATGACTAACCAACAAAAGTAGAACTCTGAAAGGTGCCTTTAATTCTTTGTATTGTGTGAGTACAAAAACATCTATAAAGGATTTTAATTGGCTACAAATTTAGGATGAATAAATTATTTGGTGTCATTGACACATTGCTAATTCACTCTTAGATTAGAGGAATGAAAATATGGTCTCCAGAACCAAATAAGGAAATCTGAAATATTTCAGTTCTGGCTGCCATATTGTAGAAGTATTGAGTAGAACGTCCACAGGAAAATAATTAGAATATAAAAAAATCTTAGATGATGTCATAAAAAGTCATATGTCATAGGGGGAAAGGAAGCAGGGCAGGGAGGAGCTCACAAAAACTGTCCTTGGATATGGTAAGGTTTAATACGTACAAATATGTATGAATAATGGCCCCAAAGAGAAAAAGTAGAACTAATAATGGATGGAAGTTATAAGGAGACATATTTTATTTTAATGTAAGAATTTAATTTAGAAATTTAATATTTTTAATCTTAAATTTAATTTAGTTTTTATTTTATTAATTTAGTAAATTAGTAAAATTAAAATTTAATTTTAAATAATTAATTTAATATAGGAAAGAGTAAGTTAATAATTAAAGCTATACTATGAGAAATAATAAGTTTCATGGTACTTGGGTGATTTTCTGGAGAGTATTCAAGAAACACATAAATGACTACTTATCAAGTATGCCATAGAGATAATTAAAGCTCAAATATTCATTGAGTAGTTATTAAAAAATGGCATGGGAGCCAGTTGTATTTATCAGAAAACCTTAAAGAAAGAGTTTAGTAGTGTTACTACTGGAATTATATCCCAAAGAGATTTTAAAGAAGGGAAAGGGACCTATATGTGCAAAAATGTTTGTGGCAGCCCTTTTTGTAGTGGCTAGAAATTGAATGGATGCCCATCAATTGGAGAATGGCTGAATAAATTGTGGTATATGAATGTTATGGAATATTATTGTTCTGTAAGAAACGATCAGCAGGATAATTTCAGAAAGGCTTGGAGATTCTTACATGAACTGATGCTAAGTGAAATGAGCAGAAACAGGAGATCATTATCCGGAGATCAACAAAAATACTATATGATGATCAATTCTGATGGAGATGGCTCTCTTCAACGATGAGATAAACCAAATCAATTCCATTTGTTCAATAATGAAGAGAACCAGCTACACCCAGCAAAAAAACTATGGAAAATGAGTCGTGAACCACAACATAGCATTTCCACTCCTGTTTTTGTCCACTTGAATTTTTTATTTCCTTCTCAGGTTTTTTTTACCTTATTTCTAAGTCTGATTTTTCTTGTGCAGCAAAATAACTATATGGATATATATACATAGATTGTGTTTAACATATACTTTAACATATTTAACATGTATTGATCTACCTACCATCTAGGGGAGGAAGTGGGGGGAAGGAGGGTAAAAGCTGGAACAGAAGGTTTTACAAGGGTTAATGCTGAAAAATTACCCATGCATATATCTTGTAAATAAAAAGCTATAATAAAAAAAAATTTAAATAGCTTAGTTTTGAGTTGGCATGTCTGAATGTAAAATGCATTCAATTATGTATAAACAAAATTACCAATTGGGATATGTCATGGATCTATGATTTTGATGATGTAAGAATACTCTTCACTCATGCAGATCTCAATCCATCCATTTATCAACAGATTAAGTCTTAAAGAATTTCCTGAGATTCAGAGTGATTTAGTGACCTGTCCATTTTAGACACATATTAAGTGCCATAGAAAAAATTTGAACCGTCTTTCTGACTTCAACTCCAAGACTTGACTCTTTGCACCCTTTAGAGAAACAGTTAATAACTGAAAATGTATGGCATAAACAACAGTATTTTCTTTAAAACATGGCATGCTTTTTATAGATGCTTTAAATAAAATAAATTAGCAATGAAATTAACCTTTCTATCATAATAATGGCTAGCACTTACATAATATTTTATGGTTTAGAAAGTACTTTACATGTGTTGTCTTACTTTACAAGATAAGTCAAATCTAGGAAAAGTGAAATAATTGGAAACAAAAGAAAATTATGAAAGGAAAAAGTCAACACATCCAAATCAATATTAACTTCCAAACACAAATAAAAGAGAAAATATCCCAGTTCAGGGCAGCTAGGTAATGCAGTAATAGAATATGGGTCCTGGGATCGAGAAGAACAGAGTTCAAATCTGACCATAGTTACTTATTAAGTTAACACTGTTTGCCTCAGTTTCCTCCTCTGTAAAATGAGCTAAAGAAAGAAATGGCAAGCCACTCCAATATTTTTGCCAAGAAAACCTCAAAAGTCAGACATAACTGTTAATGCCTGAACAAACTGTAAGTACCAAGGCATGGTGAGGCTTGGCTTATCTAAATTGGACAAGACAGGAGCAGGGCAGAGGTAATACTCTCCACTCAGCAGAAAGATTTCTAGAACTGGCACCTTTCTAAATATAGAGGAAAATGAAAATTTGTAACTTTCTCTTTTTTTGCTGAACAGATCAGTGACTCTTTCATACCACAAAATTTGAATTTCAATCCAAATTTTGTATATTCAAAATTTCTTTATTTTAAAAGATAGATTTAAAATGTGTTCATTTTTGACTGTTTTACTAGAAAACTGGTTAGCTGATGTTCTCCTCTGCTATACTCTCTTCCCAGAACCTGCTCCAGTGTTAGATTTTTGAGGAAATTTTAAATTGTTTTAACCTCAAACTGGCCCGCAAAGCCTTCTGTTATATGCTGGAGAGATTATTGAGTCTAAAAAATTAAAATAAGTGAAATAAACTTTCAAAATTCTTTAAACATTTTTAAACATCCTGTTCTTGACCAGATGAATCAAGGTCATTGTGATGATGTGGTTCAAATGACTTAAACAAAAATGGCCCTATAGTCATATTGGATTTAGTGAAGATAGCATTACACCAAGGAGGGACAGAATTATGAATTGCTTAGCTTATGTAATAAGGTATTATTACAGTAATACTTCTATGCAGGATGTGAAAATGTCATTATTTTATCTAATTTCCTGCTACTTTCATGAAAAAATTTGTAACATTTCTGTTTTTCTTCTGCTGTTCTTGCAGTAGGAAATATTAGTTCAGTAGTTCACTGGACTCCAAAGTAATATAATAGCCTCAATGTACTGCTGAAAGAATAATAGTATGGTATTATTACTAATGAAAAACATTCCTCTTATAACTGGAGTTTATATCTAATAAAGTTAATTAAAATCAATAGCTATTAATTTGTTTGGATTGCCTACTATGTAGCTACAGGAATATAAAATCTTAATATTTGTCTTCCACTCCCATCTACTATTTAATTCACTTGTAGAAGAAAAATTAATACATAGAGTGATGAACTAAATAATTAATTCATCAAGTCTCTTTTGTTTATAATCAGAGTGTTTATGGACAAAAGTTCTTTATTAATCTTTGGTCATGATAAAAATTCCCTTATTTCCAATCTGTGGACATTGAAAATGTATTCTCTTCTCCATATTATTTTTATACCCAAAATTTTGTGTTTGTTATTTATTTTTTCCTCATTTTCATCTTTCTCTTCTTAGTTGTTTTTACATGTTTTTTGTCAGTGTACATAGAATTCTGAATACCAGAATGAAGCATATATTGTCTGTTTGAATGGAATACATAATCAATGATTTTGTTCTACTGAAATATGTCAAATTATACCATAAACTGAATGATCAATGCAACTCACTCTTACATGAAATAAAAATATCAAGTAAAGAAATATTTTTTTAAGTAGAATTAATTAAAAAGTGGTTGAGTTTGGTATTCTTAACATTGAGGTTTTATTTGTTACTATAGTCTCAACATTCTTCCATGAATGATCCTTAAGTGTTATTTTTAAAAACAAAAAATCTTTTTGATGCTTTATATGCATTCATAAAGGCAATGCCTGGAATTTTTGACAAATGCTGTTAGATACATTTTTTCCTAAGGCTTTGTAGGCAGCTTAAATTTTAGCCAGGTGTGTTAGGCCACAATTTGAAAGAGACTTGGTCACATTAAATAAGCTATCACAGATAATTCAATACTTTCAAGAGAGCTATCTTCCTTAAAATTTCAGGAATATGTAACTTCATTGGAGTTACAACTTCTTTCACTGATGAACATAAACCTTCTAGGCCTTGATAAATGAGGGGTCTTAATAAATTATTGTGATTAAAAAAAAAAAACATCACTCTATAACCAATATTCTGGTGATGAGTCTCTCCAAACCTAGCTAAGCCACTCTTCAGATATCACACCTTCAGTCCTTTATAGAACATATGCCCAAATCAACTTTTTAATAGCCAGAACTCATAATTCTGTGAGCAGAGCATTCAATTACAGAGCTATAGAATCTCAGACTTGGAAAGAATATGAGGTAAGAGATCATGTATTCAAGCTTCCTTCTAAAGCACTGAAGAGAAGTGGTCACTTAGCCTCTATTTTTAAATCTTAAATGAAAGGGAACCTACTACCTCCCAACATAGTCCATTCTATTTTGGGAGGGTTTATTCGACCTCTAAATCCATATGTCCATGAGGACATGCTGATATACCATATGTAAATTGTAGTGGAGAATTCTTTCTGTTGGGAAAAAAGAAATTAATTGATAAGTGCTTATATAACATTGAAAATTCAAATACATCACTCATTGGTATTAAAAATTATGCTAGAGGACCAATTATTCCAGATTTTTAAAAAGGATATTGGTGCAAATTTTCCCTATGTCCCCCAATTTTTCCAATCCTTCAACAGAAGACAAGAGGTCTTTATGTTATATTCACCCTAAATGGGCGAATGTCAAATCATCTTTATTGTTGAATCATATGACCAAATATCTATAGGAGGAGTCACCTACTAAAAGTCTCTATTTCAGACTTATAATAACATCCTTCTCCAAATAACTGAAATCCATACAATTCCTTTTTATGTTACACATAGGCTCATCTTCATCAGTTAGTTTATTAGATTGGCCAACCAGATACCTGGGTGGCTCCCATCTCAAAAAGGTACTGGCTCTCCAAATCTTGCAAATGATTTAATCATTCAGCACTCTAGACAACTCTCTTAGTTCCCTGAATTTCATTGAAGTTACCAATCTGCATCATAGGAAGTATGTTCCTCATAGAGTAATTCACTTTATTAGTGAAATCCCAAATCCAGTCCCTCTCCCTATCCTTTACTAGCCAAATTCAAAAATAGATTTTATTTAAATCACTTCCATAAATATTTACTGAGAACTCAGTATGGATAGATAAAGATGAAAATATTTTACCTCTATTATACCAGTATTCACAGGTGAAGAAAACATTATCTTAACAATGTGAAAAGAGATGGTACTCTAAATCCCCAAAGCATCTTCTTTTTTCTCCTCTTTTTAGAAATATAATAATAATGGTAATAATGTTTTACATAGTGCTTTAAGATTTTGAAAAATTCTTTATAATAAGCTTGTGTTTTAATCCAGGAAACCTTGGGACAGCAAGGTGGTACATTGTATAGAATGCCAGACCTGGAGTAAGGAGAACTCATCTTCCTGAATTCAAATCAGGCTTCTGATACTCACTTGCCGTGTGACCCTGGGAAATTCACTTAAGCTTGATTGCCTCCATTTTCTCATCTGTAAAATGAGCTGGAGAAGGAAACGGCAAAACACTCCATTATCCTTGCCAAGAAAACCCCAAATGGGGTGAGAAAGAGTCAGGGAACCTCACTTATCTAGCTATTTGTCTGACTCTCCAGTTAATCCCAACTATTTAGCTGTATTGACTTTTATAGCAGCACCTCTGCAGGCCTTCTCATTTGTACAAAATCTATGACTGGTTTGTGCAATTCCAGTTTCATTAAACCTGGCTCTGCAAGAACAGACTTAAATCCTCCTCCTTAATCCATCCTTCACCCCCACCGTCAAGTAATCTTCCATACATACACACTGCTGTGACCATGGTACTGTCCAGTGCAATAAACCACAGAGTCCTACCTCCTCCTTTCTACTAACTAAATTATAGCCTTTCCTTATCCTTTAATCTTATAATCAACTTTCCTTTCCAGTTTTGCCTCACACACTCATTCCCCTTCACTTGCTCATATTTCAGCCAAACTATACTACTCATTCCCTTATATTCATCCTGCCTTCTGCAGACTCCCTGCTTTTATTCATATCAGCTATCTGCTATTCCTTCTACAGACTCCTTCTAAATCTACCTATTAAAACCCCTTCCTTTCTTTCAAGCTCAACCCAGGTGTAACTCCTCTTTTGATGCCTTCTCTAATTCCCTTCACCCTTACCCTCAAAGGTACTTACCCTCTTCCTCATTTCTCACAGTACAGTCTCTAAAATTCTCCTTTGCTACTGCTTTCCAGCAGTGTACTGAGGCTATTTCATTACCTTGGAGCCTAGTGAATTACTGAACTAATACTTTTACTCTCAAGAAACACACATTTGTGTATGTCTCTTAGTCATTATTAAATCTCCCTGAGGGCAAGAATTGTACCACATTTATCCTTTTAGCACCTATCATAAATCCTTGAGAAGTGTAGATATATCACAAATGTAAAATGAATTGAGAGACTAAACAAGATATGCTTAGATCAGTTTAAAACAGCACCATGGGGAAAGAATGTCAAAATGTATATGTTATAGTGGACTATTGATACCATTTTTATATAGAAGATATTATATTTTGTTTCAACCATTATTAAATTGGCACAAGTATTTACATGGGAACAGGGCTAAAGAGGACCCCCATGCTATAGCTTATTAGATAGAACTGTATATAAATACAGAATTTCAGTGCTAGAAGAACTTAGAGTTATTCTAATATAATCTCTCGTTTTACAATTGAATTTAAAGGGTTGACTAAGGGGCAAAAATAGAGTTAGAATCCAGGTTTCTGAACTTCTAAATTTCTTCTAACATATAGGAGAATGGTCTTTCTGAATTATTATTTCCCCCCTAAATCCATATAGAATTTGTATAGGTGGGATTATATTATCGTATGAATTCTCATCTTGTCTGAAATGGTTTTGATGGATTCCTAATGAGGAAAAAAAGAGGATTGTATAAATGGTTTATCAAAATCTCTTCAAATCCTATGATTCAATGAAGTACCAAATAATGTCTGCATTAGAATTTTTCCTTTCAATTCAGAGAAAAGGAAAAATGACATAATTAAAACATGTGAACAGGAAATATCTTCTACAATACCAATTCAAAAGTTCTTTATCTAGCACATATGAGTGGTTACTAATGGTACTTGGTAGGAACCAGAGTACCAAAAAAGTACTGGAGGGACAGTGAGTTGAAAGCCAAGGCATACAGCTTTTTTTCCAATTCACCTAGAAATAAATGATTACTGCCTAATCTTGAGAGATCACTAAATTTTAACTGTTTTTTTTAATCTTCCCAATAATTCATCATTTTCAATTTCCATATACCAAGAATCCTCCAACCTCATTTCCCCAAGTACCTTTATCCAAAGCTACAAACAATCAGCCAAATCGACTGACTTAACTTTCTCCTCCTAGCTTGCCCTGTCTCATGGAGGTCTGAACAATGAGCAAAATGGCCAAAGGGTAGACTGTGGGAGGGAAAAGGAAGGTTTTAATAATCCGCAAACTGGATAATTAACCATTGAATAAAGTTAAGTTAGCTATACTCATCCCTTTGCTGCCCCCATAGTGATATCTGTGAAGTGTAATGATGTGTGTAAATTGCTTTGAGTTCCTTGAAATATGAGCAGCACTGAAATACCAACTATTAGTATTATTAGCTACTCTATGAGAGGTCATTTAAAACAGAAAACAATTTGACAAATCCTCATTAAGCTGTGCTATTGAAATCTTACACTGATATCACAGAGTACTTTTCAAGCTCTCTCATCTCCTGTCTTTTTGCCAATTTCTGCCCTCAGATATGTATACATGGCTCATCTTGATTTCCATTTAAAGACTTGAACATCCCACTGGCTTTTCTGACTAGTTGCTACTTGAGTGTTGGGGAAAATGGGCCAGTATGTAAGGATAATGCAGCCAGTTAAAATTTTCTAGATGAGTTTAAAAGGTTTGTGACTAAACTGGAAACTATATACACATAAACAGACACATATACATACATATAAATATATGTATATCTGCATATACACATATATTTCATTTTAATTATTAATGATGACAACACAAACCCTACCACTGCTGCATTTCTTCTCTAAACTATCTAGTTCAATACTACTTTGTCATGATTTATAGTTGGCTTATTGTTGCTTTAATAAATATTCAGACCTAAAAGAGTTTAAGATCTCAACCCTTGATATAGTGTGGAGAATAAACATCAAATTAAAAGGAGAAAGATATTTACCATCCCTTTGGACAGCTTATATTTGGCAACTGGATAAAGCAAATATTTCCCATTCCTTTGCAACTAAGGGAGGGAAAACATCCACCTAAGTGTATTAGAAAAATCCCTCTCATAACCCCCCATAAACACACTCTGTGAACCCAGAAGGAAACATATGTGCAGGCCCATTTTATCGGAGGATAGAAAAAGATGCCCTCACTCTCTGGTCACTGAAATGCAACAATGTCTTTCCACTTCAAGAATATTGAACGGTGAGGCATATTTTGAAATCCTGACCTTCATCCCCTATGACAAGAGTGCAGGTCATAATGCTGAGGAAGTTTACTGGAATTTAAAAAGTCCCTATACCTACTGTATAAAATAATGCAACAGCTTTGGCACCATCAGCATAGACAACAGTTTGCTTCCAATTTGGCTGCAGATAATGAAATTAGCTCCCGAATTACCATAAAGTAGAACAAGTAAACACAAAAGCAGGAGCTACTTTTTTATGCCCCTCTGACTCTATAACAGTAACATCTATGGCTTTTTAGCTATTTAGATTCAAAGCAATGCTTCTGTTTTTCTAAGTCACTATTTTGACCTCAAACAGATAAAGAACATTAAATGACAACATTCAGCAAAAGAGTGACTCTGTTCTTCCCCAGTCCACTCTGTTTACATTAGGAAATCTACCCAGGGATTGGGGAGAGGAGGAAGGGAGGGGGGAGAGGGAGGAAGAAGGAGCTGGGGGGATGGTGGGGCGCCTTGGGGTTGGAGTGTTGGCGGAGATGGGTGGGGGTGGGGGCGCCTGCCTTTCATCGGCTGCTCTTTCGGTTCCACTGGCTCCGTCCAAAGCTGGCCCCTGTTTCTCAGTAAGCTTACTCCACTCCAGATGTGCGGCGGCTCCAGAGTGGCTGCCATGTACAGTAAATCGGCATCTAAGGACTCGTCAATCTGTGGGGTAGAGCAATTGTGGTCTCGCCAGGCCGCCCCACTGGCACAAACAGAAATGTGTGCTGCTTGGGGGCAGGGGCGGGAGGGGGGCGGTGGGCGCGAGTGGAGAGGGGTGATGTGTGGGGCGGACAGGGAGGCAATCGGGAAGGAGGATGAGATGGGATGGGGGTAGGTAAAGGGGTGAAAGGTGTTAGCTCCCTATAGGAGGGGGGGAGGGAAGAGCACTAATGACCAACCAGGGAAATGTTCTTAATACGTTTGTAAATTTTCTTGTAAATGTTTTACACTTTAAAAGAAAGGGGAATGCTGTATATCATTTGGAAATGTTGGCTGTCTATAGGTCCCTGTGGATATTGCTGGGTTAGGACGGCTTGTAACCAGAGCAAGAGAAACATAAAATAGCTGGGAAAACACTGCCAATTAGTCATTACATGTAGATTGTAAAAACAAGAGAAAGAGAAAAAGAGGGGCAGAAGAGGGAGGGGGGTAGAGAGATAAAATGCCCCAGGAAAGAAAATTAAAAGAAATTGGATCTGTGCTGTGGAATAGAATGGGAAAGCCGAGGAAAGCTGAGGACCTCCTCATCCGAGAGGCGACCTGCAAACCAGCAAGTTGCTTCTACAGCAATCCTGTAGGATTTCCTGCTATTTCGCAAACTCTACCTATTTGCTGTCACTGTAAGACACAAGCTGTTTCAGTGAGCAGGCAGTGTGCTTTGGAGCAGAACCTAGTTGTGCAGAATCCAAGTTAGATATTTATTTCGTATAGCCTGCCGCCTACACAGTTGTTGCTAGCTGAGTTGTAATAAAAAGGATAAGACAGGAACCATTTTTTTTTTTTTTTTAAGAATAACAAGTTCAGACCAGCCACCCTGCTTCAAGCTGACCATGGTTATGCTTGCTTTAAAAAAAGTGTTTTTAATTTTACAGTAATTCTAATAATGGAAATAATTTTTTTTCTTCCTGATGCCAAATCCAAGAATATAAGAACATTCAACATCTAGAGCACTAAGCTAAGAATGATCTGAGCTATCCAAGTGACTCAGTCCAAGTCATTCCTAAATAGTTTGATTCCCAAGTTGACCCAATTAAAATGTGAATGGAACTGAAAAGGTGAGCACTTGTATAAATGTCAAAAGATGTGATGCTTCCTTCTATTAAAACTACAGGCAGAAATCCAAGAGAGGCAAAGTTATTACTAGATTATTTTGCAAGGCAAGATGTTTCATATCCCATCCATCACCACAAAGCAGGGAGTAAGGGGAAAGGTTGCTGGGGCAAGAGGGAAAGAAGAGAGAATAGAGAAGAAAAGCTTATCTCAGCAGAGTTGAAAAAGACTACCATCCCATCCTGTTCAGCAGGCCTTTTGCCCATAGGAACCACAAAGTTCTCAGTTCCAACCTTTTCTGAGTCATGAGTATGGCCGCATGTTGCCTCATATCCAAAGGGTATAACTGTTAATCAGCTAGTGTCCATTTTGGTGTCTGGCCACAAGTTAGCAGATGAACTACGCAGCTCTTCCAATGCAAAATATCTTGCATAATATCTGTTTCAAGAACAATTATATGGACAAATTATCTTGGCTGCTAGCAATAGATTTTAAAAGTCTAGTAGCAAGATGTAAAAAAATGATTAAACCACAAACACTATTTTTAAATAACATTAAGCTAAACAAGAGATGAAAAATTAAATTGGAGGCAGAAAGTCCACTATAATTCCTCAGCTGGGAGCATATCCACAGAGTATGTAGATAATGTTCCTAGTGATCATTTCTGAAGATAGAAGGGATGTCTTATTTTTGATGAGGGGCACCATCTAGGGAAGGAAGCTGAAAATGTAATCATAAGATTTAAGACTAGAAGGAATCTTAGAGATCATATAGGTCAAGCATTGTTCACTTTTTTTTTTTTTTTGTCATAGACCTGTTTTATTCTCTTGTCAAACCTGTGGACTTCCTCTTCACATCTTTTTAAAAACACAAAATACAGTGTTTCAAAAAATCTTAGAGTAGTTTTACATCATTAGAGCTTTATAACTGTCCTAAGTTTTGGAGATATGCTGTACAAAGATTACAGAAGAAATCAACATAATTATATTGAAATAAGATGTGATCTTCCCATCCACATTTACAAACCCCCTGAAATATATCCAAAGACCCCTAAACGGAGCTATGGTTAAAAACCTGAGCCAGTCTAATTCACTTATTTTATAGATGAGGAAAATGAGTCCCAAATAGATTGCCATATCCAAGCTAAAACAAATAAGATAGAATTTTATTCCAAGATCTCTTGATTACAAATATGAACTTTGCAGCACTCTCATAACATCATTGTTCTAGAATTAGAAGGGATCCTAGAAGTGATTAGTTCAATCTTTTTGCCTTGCAGGGAGAAAAGTGAGGCTTAAGAAAGTTAACTGTCACAGAGTAAATTTGATCTTAGGTCCACTAACTCAAAATCCAGTTATCTTTCCACCATATCATTTTATCTTATTGCTTCTCACTTGTTCATTATCACTATAGTGAACGTTATTTATTTCAAAAGAGGTTTTATGGGAAAATTGGAACATACTTCAAGGTAGGAAACATGCTCCATAGGCCTTTTTTCCCTTCCCAATGCTATACATACAAATACAGTACAATACAAAATGTAATATGTACAAATGCAATACAAAAAAAATAGCTTTTTAAAGAAACATCTTCATGGATTGAAATAAAAATTCCTGTTTTTCATTCTAAAACCATTAAAAAGTATCTGATTATTTTGGAACAACTTCAAGATAGTCGGAGATTCCTCCCCAACTATCCAGACTTTTCTCTCTATACATCCTCCCAAAAAGTTAAGAAGTAAACTTTCATCTCTCTTTGGTACATTATTTAGACTGTTGGATCTGGAGTCAAAAAGACCTGAGTTTCAATCCTATTATATTTACTAACTATGGATACTTAAGCTTTCTGAAACTCATTTTTCTCAGCTATTAAAATGGTGATTATTGTCCTTTATTCTTGAAGAGGACCAAAATGACATCATTATTTTAAGAGTTGAGTTGCAGTGTGTCTGACTGTGGCTGATTAGACTAATAATAAACTTACCTTCTAAGTTAATTCAGTTCTGTTTTGCATTTTCTCTGATGAGGGCACACCATGCTGGGCAGTCCTTTGCCATTGCCTTTCATGTCATACAATCAATTCTAAAGTTCTTAAAAGAGATCTTGAGAGTGTCCTTGTGATTCTTTTTCTCTTCACCCTATAAGTGCTTACTTTGTGTGAGTTCGCCATTAAAAATGGTACCCAACTGACAGACTTCTTTTGAATAATGCATATTAAATTCTTTGAAAACTTTAAGGTACATTACAAATATCAGTTATTGCTATTATAGTGCCTCTATGGCACCTCTATCTTGGCATTTACTTGGTGTCCCTATTTTTTCTCTTTTTCTCAGATGACTCATTGTCTTCTTTCTTCCCTCTTACAATGAATATTCTCTAAGATTCAGCCCTCCGTTGCTATATTTTCTCTCTGTATTTTCTCCTTGATTATTCTTATCTGTTCATACAACTTGAACTATCATCTCTATATGATTTCCAGATACAAATTTCATGGCTCAATATATCTTCTGAGCTCTTGATGCCTACCAATACCTTCAATGTTTTCCCATGAATATGTCATCACTGCTTCAAATTCAACATAAAATAAACTTGTCATTTCTTTCTACTATGTGCCCTATCTATTCCTTCCCCTTTCAAAAGTAAGTCTTGATTAAATTGATCAATTTAATGACTAATGGCTCCTAAAGACTATGAAGACAAATATATATATATATATATGTATATATATATATGTATGTATATACATATATATATAGAGAGAGAGAGACAGAGACAGAGACAGAGACAGAGACAGAAGACAGAGACAGAGACAGAGGCAGAGAGACAGAGACAGAGACAGAGACAGAGACATATAAATGTAATACAGGCAAGTTAGGGGTGCACAATCTTGCCAAGAACTAGAAGGGACTTTCAAGGTTATTTTACAATTTATATTCCATACAAATGGCGACTTGCCTAATGTTTCAGAGTCAGCATTCAAAACCAAGTCTTCTGCTTCTAAATTTGTTGTTTATCCTTCATTCTCAAAGAAGACCATGACATCAGAGAGGTAATTCTATGACATGCAAGTGAATTGGATTTAAGAGGGGAACCTGTGTAAGGTCTTTCCCCTCCAGAGCCATCTGGGTTCAGTGGCAAGATATAAATCAAGACAACTAGAGATATTCCTGGATGTAGATCTAGATGATTGGAAATAGCCCTGACATATCACACATGAGACAAAAAGCCTAACTAGATTTATCAAAACTATTGACTTCTCTCTGATTATTTAGGAGGTAATAACAAGGAAAAGAGTTGAGGGTAAAAAATTCCAGTGAATGACTTCGGATAACTATGTACCAGTGCAATTCTACAAAATGTGAACTTGAGTCCATAAGCATTCAGAGCTCTGTGTACACATCAAATCTGAGGATTGAGCAACTGATAATTATATTTTAACACATGGAGTAAATGTGACCTCATGGCTCTCACTATGGTAGGATGAGAATATGACAATGAAATATGACAATGGAGGAATAGAGCTTGAAAACCAATAGATGTTGTAGAAAGAGAAGTACAAGGCACTGCAGATCTCTGAAAATGTATGGGATTTTGATGGAGAGCTCTCAGGTGAGGATAAAAGAAGAGAGAGCAAGTTCTATCATGGAAACATGCTGCAGCCATCCAATGAACTGAAATAAATCAATGATAAATTTCTGATACAGATTTCATTGTAGTGACAGAGTACCTCATCTGTTTGGAATCTATTGGAGTTCTCTTTCTGCTAAAATGCAAACCACCTGATAAATATATGGTTTACATTGTTAATGAATTAATCTTTAAGAATCTAAATGATGCAAAGGGAGGAATTGATCTGCAATACCTAATTCTGAGCAACAAGCATGAAATTAAAATCAGAGTAATATTGGAGAAAAGTAATCATGTCACCTTTAAACTTATGAGAGCCATGGAGAGGAACGGTAAGTATGGTTAAATATAGAATTTATACTTTAGTGAAATAGATTTCCAAAAGTTAAAAGGAGAGGGATGCATGACTCTATAGGCAAACAGGAAGAAAAATGAAGTAGAATGGGAGAATCAAGAATGAAAATCTAGCAACTGAATTATGGATATTAAAATCCATTGGTTTGCCATAAAATCTTTTTCTTTCAGCATTTAGAATCCTTTACAACCTGACCTCAGCCTATCTTTCCAGCTTCGTTATATACTGCATTCTTTTCCTCATTTTATCATCTAGTTAAACAATTTTTCACCCTGAGTTTTCCATCTACTAACTCTGTCTTTGCACTAACTGAATCTCTCCCTTATCCCTCTCTCTCTCCTCACCTCAACCTCATTGAACTTCCTTCAGGGCAATGCCTGACCTGCCACACTTCTGGATTTGGATCATACCTCAGCTTCCCCATAGATCTTTTTGTGATTTCACCACCACCCTTGAACCCTGGAGGATAGTATCCTCCCTAAACGACCTTGTATTTATTTTTAATTTGTTTTGTACATATTTATATGTGTGTATGTCCTCTAATTGGGTATAAGCTCTTTTGAGAGCAGAAGGTGTTCCATTTTTGTATTTTTATGTATATATATATATAGTATTTATATATGTGTGCACCTGGCACATAGTGAGAGTAGTATTTAAAAAAAGATTTGGTTCTCTGATGAAGACATATTTTAAAAGACCATGTACAAAAGATGAAAACAGGGAGGTGCTTACTTTTATACTTACAAAGGATTTCATCCAATTCCAATATTTAATGCTAGAGGATGATTATAATTCATCTATACTTTCTTATCCTGTAGGATTCTTCTGTATTCTCTTCCATACAATCATTATAATGAACCAAAGGGGCCTTCCTCTAGTTCACTTAACCTCTGGGCAGGTAAGCAAGGGTAAATATGAAACAATGCCACATGATGCACAAAAATAGTGCTAGAAAGCCTAAGATCTAGAATGCAGAGAATTATATATACGCAACAGTGTAGTACGTCAGAAGAGGGGCTTGTCTAGGATTAATACTATCCCTTATAAATCACCCCTCACAATACCTCTTGACTCATTTATATATTTGATCTTATCAACCCATACTCTGAGGCAATCCCATGGATTTACTACCTCATTAATTAATACAATTTCAACATATATTTCAATTAATTGACTAATCTTAGAATCCCTCCTGCAGTTCATTTTAATTACATATGTAAAATTTATTTTCACTTTTATAATTGTATATAACATTTATTTTATGAATTGGTGAATTCTTCTTTTCCAATGGTAGTTTCTCATATATCTACATATCAAATCCTTTAATTTCCTAGGATTAAATGTTTTAGATATCTTAATATTTAGTTTGTTAATAATGAAATAACTATTTGAAGTACTTTTACTGAGAAAAAGATCAGAGTTAAAGTCACCTCAATGTAATGGCTGATAATTTCTCTTATGAGAATACAGTTCCAAACCATTTAGTTCATTCACAAAGGTCTTTTTTCAAGAATTCTCTTCATCCTCTTTGCAATATTAAGATTAAAACAGTTCCATAAGCAAAGAAAGGTTCTCAATCTTCTTTCTCCCTCTTCTAGCTTCTTTCAAATTATTAGTCTCTTTTCAGGCTCATCACTCCTAATGTTCACTTTGTAATGTTTCTTCATAAAATAATAGTTAAGATAGTTTGAACAAGAAGTAAGTTCCTCTTCAGCCTTTTTGTATCTTGTACATAGTTTATTTCATAAATTTTCACTTTTCAAAGTTAAAAAATGTATTCTTCCAGACTCCTCACAGAGAAACAACTCACTTATAAATTGAAAGTTATAACTGTTACTTGTGATTTTTATGATCTTAAAGATACAGGAAAAGTTTCTATAACTTCTATAGAAAAAAAATATTACTTGATTTTTCTTATGCTTCTATAATTACTTGAGCCCTCCCAAGTATGGTCTATAGGTAGATGTGGGTGATTCCTCACTTAGAGTATTATCTTTCCCTTAGAGCAGATTTAATGAGTGAGTATCTAAGGTATTGCATAATCACTGCATTCAGGTGGCTGGTAGTGCCTGGGCCTTTGCATAAATAGGTTTATCTGAATTAGGTTTGGGAGTATGGCTATGTAGACATATCTAAACATATGCATGCATACATATAAAGATATAAAAATGTATGTGTGTGTTTATGTCAATACTTTCACATATATACATACACATAAATACATTTATTTCTATATAAATGTTTGTGTATGTGTATATGTTTTTGCATTTCCAAATAAGGCCAGAGTTTATTCTAACTCCTCCTTTAAACATTTCAGTTACATTGAAATATAAATATGTTTCCAATATCTTTATAGAGATCAAAACCTTTGTTGAATTTCAATCTATAACATTCATTAATTATACCAGATACAGTTTTTGGAAGACACTTGAATTTTTCCTTTTTATAAAAGTAGGAAACTGTTTCTTAAGTAATAAGAATAAAAGTGATTAAGAAATACACTATTTTTAAGGAAACAGCTATGTGAACTACCTATGATGGGGAACAGAAGAACCTTCTTCCCTCAAATTCTACTTTCTTCTAGGGCACCTGGAATCACCTGGAAAATATTATGGCCAGATTAGTGAAGATGTGAATTCTAAGTTAAAACCCTTTTAATAGGCAAAGTGGTGATGTTTAAAAGGCTAAATATATTCTAAAATAGTTATAACAGAATTTTTTAGTGGTAACAAAGTAGTCCAAGGGGAAAGGGGAAAGAGATCTAAGACGATGAAGGGAAGTCAGCATTTTTGCCAAGATCTCTAAACACCCACCACTCCAAACCCCCTGCACAACTTAAAAAACATGTCAAGCCAATTTCTGAATGGGAAAATCAAGAAAAAGATAACAATAAGTAATTTTTCTAGCCCAAGGCTTCTTAGAAAGACAGAAAGATGGGTCTGTGAATGCAGTGGTGGGGACTAACCAGGAACATGGAACAAAAGAATTGAACAAAAGTTAAGTACTGTGACAGTGGCAACATCGGAATTAGTTCAGTGCTCAGGGATAGCTCTATCATCCATCACCCAGTTCTGGTTCACAGTTGCAAGACAAAGAGGAGGGATCATAGTGAGGAGGGAGAAAAAAACCCACTTAAATAAAGAACAAAAAAAAAGACCAAGAGGGCAGTGACTAGAAATCTCCTCAGATAATACCACTTTGGAAGCAAGAAAAATTTTCAGGCTGCCCATTGAGTAATAAAAGCAGCATAATAAAACAAATAAACAAACAAACAAAACTCCCAAAAGTCCAGCCAGAGCTTCCCCAATTCCCAGTGGTGAACAGAGCCCATATCTAACAAAGTTCAAAATTTTAAAATTAAAAAAGGATAGTAGAATGAGCAAAGCAAAAGCAAAAAAGAAAAAAGAAAAAAAAAACTGACCAAAAAAAATCTAATATTGTGCCAGGGAAGATCAACACACAAGTTAAGAGAACAATGACTTGGAAACATTGACAAGCAAAGTCTCATGAAAAAAAAAAAAAAAATGCAGGTAGGACATAAACTCAACAATAATTCCTAGAAGAGCTAAAAAAAAATTCTAAAAAGCAGACTATTTTTAAAAATCAAGAGTGGTGAGGGGGGATTTTTTTTTTTAGGGAGGAATGAGAGCAATACAAGGAAAAGTGGATTAATAGGTAAGTAAAAGAAGCACAAAAATGCTAAAGAAAATGATTCTATAAAAACAAATTAGAATTGGTCAAATGAAAGCTAATGGCCATGAGACGTCAAAAAACAATAAAGTCAAACAACTGAAAAAAATAGAAATTAAAAATATCTCATAGGAAAAAAAACTGATCTGAAAGATAGAACTGAGAGAGATAATTTAAGAATTCTTAGACTACCTAAAAGTCATGGCTAAAAAGAGTCCAAAATATTATAGCCAAAATCCAGAGATGCTAAGTCAAAGAAAAAAATGCATCAAGCAGTCAGAAAGAAATGCTTCAGATGCCATGGATCCATAGTCAGAATCACACAAGATTTAGTACCTACCACAATAAAGGAGTGGAGACCTTAGATTATGACATTCCAGAAAGCAAAGGATATAGCATTACAAACAAGAATAACATGCTCAGCAAAATTAAGTTTAATCCTGGAAGCAGAAGGAAAAAAAAAAAATGGAAAAGCAATTAGAAGAAAAGCAGATGCTCATCATTTGAGGATGATTAAACAAAATATAATAAATGAATACAATAGAATATTGCCATACTATAAGAAAAGGTGAAAGGACAGGTAAGTGATGCAGTTGGTAGAACATGGGACCTAGAGTTAGGAGTACCTGAATTCAAATCTAGCTTCTGGCACTTAATAACTGTGTGACTCTAAGCAAGTGATTTCACCCGGTTTTCCCCAGTTTCCTCATCTGTAAAATAAGCTTGAGGAAGAAATGGGAAACCATTCCAATATCTTTGCTAAGAAAATCCAATATGGGGTCATGAAGAGGAGGAGACAACTGAAAAAATGACTAAACAAAAGAGAAATTATGAATAGGATGAATACAGAAAAGCATGGAAAACTATATAAAGGATTTAGAATAAAATAAAGGGAACCAAGGAAATACGAAAATGGTATCAATAATGATTACAACAAAGTAAATAAAAAATAAATGTTACAAAATTAGAAAAAAACCAACACCAATAAATCTGACTCCAAAGATGATTTTTTTTTTTTGCAGATGTAGGGGGTCAACAGGTGTGAAGCATTGAATATATTGTCAGTTTTTGGGATTAGTTATGTTGGTTTTGTTGATTTTCTCCTTTTTCTTTGTCATGTAGGATATATCTATGAGAAAGATTAGGGATATAGAAAGACAAACAATCAATACTTTTTTTTTTCTAAGCAGAAAAGTGAGAAGGTGGGAAAGCAAAATTCCCTCTGGGAATAAAATCCCAATACAGATAATACTGCAGAGGTTATGGAATATAGTTAGTCTCTCTGTATCAGGCCACCAAAGGTTATCCACAAAAATAACATGATATGGGATGAAACCCCAGTAGTATATTGGGATTATGGGTCAGTGTCACAAGTCATCTTAAAAGAATTTGTAGGTTTAGACATTCTCCAGATCAAGAGGCAATGATTTTATTGTACTGGCAAGAGGAGGCTAAATCCATAACAGTCTTTAGCAAGGAAAAGAAGTTTTAACAATTAACAAGAGGAAGACAAGTTCCCTAGCAGTAGCTAGGAGGAAGATGCCATTAAGGCATGGAAAGTGGGGGTTATGGGCTATCCCTAGAAGGAGTTTAGGGTCATAATAAACATTAGTGGACTAACCCCAAAAAAGAGTCAGCAGGAGAAGGGGATTATGCCATTGATTGGTGGGCTAGCCCTAAAAAGGATTTAGCACCTTAAAACAAATTAGCAGAGATCTATAGTATGAACAGATATTTTATAGGAGAAATATAACCTTGGAAGTTTGACATCATAATCTCAAAGCCTCTTTTTGAGCATAATCTGTCACTGCATGTTTTAGGTGAAAGAGTCATCAAGCTTTCCCAGAAGGAAATAATAGGAAGTAGTGGATAGGTCTCTTAGAATGTTTCCACAGCCAATCAATGTGTTTTCTCCTAAATACATGTTTAGCCAATTAGAACAAATTAAAGAATATCCACACAGTTTCTACAGTCTCTCCAATGCATTAAATTAGATTGAAATGAAATGCATTGAAATTCTAAGTCATCACAATTCTTTTAGAAATAAGCATATTAACTTTTTCCACACAAAGTAATATTAGCTGAGACAGTCTGTGCAAGAGCCCCAATTGTAAAAGTCTTGTGGTATTAAATTTGGTAGCCTCTTTAAACCTATTACACAATTGATGACCAATGCATTAGAATTGCGAAGCAAATTCCCCAGAGAAATTAGTGAGAGCAGGAAGAAGGTAGTTCCTGATTAAAGAACTCAACTAAACCTTCTGGATGAGGTAGCTCTTCAGTTGGGCAAATATATGCAAGAATTTAACATCTGCAGAAAAGGCTTAAAGAGCAATATATAAATGACAGAGTGGGGCAGCTTAAGAGGTCAGAGGATAACAACATATAACTATAGTGGAGGTGTTTGGAAGATAACTAGACTGGAAAGGTAGGGCAGCATCAGGTTGTTGAAAGTTTCGAATACCAAGCAGAAGAGCTTGGACTTTTCTTTGGGGAGGGTGAGGACAGTAGGAAATCAAAGGAAATTTTTGAACAGAGATATATTACATTTTGTTTCATGTGCAAGAGTAATTATACTATTGATGATATGAAAGATGAATCAAAAGGAGAATTCTGGATTGTGGTAAGAATCTATAATAGAGATAACAAATGAGGATGTGAGAGATATTATGGAGAGGGAGAAAGAGAGGAAAATCACTGACAGACCAAGGGGATAGTACATAATAAAGATTCATTTATGTATGGTCTAAATTGTATTCATCGAGAAGACAAGAACTGATTTTTGTTTTCATTTTTCCTATCTCTAAGGCCTCATTCTATGTCTAGCATATGCATAATAGTTATTTAATAAGTTTCTCCATTGAAATGAATTCAAGTTAATTGAATTGGGTTGTAGCCCTACTTGTCAGATGATAAACCAACCACACCCAAACTAGAGTATTGCATTTTATTAGAAACTATTATCATTTGAAAAAGAATCTGAGGAGAACAAGCAAGACTGTGACAAAACTAAAATCTGTCATATAAAGATTGGTAAAAGGAAATAGGGAATATTTAACCTACAGAAAATAAAATTCAAGGTAGATATTATGGCTCACTCTAAATATTTGAAATCCCAAATTAGAAGCATATTTTAGCTCTATAAAAGGAAGAACTTCCTCACAATTAAATAGTTTAAAGAGGAATCTGTTCTTTCTTTAGGTAGTAATAATCTGGCTGATGTAGATACCAGATGATGGTAAGCATCAAATGTTGGGATCCAGTTATGAGAAGAATTCCCAATGGCCATTCTCTTCTGCAAAAAAGCAGGTTTATTTAGGGAAGAGTTTACAGCAAAATGAGGAGATACAACAGACACCAAGGATGGTAAATAGGAAATAGACTGGGAGAACACACAAAGACAAGTTCTTTAGAAGAACTTATAATTATCCAGTAGAAAGGAAGCACCCTTTCAGATTGGGGCAAGCCCTTAAGTGGCAGGCTAAATTCTGGAGGGAGAGTTAGCTAGCTAAAACAAGGAGCAGTAGGAGATACCATGGGACATGGAGGAGAAGAAAAGGGAAAGCATGAGGTAAAGTGCCATAGTGAACTGACCCAAAGGAGGGCAATAAGTACAGCATGGGCCATAAGTAGATTTTATAAGGAAAATTTAACTTCTGGGACATTTCTGACAGGACATGGCAAGGTGAGGTGACCCTGGGGGGGTCACATGATCTCTGGAGGAATGAACTTTGAACCCTGAGATACAGGAAATTAGTAAAGTGGCAGGAAGTAATGTGACCTGTGGGAGGCAGACAACATTGGTGACCATTGGTCAAAGATAGTTACATCCAAAGATGGTCTATCCAATGAGAAGGCTTGGGTCTTTTGCTTTTAAGTCCTCTGACAAGGTAGAAGCTGGCCAGATTCCAGGACAACATGGTGGAGTTGGGATGGCTCCCAAGTATGTCTGGGCCTCTCCCTGCAGGGATTAAATAAATGCTTTCTCTTTGTACCTGATGATGTCTCTGATTAGTTAATTGGAAAAGGGGGTCTTACATTGGTCCCACACAGGGTGGGATCACAAAGCTAAACTGATCTCTCTCAGTGCTTTTTCCCTGTCTGTCCCAAGGATCAATTTTATCAGTTCTTCAGTTTCTCTCTGCCCAACACATTTACCATTCAGGACTTCATCAATAAGATCTATCCCTGGAGTTCTTCAAGTTGAGACTAGATAACTTTTCATTAAGCTTGTTGTGGGGGAGATTCATTCATATATTCATATATTAGGTCTGGAATAGAACAAAACATTCTCCAACATTTCATTTAAGGTTCTATCCATTATTCAACAATTATTTGCTGACAGTAGATAAAGGGTTAAGGATACAAATGCAAACTCTTGCCCTCAGTGTGTATACATTCAGAATAGGGTGATACAACACATTTCCAAAATAATTATCTTCCCCTCTTGTTAATATTGTCATTTTCTAAAAGTTCCCTGTGATTTTTTCTCCTCCTATATCCACCTCTTTAGTCCTGTAAATTTTTTCTTTATAAAAATTTTTAAGCCAATGAGTCAATTCAAGTCAACAAGCATTAATTAAAGTGCCAGGCACTGCATAAGTGCTACAAAAACAAATACAAACAGAAACTTGATTTCAATTATACATATGAAGTCATGCAAAACATATTTCCATATTGGCCATGTAGCAAAAACAAAAACAAAAAACCACATGTGCATACACACTAACAAAATAAAACAATAAAAATAAAGAAAGTGAAACAAAATTATGTTTCAATCTGTATTTAGAATTCATCAGGTCTTTCTCTGGAGTTGCATAACATTTTTCATTGTGGGTCCTATGGAACTGTCTTGGATTGTTGTTTTTATCAGGGTAACTAAGTCTCTTACAATTGATTGTCCTTATATTACTGCTGGTAACTATGTTACAATGTTCTGGTTCTGCTCATTTCACTTTAGAAAAGTTCATAGAAGTCTTCCCAGGTTTTTCTGAAACTATCATGCTCAACATTTCTTATAGCACAATAGTATTTTAATACAATCATATACCACAACTTGTTTAACTATTCCCCAATTGATGGATATCACCTCTATTTTCAATTCTTTGTCATTACAAAAAGAGCTGCTATAAACATTTTTCTTCAAGTAGAGTTCCCCCCTTTTTGTAACTTGGGAAAAAGAACTAGTAGTGGTATTGCTGAACCAAAAGCCTTTGGTTATAATTCCAAATTGTTCTCAGAATGGTTGGACCAGTTCACAACTTCACCAGCAGTGTATTACTGGTCCAATTTTTTCATATCCCATCCAACATTTGTAATTTTCCTTTCTGTCACATAAGCCAATATAATAGGTATGAAGTGGTAGCCCAGAATTGTTTTAATTTTCATTTCTCCTAATCATTAGTGTTTTCAGACTTGCTCTTTTTCAATCATCAGTGCATTAAAGCAGAACTGTGTTTTTGGTCTCATGTGTTTTAGCATGATACTTTTAACAGTGTTGCCAGATGACTTCAATGAAAACAAGAACAGCATTACTAGTGGTAATATTTCAAAGTTGTTTAATTTCCATTCCATCCAATCAATTGTGATTTAAAGCATTTTTAATGCAACTACTGTAAAGTTTGATTTCTGCTTCTGAAAACTACCTCTTTATATCCTTTGACCAATTATCAACTAGGGAATGGCTCTTATTTTTAAATTTAATTTAATTTTTATTTATATTATTATATATTATATGATATTATAAATATATTTATTATTTTATATTATATATATGTATATATATATACAAAATGAGGCCTTTATTAGAGAAACTTGATGCAAAATTATTTTTGCAGTCTCTTGTTTTCCTTCTAATTTTGGTTGCATGAGTTTTGCTTGTGCAAAAACTTTTTAATTTTATGCAATCAAAATTGCCTCTTTTATTGCCCCAAATCCTCTTTACCTCATGTTTGGTAATTAACTCTTATCCATAAATCTGCCAGGTACATTTTTCCATACTCCTCTAATTAACTTCTGATATCATCCTTTATGTCTAAATCATTTATCAATTTTGATCTTCTGTTGGTATTCAGTGTGAGATGTTGTCCTATATTTAGTTAGCATTTTTCCCAGCAATTTTTATCAAGTAATGAATTCTTACTCTTTATAAGCTTGTATCTTTGAATTTATTAAACACTAATTCACTATGGTCTTCTAATATTGGGATTGTGTACCTAATCTATTCCACTGATCCACTACTCTACTTCTTATATCATATTGTTCCATATATGTTTTATGTTACTACTTTGTCATATAGTTTGAAATTTTGAACTTCTAGTCCACTTTCATTCATGATCCCTTGATATTCTAGAATTTTTGTTATTTCAGATGAATTGTTATTATTTTACCTAGTTATATAAAATAATTCTTCAGTAGTATGATTTGTATGGCACTGAATAAGTAAATTAATTTAGGTGGAATTTTCATTTTTATTACATTGGCATGGCCTTCCTATGAGTAATTGATATTTTTCAAATTGTTTAAATTTCTCTTTATCTGTATGAAAAGTGTTTTGTAATTGTGTTCATATAATCCCTGCATTTATCTTGACAGACTTTCAAGTAGTTTATATTGTATGGTTGTTTTAAATGAAATTTCTCTTTCTATCTCTTTTTGCTGGTTTTTGCTCAGAGTGTATACAAATTATGGTAATTTGTGAGGGGTTTTTTGCTATGCTACAACTTTGCAGAAATAAACTACTTTTTGTTTCTTCATTGCCTATTCTCATTTCTTCAATTTCTTTTCCTCTTCTTATTATAGCCAGAATTTCTAATACAACATTGAAAAATAGTGGTGATAATGTACATACTTGCTTCATTCCTATTCAAGCGTCAAGTTTATCCCTCATACAAATAATGGCTTGCTCTTGATTTTAGATAGATATTCATTATAATTTTAAGATAGGTTCCACTGAGTGCTATGCTTCCTGATGTTTTTAATAGGAATGAGTGTTGTATTTTTTCAAAGACATTTTTTTCCTCTATTGATATAATCATGTGGTTTTTATTGTTATATTGTTAGGGATATGAACAATTATGCTGATAATTCTCATAATATTAAACCAGCCCTACATTCCTGGTATGAATCCTATCTATTCATAGTGTATGATATTTGTGATATACTTCTTCTTGCTAGTACTTTATTTAACTGTTTTCCATTGATATTCATTAAGGAAATTGGTCTCTAGTTTTCTTTGTTTTTTTTCTTCCTGGTATAGGTAACCAAACTACATTTCTGTCATGAAAAGAATTTGACAGGTCTCATTTTTTACATATTTTTCCTAATACTTTATATAATATTGGGATTAATTATTCCTTAAATGATTGTTAAAATTAACTTGTCATGTGGTTCTGGAGATATTTTCTTAGAGAGCTTATTGACAGTTTCTTCTTCTTTTTGATATAATAAGGTTGTTTATTCTATTTCCTCCTCTGTTAATCTGGACAGTTTATACTTTTGTAACTAATAATCCATTTTACTTAGATTTACTTATTGGGACATAACTAGGTAAAATAACTATTGATAATTGATTTGATTTCATTTTCATTAGTGGTGAAGTCTCCTTTTCATTTTATTACCAATAATTTAGTTTTCATTTAAGTTATCATTTTATTGATAGCTTATGGTTATCATTTTGTTGATAGCTTATGGTTATCATTTTATTGATTTTTCATAAAACTAGCTCATGGTTTAATTCAGTTCAATGGTTTTTGATTTGGGGGTTTTGTTTGTGTGTGTTTTTTTTTTGTTTTTTGTTTTTTTTTTTTTGTTGTGCTTCTTCATTGATTTTCAGGATTTCCATTTTGGCCTTTAATTGGGGTTTTTTTAATTTGTTCTTATACTTTTTTTTTTTTTGACACAATCCCAATTCAATGATCTTACTCTTTCTTTCTTTTTTTGAAATATATAATAAGAGATATAAAAGTTCTTCAAAGTAATGTTTTGGCCACATCTCACAAATTTTGGAATTTTGTCCATTGTTGTCATTCTCTTTAATGAAATTATTGGTTGCATTAATAATTTGTTCTTTGATCTACTCAGATTATTTAGTCTCTAAAATAATGTTTAATCTATGCTTCCATGATCCTTTAATAAATCTAATTTTTATTGCATTATAGTTTGAAAAGGGTAGATTTAATATTTCTGCTTTTCTTTATTTTTATGAAATTTTTGTGGCCTAACTTAAGGTCAGTTTTTGTGAAGATTATAGGTGAGAAAAGGTATGTTCCTTTCTGTTTTCTCTAGAGCTTTATTGTATCCAATTTTTCTAAGATTCTATTTATTCCTTTGACAACTTTCTTATTCATTTTTTGGTTTGGTTTGTCTCGCTCTGAGAGGGGAAAGTTGAGGAGCCACATTAATTTAGTTTTATTGTCTATTTCTTCATATATTTCACTTAACACTTCCTTTAGGAATTTGGACTCTTTGCTATCTGATGCATGTCTTTTCATTCTAATCCTATATATATATATATATATATATAGTTTCCCTTTATGTCCCTTTTTAATTAACTCTAATTTGCTTTTGCTTTATTGGAGACCATAATTGCTATCTTTGCCTAATTTACTTCAGCTAAAGCACAATAGATTTTCCAGTATCTTACTTTAACTCTGTGTGTATCTCTCTTTTGCAAATGTGTTTCTCATAAACAACATTATTAGGTTCTGGTTGCCAGTTCATTCTAACATCTGCTTCCATTTTAAAGATGAGTTAATCTCATTACCTTCACAGTTATGAACTGCACATTTCTCTCCATCCTAAATTTTTTTGTTTAACCTTTTCTTTCTTTCTATCCTATCACTCCTCTCAAATCTATTTTGCTTCTGACCAGTGTCTCCCTTAACCCACTCTTTTTTTAATTACCCCTTCCTTTTTCTTATATCTCTCCCCTTCTTCTCCTTTATCCTTATTGAATAAAATTGGATTCTATCCAATACATATATATTTGTGTGTGTGTGTGTCCTTCTTGAACCAAATTAGATGTAATTAGTTCAAGTGTTCTTCCTTTACTCATTTTCCCCTTCACTGTTAAAGCTTTTCCTTGCATTCTTTTTATATATAAAATGATTTGTTTTCATTCTTCTCCCTTCCCCTTTATTCCATGGCATCCCTCTTTCTTGCTTAAGCACTTTTAAAAAATCATCCCAAGATATAATTGAGTCACTCCAGCACCCTCTTTCTATGTAGAATTCTTTTAATTATGATAAAGTTTTTAGAAAATACATGTATCATCTTTCCATATAGATAGGTAAGCAGTTTAATTTTAATGAATGCCTTATGATTTCTGTTTCAATCTTTATCTTATTGTGTTTCTCTTGAGTCTTGTATTTGAAAGTTAAATTTTTCTATTCAGTTTTGGTGTTTTTATCAGCAGTGTTTGAAAGTACTCTGTTTCAAGATGATTTCAGAAAGGCCTGGAGAGATTTACATGAACTGACGCTAAATGAAATGAGCAGGACCAGGAGATCATTATATACTTCAACAACAATACTATATGATGATCAGTTCTGATGGACATGGCCATCTTCAACAATGAGATGAACCAAATCAGTTCCAGTAGAGCAGTAATGAATTGAACCAGCTACACCCAGCGAAAGAACTCTGGGAGACCACTATAAACCACTACATAGAATTCCCAATCCCTCTATTTTTGTCCCCCTGCATTTTATATTTCCTTCACAGGCTAATTGTACACTATTTCAAAGTCCGATTCTTTTTGTACAGCAAAATAACTGTTTGGACATGTATACATATATTATATTTAATTTATACTTTAACATATTTATCATGTATTGGTCAACCTGCCATCTGAGGGAGGGGGTGGAGAGAAGGAGGGGAAAAATTGGAGCAAAAGGTTTGGTAGTTGTCAATGCTATAAAATTACCCATGCATATATCTGGTAAATAAAAAGCCATAATAAAAAAAATTTTAAAAAAAGAAAGTACTCTGTTTCA
This sequence comes from Sminthopsis crassicaudata, assembly GCF_048593235.1. NCBI lineage: Eukaryota > Metazoa > Chordata > Mammalia > Dasyuromorphia > Dasyuridae > Sminthopsis > Sminthopsis crassicaudata. The sequence goes on along the minus strand of NC_133617.1, from coordinate 252,753,331 downwards.
TCAAATATTAATTTTTTTCCTTCAAGGGCTGAGTAGACTATTAGTTATAATCCCAGCTCTTTTATCTTCTATAATATCATATTCCAAGTCTTCCACTCCTTTTGTGTAGTAGCTAATACATCTTGTATAAGTTCTATGACTATGGTTCCATGTCATTTCCATGTTTTTTTTCTTGTTGCTCAAAATATTTCTTTGACTTGAGAGCTCTGGAATTTGGATATACTATTCCTGAGAGTTTTCATTTTGAGATCTCATTCAGGTATGGATCATTCCATACCTGATGGAAATGGTCCTTTCCATTTCTATTTTATCCTCTGTTCTAAAGATATCTGGGCAGTTTTTCTTGGTAATTTCTTGAAATATGATATCTAGGCTCTTTCTTTGATCATGGCTTTCAGGCAATCTAATCATTCTTAAATTATCTTTCCTTGATCTATTTTTCAGACCGTTTCTTTCTTTTTTTTTTTTTTTTCCTCTAAGGCTGGGGTTAAGTGACTTGCCCAGGGTCACACAGCTAAGAAGTGTTAAGTGTCTGAGACCACATTTGAACTGGGGTCCTCCTGAATTCAAGGCTGGTGCTCTATCCACTGTGCCACCTAGCTGCCCCAGACCATTTCTTTTTTATTAAATATTTCATATTTTCTTCTATTTTTTCCATTATTTTGGCTTTGTTTTATTATTTCTCAGTGTCTCATAGAATCATTAGTTTTTACTTGCCCAATCCTAATTTTTAAGAAATTTTTTCAATGAGTCATTTTACCTCTTTTCCCATTTGGCCAATTCTGTTTTTAGGGTGTTCTTTTCTTCAATATTTTTGTACCTTTTATCTTGTCATTAATTTTCTTCATTTGCTTTTATCTGTTTTCCTAATTTTCTCCTACCACTTTGATTTTGAAAATCCTTTTATTTAAGCTTCTCTAAGAATTCTTGTTGGATTTGTATCTAATTTACTGTATTTTTCCTTTGAGATTTGCTTATATCTGTTTTGACTTCATTGTCTTCTTCTGAATTTGCATCTTGATTTCTGTCACCACAATAGATTTTTATGATCAGGTTATTTTTATTGTTGTTTGCTCATTTTTCTGCCCTATTTCTTGATTTGAAACATTATATTAATGTTGGGCTTTGTCTTGGAGAAAGGAGAGAGGGGAATTATCTCAAGTTTCAGGCTTTTTTGCACTGCTGTTTTCAGAAATGGTTCAGAGGGAAGGAGCAGGAAGTGTGTTGGAAGTCTGTACTTTCATTCTTACCCAGGAAAAGTACCTGATTTCTTGAGATTGTGAATGATATTGGTTCTCACCCCCCTCCCTTCACAAAAGAAATGATAATGCTTCTCAGTGACAATAATCATTTAGGATCTTAAGTAATACTGCCTTCTGAGGACTTCCACTCTCTCTTGACTGAAAGTGCTCCTCTCTGCCTTTGAACTATGACATAGGAGTTTATATAAAGGCCATAGTATTATCATGGGGATATTTTATTATTTCTTTCCAAGCAGTTGCCAGTTCCCCTTAGAGCTACTTTAAGTTATTTACAATTAAAACCAAAGTAGGAGATAACATAGATAGACAGATAGATAGATAGATAGATAGATAGATAGATAGATAGATAGATAGATAGCTATGTCTATATCTTTATATTTATATCTATGTATCTATCTAGATCACTTATATCTAAATGTATATTATCTATATCTGTCTATCTGTAATTAAGTAGCAATAAAAAGTAATTTATGATTAAAGTTATAGTTATAGAAATATATAGTATAGAAATTTATAGTTAGGGTCAACTATGATTCCTGAAGACTGCTAATGAAGAATTCTGCCTACCTGTCATGACAGAGAGGAGATTGATTAAGGTGAAGAATGAGACACATTAAATTTGTTGACTTTGCTTATTTGTTGCAAGGATTTTGTTATGTGATGGGGGATGCAAGAAAGGAAAAAATGCTTAACAAATGAAAAATGAATAGGTGAACAAATAAATATATAACAACTAATGAATGAATGAATGTCTTATAAAAAGGGACAGATGAAAATGGTTGAAGTTGTCCAAGTTCCCCTATCATGAATTTTCCCCTTCCCCTTTCTTAGTACCACTGAACCTTATTTGGGAGGGAGGGCAGGTAGGGAAGGATGAAGATGCCACTCCAGAGTGAAGTTTGAGGTAGCAAGGTACTTCAGTGGTTAGAGTGTTGGACCTGGAATCATAAAAACCTCATTTTAAATCTTGCCTCAAACATGTAATATCTCTGAAACTTTGGACACATAAACTCTCTCTGCCTCAGTTTTCCTAACTGTAAATCTGGATAATAATAGCACTTACCTCCCAGAATTTTTATGAAGATCCAATGAAAAAATATTTATAAAATGCTTAATGCAATGCCTGGTACATAGGAGACTCTTAATAAATGTTTTGGGTATTTTTCCTCTCTCCCCTAGTGAAGAATCTAAGTAACCAGGACCAAAGTGTAGAAGTTATAAGTAGGCAAATTTTAGCTTAATATAAAGAACTCTCTAATATTAGAGCTTTTGAAAATGGAATATGCTATTTAGGGATATAATAAGTTCTCCACCCCTAGCACTCTTTCATCATTGGTGGAGAAATAACTATTTGTTGGGGATGTTATCAATAAGCTTCATGTTTCAGGTAAAGGCTCCAACCCAGGAGTCTATATCTACCTTGACAAGTCTAGCATATATATTCACACAATAACTTGGTATTTGGAAATTTCTTTTCACCTATTTAATGCAAATAAATTTAAGTATTATGATGTGAGTTCAAAGAAACAATGCAAATAATAGATGCCTTGGGCCTTGGAGCTATTAAAAAAAAAAAAAAAGGCATTTGGAAATGGTAGCTAGAACTTGGAAAAGCACAGCACTAAAATGTTGGCTCAAAAAATAAAGCCAAAAAAATAAATAAATAAACCGAACTGATGGGTGGGGGAGTTTCCTGGAGTTAAGAGTGAAATCTGGCAGAGAGAATCCTCCTTTCTTTTGGTTTCATTTCACATGACATCACAAATCTGAATTTTGCTATGATTGGATTTGAATGAACTTGTAAATTCAAAACAACAGTTATTTGAAATGAGTTCCACAAAGAAGTTCTATCTTCCCAACAGCAGTTAAGAGTATTTCCTGACTGCCTTGTTCTATTGGAAAGGGCTAATAGGACACACCCAGGATTAGCATAACCAAAGCAAAATCACAGTCATGAAAAGTAGAACTCTGGCTCCTGGCAGTCTTGTTTGAAAAGACTCTGCCATTATTCTAGTTCATACAATCAACCCCACTTCTCTTTCTCTTATGTCCCTACTTCCCATTTCATTATTGCTCTGACTTTCCAAGAAGTTTTATCGAATATAAATCAGGATACTAGTGATGTTAAGTAATTCTTCCTAGTAGTTGTATCAGGACAGAGCAGTATGGTGGAAAGATCATTGTTCAAAAAAAATCTACATTCAAATTGTTGCCCCAACACTCATTACCTATGGGATCTTGAATAAGTAACTTTTGCTTTCTCAAGTTTTTTTATATATTAAATTAAAGGGTTGGATTAGTTGGTCTTTCAGGCTGTTCTAACATCAAGACATTAAGTCTATACCAGCCATGAAAACCACATGCTCTGAACCACTAAAGATTCAGTCAGTATATGAGACAATAGCATTAAGTTATAGGAAAAAATTTAACCTATTTTATCATTCCTCTCATTACTCTGTAGAGTCATAGAATTCCAGAGTTGGAAGGTTAGTCACTCAAAAATATTTTATTAGTACAAAGATACAAAGAAAGGTAAATGATAGTCTGCTCTCCAAGAGGTTAACGATCTAATGGTTCCAGTATATAATCTAGTCTGATTCCCTGAACAATGTACAAACCCCTTTTACCTCATCTTTGCTAAGAGAGAAATCATATGATCTCTGTTTAAACATTTCTGTTAGTGAGATATCATTATCCCATGATGCAGGACATATCACTGTGGGAAATTCTTACATGGTTAGAAAAAAATTCTATATTCTGAGCTGAGAGCTATCTTCCTGTAGCTTCTACCATCTTGTTCTACTTTTCCTTTCTGTAGCTGCACTGAATGTCTAATTTTTTTTTTTTTTTAACATAATAGCACTCTGATCATTTGAAAGCTTCTAGGACTTTTATAGCAATAAGGTGCCAATTTAAGAAAATTATTTATTTTATTTAGCATTTTAACAAAATATATTTTTAAAAGATGATTGCACACATGTTATATATAACTATTCTGTTTAAATACATTATAAAAATTTTATACATATTTCTATTTATCAGTTCTATCTCTGGATTTGGATAATTTCTTCATATGTCTTTTATAGTTAATTTTGATATTTATAATAGTGAAAATGGCATTCCATTGTTCAAAGTCTTTCTTAAAAATATATTGCCCTTACTATAGACACCTCTCTTGGTTCTGCTCATTTTGCTTTTCATTATTTTGTGCAAGTCTTTCCATGTTTTTCTTAGCTCATTGAGCTCATCATTACTTATAACATAGTAGTATTCCATCACAATCATATACCACAAATTGTTCAGCATTCCCTAGTGGATGTTCCTTCTCTATAGTATGTCTCACATATAGAGCCTTCTTTCCTCTCACATGGCCACAAATCTAATTCAGGCCTTCAACACCTCTCACCTAAAAAAAAACAAGTCTTCTAATTGTACACCTTACCTCAAGTATCTCCAGTGGACACTTCAGCTGCCAAAATGATTTTCTTAAAGCCCTAGTCTGACTGTGTCAACCCCTCTCAATCAAAAAAGATCCAAAGGCTCTCTTTTATCTCTAGGATATATATAAAATAAAATATATAAATACATATATGAATATATATTTATAAAACCCCCTTTTGGCACTTAAAGCTTTGTTTTCAATTTGACCATTTCCTATCTTTCCAATCTTTCAATATATTATTTACCTCTACTAATTCTAAAGTCCAACTGTACTGTTGTACTTATTCCTTACACATAAGGTACCATCTCACATCTGTGTGCCTTTGTACTATCTGTTTTCTGTTCCTGCAGTGTCTTCCCTCCTAATCTGCAATTCTTAGAATGCCTGGCTTAGAGTTCTATCTCCTGGGGGAAGGACTGTCCTGCTCTCCCAGGGGTTAGTGACTTCCTCTCTAAGGCTATTTGGCATCTGCTCAATGTTTATCTTATATGTACAACTTTTTATATATTGTCTTCCCTCTTAGAATATGAACTTCTCTCAAAGGCTGTTTTCTTTCTATCTTTCTTTCTTTCTTTCTTTCTTTCTTTCTTTCTTTCTTTCTTTCTTTCCTTCCTTCCTTCCTTCTTCCCTTCTTTCCTTTCCTCCCTTCCTTCCTTCTTTCTTTCTTTTTTCTTTCTTTTTCTTTTTCTTTTCTCTTCTTTTTTCTTTTTCTTTTTCTTTTTCTTTCTTTTTTTTTTTTTTTTTTTTTTTTTTTGTACAACCAATGTTTTTATATAACCAGATGGCTCTGGAGGGAAAAATGAAATAAATAGGTGATCTTGCACAGCCCTCCCTTACTTAAATCCAATGCACTTACTCGTCATGGCATCACCTCCCTGACGTCATGATCCTTTTCAAGAAAGAAGGACAAACAGCAACCTCTGTGAAGGCTTGCCAATTAAAAGCCTAAATAAATACTTGTTGGTTGATCAACCTCTTAAAGTCTTCTCTTCTCTGACCCAAATATTTTTATTTCTTTCAAATGAGCCTTTTGTAATGGAGTTTTGAAGTTGGCTTACTTCACTAATTGACTATATCTACATATGCATTAATTTTACACGTCCCTTGTAAAATGTAGTGAATACATAGGCTAAAAATTAGAAATCTAAGGAATGACCATAAATTGGGGAATTATAATGTCCCTGATAGCTCCTTGGAGGGCCTCAAGATCAGTCAGTCAAGATCAACCAAAGTCATTGGTCTTTAGGAGGAGAAGTGAAGGAAGCAGGCAAGCTGCCACCTAGCTTGCCAAAGATGTATCCTGGATTTTGGAGTCCGGAGTCTCCAGTTTCTCTCTTTTTCATCCTGCAGCCAAGTGACCCTGACCTCTATAGGATTACCTCATCACCACAACATTCAATTGTGAGGAGAATGATCATATTACCATATCATCTAAGAATATGCTTATAGAGCCATCATCTCACATCAGGGAGGTGAAATTATCATTTCTCAGGGAGGTGAGAACCCCAAAAAGGAGGTGATCATGCCCTCCCTGGCTTCTCAGGAAGAGAGATGAAAAACACCAAAGGGAAGTGGGGAGTCAAGCCAAATATTATTAGTGGGTTTCTGGGCTGAAGGGTTTTATTAGAAACATCTATACACAAATCCATCAGTATGGCAGGTATTACACAAGCACATAGCAATATAGCACAGGTTAGTGGTGAGGACTATCCCCACAGCTGGTACAGACTCAATATGGTATAACAAACATGCATTGTACATGCAAGTAGTGATATAACAAACAATATGAATCAACATGGTATTGTAAAAAATTTCCAGAAGTCCTAGAAGAAGGATATGTAAATAATAATCACACACATGCCTCCTTCAGAAGCCAAGAGATAATCCAAAACCAGTCTATTGTCCATTACTTCATGTGTTAGGAAATCCAATGATTTGTGCAGATTTTGAAGTCTTATAACAGTCTTATCATGTGTCAGAGAATCCAATGATTCCTGAGGGTTTTCAGGTCCTACAACAATCTTATCATGTATCAGGTATTCCAATGATTCCTGAGGGTTTCAAAGTCCTGCATCAGTCTCATTAAAAATTTTTGATGCCCATGAGTCAATTGCCATAACTGCCAGGCTCTTTCATTGGTGAGCACAATCAACAATGGAACCACCCTATGTTTCTTAGGTCTTCTCCTTTGTTTCAAGGATCTGCTCCATTTCTCTCTGATGGACAAGGCGAATATGGCTTCTGATTCCATCTGATTCCTTCTCCATCTGTAGAGATACAAGCAAACTCTCTCCCCCAAACAGTTAACCTATTTGGTCCCTTCCATTCACCACTTTCTGCATCTCTCCACATCACCTGGCAATTGTCTAAAGATAGTTGCTTGCACTGGACACTGTGCTTCTGGTGGGTAATAAAACCTGTCTGCCAGAGCCAGTGCATCTTTGTCAAAAATCAAGAAGTTAAATGTGTAAAGAGCTAAATTTAGAAGTTCTCTCCCCCCCCTTTTTTTTTGGAGGAGTATCTTGATGTCTCTGTTCCTCCTCTCTACTTTTGCCAGTCCTTGAAGATTAAAAGGTATGCCAGTGGTGTGTAAAATCTTATACTGTGCACAAAAGTGTGCAAATTGTTTAGAAGTATATGCAGTTCCATTATCTGTTTTTATTCCTTGTGGCACACCCATAATTGCAAATGCTTGTATAAGGAATTCAGTGACCACTCAAGCTGTCTCTTTTGCTGCTGCTATTGCAAATTACCTGAAAAGGTGTCTACTACAACATGGATAAAAGATGAAAACCAAAAGATTTATAATGGTCACATCCATTTGCCAAATTTCATTGGGTCTCAAACCACAAGGGTTCTTCCTGGAGGGAGCATAGGAGTGTGAAAAGGAAGGCAAGCTGTATAGGCTTTTACTATGCTTCTAGCTTCCTCTTTTGTTATTCCATACTGCAAATGTAAAGCGCGAGCAGCCTGATGATATTTAGAATGAGATTCTTGGGCTGTTTGAAATAAAGGAATATTGGCCAACATGGTTGGAAGGCTATTTGCCTTTGAATTTCCATCAAAAATAGGACCTGGAAAACTGCTATGTGAGTGGACATGCAAGATATAAATCTTACCTGGAGGCTTTCTCAATTGCTCTTGAAGTTCCTTAAAGAGCTGACATATATTAGAGGCTACAAATTTTATTTGGGCTATGGCAATTCTTTGTACCATACCTACTGAATAAGCTGAATCAGATATTATATTTATATCTCCTGGAAAATAAGTAACAGTTAGAATGATTACATACAATTCAATTTGCTGAGGGGACTGAAAAGGAGTTCTGACTACTCTTTTTATAGTTAAATCTTAAGAGTATACAGCACAAATGTTATGTTTGGATGCATCTATAAAGATAGTTGATCCTTTAAGAGGAACTTTAGAAACCTTTTCTTCAAGAATCCATCGCCATTTATGTAATAGTCTGGTTTTCTTTAATGGAGACCATGTGTAAAATTTGGAGCAGTGGCCAATAAAATTTGCCACTCTGGGATGGTTTCACAGAATACATTAATTTGTGCATTGAAATAAAAGGTGTTTATCATGTCAGGACTTATCCCAGATAATTGTACTGCTTGCTTAATGGCTTTTAATAAAATTCTAGCCACAAGCACTGGGTAAGGAGTAAGGCTTTGTTCAGATTGTGCTGGGAGGTTCACCCACTCTATCATACTATCTCCTTGATGAAGAACTGCTGTGGGTGCCTGTTTTGTAGCAAAAACTGATATTTCCAAGGGTTTTTTTAGTGACTCTTCCAACCACATTGGATAAAGCCAGTTCAACTTCTCTCAAAGCCTTTTGAGCTTCTTTTGTAAGCTGCTATGGTGAGTTTAAAGGACTGTCTCCCCTTAAAATGTCATATAATAGTTGTAATTGATAAGTAGTCAAGCCTAACATTGGATACATCCATTGGATATCTTCTATCAATTTCTGAAAGCCATTTAAGGTGTTTAGCTTCTTTGTTCTTAAGGAAAGCTTTTGTACTGTAAGCACTTTAGGATATACTTCATATCCTAAATATTGAAAAGGAGCGTGTCTTTGGATTTTTTTCTGGGGCTATATGCAATTTGTAGTTCCTTAATGTTTCTATGGTCTTTTATAGACATACTTCTAACATTTGATCCTCAGGTACATAGTCCAATATATCATCCATGTAATATAATAATATTACTTTTGTAAATGCTTTTCTTATTGGAGTAAGAGCAGCAGCAACATACATTTGACACATAGTAGAGCTATTTTTCATTCCCTGTGGCAAAACTGTCCTGTCATATATTTTATAAGGCTCAGCTAAATTAACGCTGGGCACTGAAAAGGCAAATCTTTTCATATCCTCCTTATCTAGAGGAATAGAATAGAAACAATCCTTAATGTCTATAACCAAAGAGACCATTCTCTAGGTGTAGAGTATGGGCTAGCTCCTTGGAGAGCCTCAGGGTCAGCCAGAGTCAGGATAAATTAATGTCCTTGGTCTTTAAGGGGTAAAGTGAAGGAGGCAGGCAAACAGCTATGAGGCTTGCCAAAGATGTATCCTGGATCCTGGAGTAGTCACCAGCTTCTCTCTTCCTTGTCCTGCCACCAAGTGACTGCCTCCCTCCCTCTGCTGTCCAATCCTTACCTATGATGATCTTAACACCAAACATTCAGCAAGCACCAATAGTGAGAAAAGCCATTCATCCAAATATATGTTAATAGAGCCATTATCTCACATAGAATAGGTAATTAGCCTTAAGTGCTCCGTTGTCGATTCAAGCACACTTTTTGGAGTTTCAGCCCTCTACATCTAGGCAATTGAGTAGGAGATAGAAGTCCAGGCTGAAGAGTTCCTATAATTTCCATCTGTTCATTTACTTTTCTTAAATCAGTCAACATCCTCCATTTTCCAGATTTCTTTCTTAAAACAAATACAGGGGAATTCTAAGGACTTAAGAGAAGGTTGTTAAGTGCCCTTGGTCAAGTTGCTCCTGTGCTATATCTAATAAGGCATGAATTTTATCACTAGCTAATGGCCACTATTCTATCTACATAGGTATATCAGTTTTCCATTGAATAGGAACACATGAGAGTGTTCGCAGGGCTTCAACAGCAGCCCTGCCTAAAAAAATCAAAGTACTCATTTGTAATTCTAACTGTTGTAAGATGTCTCTTCCCCCCAGATTGATGGGAATTTTTTCAACTATAATAGTAAAAACTCCTGTTTTGCCTTCAAATGTCCATCTCATAGGGGCAGCACTAAGTTCAACTGCTATTGATTCTCCTATGCCAGACATGTAGGTGTCTGTCTGCCTTAATCTTTGGCCAGTGACTGGGCCAGTTGACACCTCTAATGAATGTATGATCTACACCTATGTCTACCAATCCTTCTAATGGTATGCCGTTTACATAACTAGTAAGCATAGGTAAGTCAGCTGTAATTGCTGCAGTCCAATATTCTTGGATTCTGCTGCTTAGAGTCAGGATCTGGGCAACTATCATCAGATTGTTTATTAGGGGTATGTAACAGTAAACCTGATGCTACTACTTCTCCTGGTTGATAAGTCACACATTGTCTACCTGTATTAGTGACTGGGATATTACCTACACATTCTCCAGTTTCCCACATCAGTGTATGGATGAACACTATTTTGTAAGTACTCTCAGGAGGTAAAATGGTCAAGCCTACTGTGCCTAGAGACAAGGGATCCATAGGTTGAAGAGGAATAGATTTCACCTCTTCAGGAGTATCTCAATAGTCCCAGCTGCATACAACTCTATTCTCCCCAATTGTAATCCCTTTCTCCCATCAGGTTGCTTCCTGGCTGATTGGTCATGTCTGAGTACTGAAATTCTAAAGACTCTCTGGGTGTAGTATTGGCTGCCATCATGTTCCAAGTATTTTTTGTCTTGGGCCCTGGGCCTGGGCCCCACATCTCATTTCCCTGAATCAATCTACATTCTGTTGCCCAATGGAAGCCTCTGTTGCATTTTGGATATGGGGTTCTAGGTCTTGTTCTCCCACCCTGTTTTCTCACTCTGTCTCTATGCCAACACTGAGCTTTGAGATGCCCTACTTTACCACGTTGAAACCATTGATGAGTCTCTCTGGAAGTCCCTTGCCAAAAGGGACCCTGTCTTCCCATGTTCGGATCTTGGGAAGTCTGCATCATAGACTGGCTATAAAAGGCATTTGTACCCACTGTGGCACAGCATCTTATGATCTCCTCTAAAGGAGCACCCTTATACAGTCCTAGTATAATTCTTCTACAAACCACATTAGCATTTTCTTTAGCAAATTGTCTTATAATTTATATTGCATTTTCACTAATCGTTCATAAGACAACTGTCTGTAAATGTCCCACAAAATCAGCAAAGGGTTCGTTTGGATCTTGCTCTATTTTTGTGAAGACTTTCCCTCTATCTTACTTTCCTGAGAGGATGCCCCATGCCTTGATAGCAGCAGAAGCAATTTGCTCATATGCTATTATGGGATAATTAATCTGTGTTGAAGTGTCTGCATAAAGACATAAATCTGTTAGTTGGTCACAGGTAATTAGCATATTAACTTCAGTTTGTCTATTTTGTTGGGCTTGTATCCTATAGAGTTCAATATACTCAGAAAACCACAACAAGTTTTGTCCAGGTTCTAAATATGTCCTTGCTATAGATTTCCAATCACTAGAGATTAAAATTTTATAAGCCAAATTCTCTAATAACATCTTAACATAAGGTGATATAGACCCATAAAGAGTGCAAGCCTTTTTCAGCTCATTGATAATTTCTAGATTAAAAAGAGTATATCTTCTCCTTCTTGACCTAAAGAGTCAAGCTGTTCAATCACAGGATACATCTGTATTCTGCCTTTTCTCTTTGGCTTTAAGTAATACCTTTTGCAATTGAGTCATGGGGGGTGATTGTTGGGGGGAGGTGCTGGTGACATCACTACCCCTCCCACTGTTCCTCCTACCTCCACCCAGAAAGGTGAAGTTGATGGGGGAGGGTCAAGACATGTTTGGGTGTAGGCAGAGGTGAAGCTAAGCTGTGAGAGTGAGAATCACCACACCCTTTGAGTTCACTCAACTCTCCATGCCTTTAAGCAATTTTTTCAATGCCCTCCCCCTTCTCTTCCTCATTCTCCTCATGCTTCCTTGTCTGGCTATTCTACTTAAAACTTTTCTTTGTTTTAGAACTTGTGGGATCCTTTAAGACCAATTGTATTATGTTGTGTGTGTGTACATATATATATATATATATATATATATATATATATATATATATATATATAAAATGTTTCTTAGAAATTGAATCAGGACCACTATCATTGTAATATTCACATAACTTGTCTCCTACTAGTTTTCAATTATCTGTCTCTATTTCATCTTTCTTGGAGAACCAAGGGGACCTGCATTCTAATGTTCCTAAGAGTTCACCAATCTGCTCCCAAGTTAGAAGCAAACCTTGCCTCTTTATTAATTTAAGTATGCTTTCTATAAACTTCCCTCTGGTGGAGGTGGGGTGGGAGGTGGGGGAGGCTCTTTTCCTAGTATCTGCTTCATTTCAGCCCTTAACAAAGTTTCCTGCTTATCTATTTTAATACTCACCATACTTCATGGTCTCAGAGACTGCTTCACTGACATTACGATAGAGCTTCATGCAGGTCCTTAGTCCACATTGGGTTCCAAATATAATCTCCTGGCTAGCTCTCTGGAGGGCTTCAGAATCAATCAGAGTAAGAATCAATCAAAGTCATTGATCTTTAGGGGGAGAAATGAAGGAGGCAGGCAAGCTGTCACCTGGCTTACCAAAGAGATATCCTAGATTCTGAAGTCTGGAGTCTCCAGCCTCTCTCCTCACCCTGTAGCCAAGTGACACTGACTTCTCTCCCTCAGTCTTCCATCCTTTGCTTACAATTACCTCACCACCACACATTTAGCAAGACCCAATCGTGAGGAGAACCATCACACTATCATGTCATTTAAGTATATCCTTATAGGGCCATTATCTGACATTGAATAGATAATTAGCCTTAAGTTCACTTTTGTATCCCTTGTAAATTCTAGTATAATGATTATACATAGACGGTTAGACAAGTTTTCTGAATTGTTATTAATATTGAGCTTGCAGTCAATTAAATTCCCTTTGGAAGAAATGCTCTTAAACTCTATCTCCTTCCCATTCATCCTATATTTGAGTTGTTTATTTTTTTTCTACTTTCTTGGGTCTGCGCTCAGAGGAGAATTCAAGCTCATGATTACATGTGACAACTTGAAAAAATATCAATGAAGAAATGAGGCTACTTATGATTCTGAACATCAGAATTAGGGAATGTATTATCCCACTGAAATATTTTCTTTCAACAGGTCTGTCCTGCTAGAGAGAGTAAAGGTGTAGAATCAGAACATTTATTTTATAGTCTATTTATAGATATACATATATAAAACTAAAAACCATTCAAGCTTTTACTTATCCCATACTGTAATTGCTTCAAGACTTATTAGTAGTTCATTATCTATAGTTGGCTATTGGTTCCCCAAGATTCAGAAACTTTAAAAAGATCCAAAATTGCCTACCCTACAATACTTTGAAACCCCATATGCTCAACTGTTTTACTTCTTCCCACCCAAGAGCAGATATTTCAGCTCAAATTCTAGTAGATTTTGGTTGATTTTATGTATTCTAGCAGTAACAGTGAATTAACCAAATTTAAGGCAAAAGTTGAGAAAATCATGTCATATTTCTTGACAAGCCCAACTAGATAATTATTACAAACATGGGAAGACAGTGGTGATGGGCTCAAATCCCTTTGGAAAAAAATTTTAATAAAATGCATGTTGCTCAGACCATGGACATTTTCTGCCAAGTGCAAAGTAACAAATATAGACATAAGATTTCAATACAAAAATATGGCGAATTTCATGAAGGGAAAACTGGAGCATTTCATCCCATATTCAGTAGCTATGCTCATCTGTGGTTTAGATTTTATTTCCTTGAGTAAATTGCAAAGACTATGGAGATGATATCAAGATCAATGATAGTTACTGAAAATAGCAATTGTCAGGATTTTCCCTATATAATTCAAGCCATTTGTTGGCCATGGATTCAGAGAGAACTTGTGGAAAGGAAATTGAAATCTGGGCAGAGCCTATAAATCATTCTCTTCTCTTATTATGCATTTACTCTGGAGTTTTAGACAACTTGAAAAGCAACTTCTCCTCAGTTTCCCTGCCTCTAAGAATTGGCATTAAATCTTAAAAAGTGATTATGGATGCATGTGAAGATCAGAAACTTTAGAAAAAAAAATAGAACAGGTGCCATTTAAACCTTAAATATTTACCATGATGATAGATATGATTATTGTACAAATTATTCTCCTGATTGTGCTCATTTCAGTCACTACTAGTTCAAACAAAATTTCCAGTATTCTCTTTCATCATTTCTTATAGGTACTTTCTCCAATTGATGAGCATCCCCTTAATTTCTAGTTTTTTTGCCACTATAAAAAGAGTTGCTATAGATAATTCTTGTATAGCTGAGTCTTCTTTGAGCTCTCTGAACTCTAGGGTGATATTACTGTGCCAAAGAAAGTACACACTTTGACATATGATTCCAAATTACTTTTCAGAATGACTGGACCAATTCACCACTCTACCAAAGTATGTTAATTTGCCTTTTTTCTCAAGGCATTTCAAACATTTGTTGCTTTCCTTTTTTGTCAACTTTTCCAAGCCAAGGTTTAATTGCCATTTCTCTAATTATTATTTATTTGAAATATTTTTCATATGGATTGAAAGAAATAAATTGCTGCAACCAACAATATAGGTACTTTTCATATCTTTTACCAGTTAAGATGAAAATAGGATTTAAAGTCCCCAGTGTTCTTATAACTTAAATTTTGAAATAATTCCTCTAACTTTCTCTTCCCTTCTAATATTCCTTTTTATCTCTGTTTTCTTCCTTCTTTTAAGATCATCAAAACATAAGAAAACCACTATAAGGTCTTATATTTTCATAATTTTCTATAAACCTCAGATGATGAGAGCTCTGAGGAATGATTATATATGTGTGTATCTATGTATACATATATATACATATATATGCACATATACACATGTATGTATAATGCAAATATATATATATACATGCATATGCCATATAATAGTTCTATCACCATACTGAAATACAGTTTATCCCTGTTTATTGCTCTCTGGTTGAGCTCTCATATTTACTTTTTATGTTTCTCCTAATACCTGTATTTATATTTCTTTTTCTTTTTCTTTTCTTTTTTTGCTGAGGCAATTGGGATTAAGTGATTTGTCCAGGGTCACACAGCCAGGAATTGTAAAGTGTCTGAGGCCAGATTTGAACTCAGGTCCTCCTAACTTCAGGGCTGGTGCTCTATCCAATACATCAACAAGCAGCCCCCAATGTTTATATTTGAAATTTTACATGAAGTTCTGTTTTTTTTTCTTCAGAAATTATTTGAAACTATCTATTTTATTATTTTTTTCAGAGAGAAAAGGACCCACATATGCAAAAATGTTTATAGTAGCTCTTTTTGTAGTGGCAAGAAATTAGAAAATGAGTGGATGCCCATCAGTTGGGGAATGGCTGAACAAGTTTTGGTATATGAATGTAATGGAATATTATTGTTCTATTGGAAAAAATGAACAGGCTGATTATCAGAAAAATCTGGAAAGATTTACATGAACTGATGCTGAGTGAAGTAAGCAGAATCAGGAGAATACTATACATAGCAGCAGCAAGATTATGTAATGATCAATTATGATGGACTTGACTGTTCTCAGAAATGTGATGATTCAAAACAATTTCAATAAACTTGGGGTGAAAAATGTCACATGCACCCAGAGAGAAAACTACGAAGACTGAATGTAGACTTAAACATGGTATTTTCACCTTTTTGTTTCTTTTTTTTTTGTTTGCTTTTTTTTTCTTGTATTTTCTTCTTCTTTCTGATTATTTTTGTACAATATGACAAATATGGAAATATGTTTTTAAAAACTGTAACTGTTTAACCTATATCATATTGTTTGCTGTCTTGGGGAGGAGAAAAGGAACAGAGGGAGATAGAAAAATTTAGAACACAAAATCTTACAAAAATGAATGTTGGAAACTATATATATTTGGAATAATAAAATACTATTGGGGGGAGCCTATCTTTTCCCTGCAGGATTATACTAAAATATTCTGATTAAATTATTCTTGTTCATGACTCTCCTTATGAGAGAAGGAATTCTCTCCTTCCTTACTTCCACCCCTTGCCTTCCCTGGCTTCTTGTTAGTTCCTTCTCTCTGCTATTTATTTCTGATTTATCCTGTATATTTCTTGTATGTATATAGATGTTTGCATACATACTGTCTCCTCCTTAAACTGTGAAATGCTTGAGTGAAGAGACTATTTCTGCCTTTCTTTGTATCCCCAGCACTTTGTATATTATTTGTCACATGGGTAAGTACTTAATAAAGTCTTGCTGACTGAATGTTGTTTAAAAAAATATTTAGATCACTATATGAACACAACATTATCATATAATTAAATTGTCATTTAGCATTCATCTAGGAAGATCTATATTTGCAACCAGAAAGAATCTGTTTGAGATTGTCATCATTATAAATTGAGTTCAATTCAGTTGAATAAACACTGATTAAGTGGCTCATAAATGTAATGTACTGTGCTGTAGTTTGGCTGAGAGACAATGTTTTTATAAGAACTTTGGTCTAATGGAATTTATAGACAGGTGGAAGGATATCATGCTATAATGTAACCACTATAAAATAATATACTATAGTATCGGTATATTAGAAAAGTACAGCACACCATGTCTTCACATGGGATGGGAAAGAGAAAAGGAAAAGGTCATTATCAGGTGGGAAGATCACAATAAAAAAACAAGGATTTAGAGCTATAAGGGATTTGAGAGATCATTTAGTATAGGAGTTCTTAACCTTTTGGTGTTATGAATCCCTTTGGAAGTCTGCTGAAGCCTATGTACCCCTTTTCAGAATCATATAGTTTTTTAAAAATTAAAAATGGAAATAAATGACAAATTTCAATTAGGATCTAGTGAACATGAAAATGAAATTTTCTATTCACTCCAGTTCATGGATATATTATTGAAATATATTCATGGAATCTTTGATTCAATGGAACTCAGGTTAAGAATCCCTTATCTAGTCTATGAGTAAAGTAGTCACATACATTATTATATTTAGTTACATTTAATTTAATCACAATAATCAAGGGAGATAGTGGTATACTATTTATAGTATTTACTGTATTACAAATGAGAGAACTAAATGACTTTCTCTAGGACACATCACTGCTTAGTGAAGAGTATAAGTGTTCCTTTCACTGCACCACTGTAGTAATAGATGTTAAATGATAGTATTTATTTTGTAGGAAAGTAAAATCCAAAGGGATTAAGAGACTGATCCAAGGTTATGTAAATAATATGTAAAAGAGTTAAGACTTGAACTCTGGATTTGTGATTCCAAATCCAGAATTCTTTTCACTGAAAAATGATACAGATAAATTATTATGAAAAAAAAGAAGTATTAAGTAAAGCTCCAAGGAAAGGAAAGAAACCAACAGGTGAAGAAGAAAAGGAAATTCCAAGAACTGGGAAGAATGTGTCCAAAGGTACAAAGAGAGTAACATGGGAGAAGGAGAAGTGAGTAATCTAAGGTAGTTGAAGCACAGAGTAATTAGAAAAGAATACAATGAAATAAAATTGAAAGGTAGTGTGCATCTAGATCATAGAGGGCCTTGAATGTCAAGAAAAAAAAAACTTTCAATGTTTTGCATTCTATTTTGTAGGTAATTTAGCTACTAAAGACAAAGTATTGTTACTTAAGAAAAAGTGGAATTTCCTGACAGATATGAAAGATTAATTTGTCAGTGGAACAAAAATTGGATTGGAGTGAATCAAGTATGAATCAAATATAGACAAGAAAGTTGGAAGCCCTGGAAATAGCAGATGACAGTTTCTAAACAAATTATGGAGATAGGCTTGAGAGTACCTGGTAACCTGATTAGACAGGAGAAGAGAGCAAGAGAGAGAGAAACAAGTCAAAGGTTACATCAAAATTTCAAACAAGATTTTAGTCATGAGATTGCCAAGGTTGAACAGTTTTGTCATTAAGTGGGGTCAAGAAAGAAGAAAAGGTTTTGTGGGAAGGATAATAATGATGATTTACAGACACGTTAGGCTTGTGGTATCTGTGAAATATCCCAGTCAAAAATGCTCTGTGGGCAATTAAAGATGTAGATTTAAAGCTTGAAAGAAAGAAAGGCCAATCCTTGAAAGAGAGATTTGGGGATCATCTATGACATGATTGGTGAAATCTTGGGAATAAATGAGATTGCAAAGAGAGAGAGACAGAAGAATGTAAAAGATAGCACCATGAAGAATGTCAACATTAAGGAACTGAATAAAAAACAAGGGAGGGGAAGATAAACAATGGTAACAAAGAAGGAAAAACTAGGAGAATATGATATCTCTTTAGCCAAGAAAAGACAGAATATTCAAGAGAATGATAGAATTAAATGTTTAAAATTTTACAAAGAGCTCAAGGAAAATGACATTTAAAAAAAAATCCATTGATTTGGCAATCTAAAGTATCAGAAGAAAGTAGAAGCATAGAATTGCTGGACCTAGGAACATAATCCAGCTTTGCTACATATGACTTAAATAACAATGGGGAAGTCCCTTAGCCTCTATGGGTTTCATTTTCCTCATCTATAAAATCAGTGATTTGTTTGGTCCAATCTATGAAGCATGGATCCCATATTCCAGGGGTAAGGTGGGGGAGAGGGAGATGGAGTTATTTTAAGAGACCAGCAAATCTATATTGCCTCAAAAAATTAATTTTGATTTCTATTTAGCTCTAATAAAATATAAGGCATAACAACATAATCAATAAACCAACATGTTTTCTGAAAAGCAAATAAATGCCTTGTACATATATGTAGTATTTTTTTTAATGTCTATAGGTACCTTCATGATGAATAAGATGAAAATGAATTTCCATCTTACCAAATCATAAATAATTTGGTCATTGTATATTTTCTCACCCTCGCAAAAGTCACTCTCTCATACCTCATAATGGCATTACCTGGATTCTCAAAATCTCCATTAGTATAAAGGTTGGCATGTTTTACCAAGCTGGAAAGACTTCAAGAACAGTACCAGCAAGGGACTGGCTGCTTTCCAAGGGCCAGCATAGCTAAATGTGAAGAGCACTATTACTAGTAATCTAGCCTTTGGACGATTAATTATTTTGGCTATGGTGAAAATGAAATAACAACAATAACAAATACAATATTGTCATTAAATACCACTAGGAATAATAATAATAATAGCTCATGTATATATGAGACACATTAAAGATTGGTATTATATTATCTTACTTTGTCCCAATAGCTATGGAATATAGATGCCATTATTATTCTTATATTGCAAATTAGAAAACTAAATTTCAAAGAGGTTAAGTGACTTGCCTAGAGTCACACAATTAAAAATTCTAATTCTAAAATCTGAAAAATGAAAGTCCATAAACTTTGGAAACTGCATTGCTAGGAGATATTTAGAAAAGTCAGCATTTGGTACAAATTTGAATGGGTTAGAGTAATTATTATTCCTTATTATTAATTTATAGTAGCTCAAATTCATATAGCACTTTAACAATTTGCAAAAAAGTCTACATATATTAATTTGATTTTAACAATAATACTGTAAATTAGGTGCTATTACTCTCATCTCCACTTTATAGATGAGAAAAGAATGCTGTGTGTTATACAGTCAATAAACATATTAGACAAGATATGACCTTAGATGTTCCTGACCTTAACTCCATCCCCTGTAGTAGATACCTACCTAAAACTTAGCAATCAGATCTAAATTTGGGTCTTCCTGACTCTGTCCAGGATTATGGCTATTAGGTCACCCTATCAGATGAAACAAGCAAACAAACTACAAAATATTTGCCCTTCCTGTATGCACTCATCTCACCCTAAACACAATGAACTGCCCTGAAATTGTGAGGATGGCAGAATATAGAGTGAAGGATGCCAATAGCGTGGTAATAAGAGTTGGCACTCTAAATGTGAGATCCTTGTCCAATGACCAAAAAGTTTATTACATACTAGAGGAAATGAACTATATTAATCTTGACATTCTCACTATAAATGAATCCAAAAGACAAAAGGAAATTGTAGCTAAATGGGAGGATGACTCATAGGTTTTCCTTAGAGAAGCAAAGAAAGGAGTTAGCTGGGTTGGTTTTGTAATTTCTCCAAAGGAAATATATTGGAACAAATGTATTTATCTTGTATGACCTAAATTAAGAATATATTGTCTACTCCATTTGAAATCCAGCTTTTTTTTTTTTAATCCCTTCTTCTAGAGAAGTGCCCAGCACATAGTAAATACTTATTGGTCGCTTGTTAATGAATGATGCTTTGACAATTTGATTAACTATATGATCCTGGATAAATCATTTAACCTCTCAGGGTATGTTTCTTCACCTATAAGAGGGGAATAACAATGTTTGGACAATCTATTTCATAAGATAGTTGCAAGGTTCAAATGAAATGACATTTATAAAGTACTATACTAATATCAGTTACTTTATTATTGCTGTTATTTCCTTAACAATTCATGAGATAGTTATTAATATTCTAATGTAGGGTTCTTGATAAGTATTTACAAATGACCACTCTAAAGATGACTGCAATTTATATACTAACATATATTATATAAGATAAGGAGACAACAGGAAATTCTACAAAGAACTTAATAATTATAAATTAAATAAACATATAATTGTATATTTGTCTTCAATGTTATAGGCAAAGATATCATAAAATATATTGGAAATCATTGTTCAAGATTAAGAAAGCATTCTACAAGAGGTTATTAAAGAAAACTGCCCCAACATTCCAGAAACAGAGGAGGAAATACTCATTGAAAAAAAATCTATCAATCACCTCAAGAAAGAGATCCCACCAAAAAACAAACAAACAAACAAACAAACAAAAACAAAACAAAACAAAACAAAACAAAAAAACCACCAAGGAACATTGTTGAAAAACTCCAAACTATAATCTCAAGGAAAAAATACTGCAAGCTGCCAGACAAAAACAATTCATATATCAAGAAGTAATAGTCAGGATTACTCAGGATCTGGCAGCTTCTACAATGAAGTATCAGAGGGCCTACAATACCATATTCTGGAAGGCAAAGGACTTAGGGTTACAACCAAGAATTAACTACCCAGCAAGATTCAGCATCACCTTTCAGGAGAAGACATGGAGCTTCATTGAAGTAAGAAACTTTCAATCACTTCTTTTGAAAAAAACAGAACTAAACAGAAAATTTAATCTACATATATAGTACTTAAGAGAACCATAGAGAGGTAAACAGTGAAAATATATATTTAAATGTTAAACTGTTTACATCCCTTGATGGAAAACAATTATCTGTAACTCTTGAGAACTGTATCTGACATTGGGGCAGACAGAGGGGGACATCACATGAACTGAGGGTGTGGTTATTAATGGTTCCTGATATGATGACATCAAAGAACATTAAAGGGATGGGGAAAGGTCTGTACTGGAAAAAGAGAACAGGGAAGGTATAATGGGATAATTAGTTCACACCAAGATTCCCAAAAGATCTATTACAATCTAGGGAGAAAAAGGAAGAGGCATAAGTATTGTCTGAAGTTTGATCTCATCATTTTTAGCTCTAAGAGGGAATAACTTTCAGTTGGGTGTAGAAATTTATTTAATCCTATAAACAAGTAGGAGGAGAAAGAGGAAAAGAAAAGGGAGGGCCAGGGTAAAAGGGAAGGCATAAACACTTAGAAAAAAAAAAAAGGTTTTTAAAAAGTGGGGGGAAGATTAATAGAAAATAAGGTAGTGGATGGAGTGGGTAAAAAATCCACTACTAAGGAAAGGGAGCAGAGGTGATAGGAGATAAGGTAATGGGTGGTATAGATAAACATAAAATAAAGGATTAAAGACAGGGTGGAAAGAGAGAACAAAAGTATATACAGGGGGAAAAATTGGATGTAGGGAAAAACAGAGCTGGTAATCATAAATGATAATGTGAATGGGATGTACTCTCCCTAAAAATGGAAGCAAATAGTAGAGTGTATTGAAAAAAAAGAATCCTATAATACATTGTTTACAAAGAAACACATTTGGCATAGAGAGACATATACAGAGTAAAGGTAAAAGGTTAAAATATTTACTTCAAATGAAGTAAATAAAGCAAGGATATCAATTCTAGTCTTAGATAAAGCAAAACTAAAAATAGATCTAATTAAAAGAGATGAAGAGAGAAAGTACACTTTGATAAAGAGTACAATAAATGATGAAATAGTAAGGATACTAAATGTGTATACACTAAGAGGTAGAGCAGGCAAATTCCTAGAGAAGATTTTAAGCCAGTTACTGGAAGATATAGAAAGCAAAACTATTCTAGTGAGGGACCTCAACCTTCCCCTCTCAGAATCAGATAAATCTAACCACAAAATAAACAAGAAAGAAACTAGGAAGATTAATAGGATTCTAGAAAACCTAGATGTGATACTCTGGAGAAAACTGAATAGAGACAGAAAATAATACACCTTTTCCTCTGCAGTACATGGCACCTACACAAAAATTGACCATGTATTAGAGATTAAAAACTTTACAATCAAATGCAAAAAGGCCGAAATAATAAATGCTTCCTTTTCAGATCACAATGCAATAAAAATTGCATCATGGCCTTATTTTGGCCACAGGAAAATTTTGGCCTTATTTTAAGGGAAAGATATTAAAAGCCAATGTAAATTAAATGACCTACTGTTTAAAAAAATGAGTGGGTCAAATAACAAATTATAGAAACAATACATAATTTCATTCAAGAAAATGGCAATTGTAAGGGCCCTTTAAATGGGTGGCGCCACAGCGCAACAGGAAATTTGAGTGGCCCAGAAGTAATCTCTGTGGATATAGGACTGCCCTGTGGGTGGGATCCTGTCCATATTGAGATAGCTTAGTAATGGGTGACAGCTCTCTCACTGGTTGGCTGTGTGTGTGACCTCACAGGCCCTTTATAAGACCACTGCAGACAGCAGTCGCTCTCTTTAACCTGGAGCTCTTTAAGCTGGCTCCCTAACCTGGGGTAGCCAAGCCAAGCCAAGTTGATGGATAGCCAAGAGGTAAAGAGTTTGGTAGAGAACACGTGGATCTTCAGACCAGGTGTTCACTAGGGAGCTGACAAGTCAGGGCATTATATGAGTAGGTATAATAAAGGCTTTTAAGATTACACATGGATGTTCTTGAGCGTGCTACTGGTTATTAAGCTATAGATTCAAGAGATCGTGGCCAGAGACCTTTGAAGGCCTCAGAGGAGGCGAGCTGGGTAGAATTGACACTGCAAAGGTCAGTGGTCAAAGGTACTCTATTGGGTCTAGGAAAGACTAGTAATTGTAACTGCCAGGAGTGCATATTACAGGCAATAGTGAGACAGTGTACCAAAACCTATGGGATGCAGACAAAGCAGTTCTTAGGGGAAATTTTATATATCTAAATAGCTACATAAATGAAAAGGAGAATGAGGAGATCAATGAATTAGGCTTACAACTAAAAAAGCTTAAAAAAAGAATAAATTTAAAGTCCCCAATTAAATATCAAATTAGAAATTTTGGAACTGAAAGGAGAGATTAATAAAACAGAAACTAAGAAAACTATTGAACTAATAAATAAAACCAAGAGTTTTATGAAAAAACTAACAAAATACATAAACCTTTGGTTCATTTAATCAGAAAAAGGAAAGAAAAAAAACCAAATCACCAGCATCAAAAATGAAAGGGTGAACTTATCATCAATAAAAAATAAATTAACACAACAATTAGGAGCTATTTTGTACAATGCTATGGCAGCAAGTCTGACAATCTAACCAAAATTGGTGAATATTTGCAAAAATATAAATTGCCCAGGTTAACAGAAAATGAAATAAAATACTTAAATATTCCCATTTTAGAAGGTGAAATTGAATGTCAATAATTCCCTAAAAAAAATCTGCAGTCAGATAGCTTCACAAGTGAATTCTACCAACATTTAAAGAACAATTCATTCCAATACTATGTAAACTATTTGCAAAAAATCTGCCAAATTCCTCTACAATACAAATATGGCACTCATGCCTAAACCAGGAAGGGCTAAAACAGAGGGAAAAAAAGAATTACTGACCAATCTCTTTAATGAATATTGATGCAAAAATTTGAAATAAAGTATTAGCAAAGAAATCACAGCAACTTATCCTGCTGATAAGACACTATGAACCAAGTAGGATTTATACTAGGAACACAGGGCTGGTTCAATATCAGGAAAACTATTACCATAATCAACCATATCAATAGCAAAATCAACAGAAATCATATGATAATCTCAGTAGATGCAGAAAAAAAATCTTTGACAAAATGCAGCATTTTTTCCTATTAAAAACACTACAGAACATAGGAATAAAGAGAGCTTTCCTTAAAATAATTAAACAGTATTTATTTAAACCCTACAGCAAGCATTATTTGTAATGGAGAGAAACTAGACCCATTCCTCATAAGATCAGTGGTGAAACAGGGATGCTCATCATCACCGCTATTATTCAACATTGTAAAATGTTGACTTTAGCATAAGAAAAGAAAAGACATTAAAGGAATTATAATAGGCAATGAGGAAATAAATTCCCTGCAAATAATATGATGATATATGTAAAGAAACCTGGAAAATCATACAAAAAACTTCTGGAAACAATTCACAGCTTTAGCAATGTTGTAGAACATAAAATAAAACCACACAAATCATCAGCATTTCTATATTTTACTGACAAAGCCCAACAGCAAAAGATAGAAAGAGAAATTTCATTTAAAATTACTGTAGACAAAATAAAATAATTGGGGGCCTACCTGCCAAGACAAACCCAAGAATTATGAACAAAATTATAAAACACTTCTCACACAACTAAAAGCATATCTAAACAACTGTTAAAAATATAAATTGTTCATAGCTAGGCCAAGCTAGTATAATAAAAAGGACAATTCTGCTTAAATTGGAGTACCATACCAATCAAACTGCCAAAACATTATTTTATAGAACTAGAAAAAATAACAAAATTCATCTGAAAGAACCAAAGGTCAATAATATCAAAGGAATTAATGAAAAAAAAAAAATACAGTACCAAATACAGTACCAAACCTAAAACTATATTATAAAGCAGCAGTTATTACAATTCTGATGGATGTGGCCATCTTCAACAATGAGATGAACCAAATCAGTTCCAATAGAGCAGTAATGAATTGAATCAGCTACACCCAGCGAAAGAACTCTGGGAGACGACTATGAACCACTACATAGAATTTCTAATCCCTCTATTTTTGTCTGCCGGCATTTTTTATTTCCTTCACAGGCTAATTGTACACTATTTCAAAGTCTGGTTCCTTTTGTACAGCAAAATAACTGTTTGGACATGTATACATATATTGTATTAATTTATACTTTAACATATTTATCATGTATCGGTCAACCTGCCATCTGGGGGGGAGGGGGAAAGGAGGGGAAAAATTGGAGCAAAAGGTTTGGCAATTGTCAGTGCTATAAAATTACCCATGCATATATCTGGTAAATAAAAAGCCACAATTAAAAAAAGAAATAGAAAAAAGAAATATAGTGGTAGATCAGTGGTATAGATTAGATACACATGACACAATAATCAAGGCCTATAGCAATCTATTATTTCATATTATCCAAATTTCAGCTTCTGGAATTAGAACTCATTATTTGACAAAAATTTGTGGGAAAATTAAAAAATAATATGTCAGAAACTAGGCATAGACCTACATCTCATACCCTATGCCAAAATAAGGTCAAAATGGATACATGATTTGAGCATGAAGGATGATACTATAAATAAATTAAGAGAATAAGGGATAATTTGCCTATCAGATCTTTAGAGAAAGGAGAAATTTATGACCAAACAAGAGCCAGAGTACATTATGAAAGGCAAAATGGACAACTTTGATTACATTAAATTAAAAAGGGTTTGCACTAACAAAAACAACAGAAAACAAGATTAAAAGGGAAGTACAAAGCTATGGGAAAATCTTTACAGACAATTTTTCTGATAAAGGTCTCGTTTCTAAAATATATAAAGAAAAATGTCAAATTTATAAGAATATAAGTCATTCCCCATTTGATAAATGGTCATATCAGATTGGCTAATATAACAGGAAAAGATAATGATAAATGTTGGAGGGGATGTGAGAAAACTGGGACACATACATTGTTAGTAAAGTTTTGAAATAATCCAACCATTCTGGAGAGCAATCTGGAATTATGCCCAAAGAGTTATAAAATTGTGCATACCTTTCACCCAGTAATACCATTACTGGGTCTGTATCCCAAGGAAATCATAAAGGATGTACAAAAATGTTTTTAACAGCTCTTTTTCTGGTAGCAAAAATTTGAAAAATGAATGGAAGTCCATAAATTGGGGAATAGCTGAACAAGCTGTGGTAATGAACTTAACAGAATATTATTGTTCTATAAAAATGATGTACAAGCAGATTATAGAAAGGCCTGGAAAGGTTTATATGAACTGATAACTGAGTGAAACAAGAAGAACCAGGAATATATTGTACACAATAACAGCAAGAATGTGTGATGATCGACTATGAAAGACAGTGATCCAAAGAAATCCAAATAAACTTTGGACAGAAAATGCCATTAGCATCCAGAAAAATATCTAAAGAGACTGGATGTAAATCAAAACATCCTATGTTCACTTCTTTTTTTTAATATCTCCCATGGTTTTTCCCTTTTGCTGTGATTTTTCTCTCCCAACATGATTCATAAGGCAAAGTGTATTAAAATAATTAAATTTACTACAATAAAAAAGTTTAAGCAATATAAATCTGTGACCATAACAATGAGATTAAGGGAACATAAAAATTGCCAAAGCTAGCAAACACTTAATTTCCTTAAGAACTGGAGAGATAGGGCAAAGAGGAGAAATTCTGGTTTAGAATACAAAGTCATTTGTACAATCTCACAGAAAGGGACAGTGAGGGATTATTAGAAATAATGTTTCATAATAGCAAGAAGCTGAGGAGAGAGAAATAAGTCCACAAAAGCTTAGTGATAATTCCAATTAAGCTAAAATATCCTGAAAATGTTAAGAATGGAAATAGAAAACAACAAACAGAATGGGAAAAAATTTTGTAAAGATTTCCACTATAAATTCTTTTCTCCATCAATAAAAGTGGAGCCAACACATTTGGATTTCTAACCTCAGAGTTCCTTGTCTGTTATATAAAGCAAAAACACACCAGCAATAACTACTGACCAGCTGCCAATAATAGGTAGATGTAGATTAACATAAGATCTTTTGGAGTGATGACCTTTCAGATCATTGATTCTGATCCCATACAGCCCTTAAAGTCCTATCAAGAAAGGTAATTCCTCTGGAGAATGGACCAGTTATCATCATATGCCAACCAAATACTACATACAGAACAAGACAATCTAAGTAAAGTAACAGAATGTCCCCTAAAAGACAAACAGGAGATAGCTTAAGTCAAATAGGGCAAACTACCACTATCACCTTGACAACCACCTTCCCTTAGACTCTGATGGAAATAACTCAGGATCCTGAACCCTTGGAATAGCCATACTTCCATCCCAGAGCCCATAGTCAATGTCCTGGGAAACAAATGGGCAGATATTCTGGCAGGAACTATACCCATGGCTACTAAAAAAGAATATCTTTGCCACAAAAGTCTTTGGAATTATCAAATGGTTCAAATTCAGAAACTTTTCATTTTATCAGTGGAAATAACTTTTAAAAAGAGACATTATCATCCGCTTTACTGCTGTAAGGAACATGGGACCTTTCCATCTCATTTGCCACTGAAACTATCTGCAAGTTGTCATTCCCATTAGGATGTGAGCAACTTCAAAGCAATGATGTCTTACTTTTTTCCATTTGTAGGCCCAATACTTAATCTTTATGTTTGCCCATAGGAGACACTTAAAATGCTTCATTCATTATTCACCTTTAAAAAAAGAAAGAAAAATAACACCAGAGGAGCAGCAAGATAAGAGCACATGATGGAATTCTGTTGTAGAAGAGACATAATTGAAAAAACTATTTCTCAAGGTCCTTGAAAGAGGGGAATATAATAAATATTTGGGAAGAATCCTGTATATTGTTATTACTGAAAAAAGCTAATTATCAAATACGGGTAATTACCAGCCTTTATATCTATTTTTCCATATCCATAAAATCTTTTTAAGATTGTATAAGATCTTTTAAAAATCTACTTATTGAAGGCACTCTTGATGAAAATGTGAAAAAGGATAGACAGACTAAATATATGCAAGTAATAAATATAGCAAGATCTTTTGTTTCCTACGTCTTTTATTCAATTATGACTCCCATTCACATGTTAAAATCACACAATAATTTTTAAAGAATGCAGTAGATAGAACTATGATTTATGACCCCTCTGATTGATATTATAAGAAAGGGCATAAAAGAAGTAAATTCAGAAAAAGTATTTGTTATTGTGATAGAAGATATTAGGACAAATCAAAAAGGGATTTCTTATAGGTGATGAGTTTCTCCAGATTTCTTATTTAAAGATTATTATTTTGATGGCTGTATCATATCCAGAAACAGTGAAGCACCTCCTAAATTAAATTTGTATCAATTCAAAACTACCAATGCATAAAAATATTGTATAGACCATGATAGGTAATTGGATAGTTTTTAAAGTTTATCTATCTATCTGTCTGTCTATCTAGCTATCTTTTTTTTCCCCTGAGGCTGGGGTTAAGTGACTTGCCCTGGGTCACACAGCTAGGACGTGTTAAGTGTCTGAGACCAGATTTGAACTCTGGTCCTCTTGAATTCAAGATTGGTGCTCTCTCCACTGCACCACCTAACTGCCCCTATCTATTTTTAGATTGACACTACAAGTGGACAAAGAATTAACAGGACCCAAAAATGTATCAAAGGAGAGGAAATTGGAATGCATTTAGAAAATTATACAATGCTTATAATGGCCTGAAGCTTCCCTTGTGGGGCGGGGAGGGGGGGTAAGGAAAAGGGGAAAACTCTTTAACACAAATATTCTTCTGGCAATGTTATATGATTCTGAATCATGGAATACCACAGTCTCCAGAGAATCAAAATTGTGGGTTACCCAAAGGACAATGAAGAAATGCATGGTGGATGTTAATAGAATGCAGAATATTACCCACAAAGAATTGTGCTCCAAATGTATCATAAAAGATATCCTCAGGGAGATGTTCATGTGGAAAATGTTATAGTGAGAATGAAGAAGAGCAGATGCCTTTACCTCTGAGATACCTTCTACCTATTTTATATATATATATGTACATATATATATATATATATATATATATATATACACACACACACACATATGTGTATATATATACCTATATACCCACATATATATACAAATATATATATATGTACAAACATTTATGTATATATATCCATAGTTACAAAAGATTACACACATATATATTTGTATTTATACATATATATGTATGTGTTTGTGTATATATACCTACATATCTTTTGTATTTACCTAGTTACCAATTGTCTCCTGCATTAAAATAAGAGCTATTTGATGGCATGTATTGTTTTTACTTTACTTTGTATTGTTCAGTCATGTCTGACTCTTTGTAACCCCATGGACCATACTATCCATGGGGTTTTCTTGGCAAAGATACTGGAATAATTTGCCATTTCCTTCTCTAGTGGATTAATGAAAACAGAGCTTAAGTGATTTGCTCAGCTAGTAAGATAACATAATTGGTAAGTGTCTGCGGCCAAATTTGAACTTGGGTTTTCCTAACTCTGGGCCAAGCACTATATTCACTGAGCCATTTAGCAACACTTTTGTATACTTTATATATTCAGTGCTCATCACATTTCATCCCACATGATAAGCACCTATTAGATGCTTTTAACTCGATAAATAAATTAATAAATGGATATACTCCATGGTACCTATATGATATCAAGAGAACTAAAGGTCATATTTTAAAAAAAAATTATTACTATATTTTATAATAATTGGATCTTTTGTAATTTTGTGTGTTTTATTTTAATGCAAATGGAGTCTTTGGTATTGATTCTTTGATATTGGTTAATTTTTTAAGAAAAGGATAAGAAGCATTGAACTGGGTATCTCTATGTCTCTTTCCAACCCTAAATGCCAAAATTTTGCTGTTTTGAGGTCACTGGTGACCTTTCAGAAAACAGTTTCAATACACTGTGTGAATCTAGATGGTAAAATGTTAAGAGAGAATTGAATGGTGAGGAAATGCAGATAAGAAGTAAAGATAATTTTTTATTCTTTTTTTCATTTGGCAGTATTTTATTTTTCCAATTACATGGAAAGATAATTTTCAACAAAAATTTTTGAAAGATTTTGAATTCCAAATGTTTCTCCCTCCTTCCCTCCCTAAGATGGCAAGCAATCTAACATAGGCTATACCTTTTCAATAATATGAAATATATTTCTGTGTTGGTCAATGAAAAAAGAAATGCAACAGAAGGGGAAAAACACCTCCCAAAAAAGTAAAATTAGTACACTTCAATCTGTATTCAGATTCCATTGGTTCTTTCTCTTAATGTGGATAGCATTTTTCATCATGAATGTTTTGGAATTGTCTTAGATCATTGTATTGCTGAGCATCTCTCAGCTAAGTCTATTATAGTTGATCACTGCACAACAATACCGTTATTGTGTACAGTGTTACTGGTTCTGCTCACATCATTTAGCATTAATTTATGTAAGTCTTCCCAAGTTTTTCTGAGATCATCCTGCTCATTATTTCTTATAGCACAATAGCATTCTATTACATTAAACCGCAACTTGTTCAGCCATTCTCCAATTAATGGGCATTCCCTCAATTTCCAATGCTTTACCAGTATAAAAAGGGCTGCTATAAATGATATTGTACATATATATCCTTCATTTCCCTTTTTTATGATCTCTTTGACATCCAAATATATTTAGTGGTACTATTGAATCAAAGGGTATGGTCACATTTGTTCACAACTCCATCAAAAATGCATTAGTATCCTAATTTTTCTCACATATTCTCCAACATTTATAATTTTCCTTTTTGGTAATTTTTCAAGAAGTTTGATGTGGGTAGAGCAAGGAAAAGATGAAACTATAACTGAATGGTTTAAGAAGTCACAAGAGGACTTTTTCAGGTTTGGGAAACCTAAATATACAGATAGCCAAAAGAGAAGAAGTCAGTGAAATGGAGAGATTAAGAAAGCATAAAGGTAAGATAAGATTGGATCAAGGATAGAAGTAGAAAAATTGTCACTCACAAGGAGTAGGGAGATTTTTTTCATATGTGGGGACCTTAAGAAAGGAGCAAAGACTTGTAATGCTTCTTAGAAGTTGTGAAGAGAGCCACTGAGATTTGCAATTGCATCTCAGTTCCTGAATCTCTTTGGTGAAGTAAGAGATTAAGCTATGTGCTCTAAGTGTAGAGGGTAGAAGGCCAGGGGCACTGGGGATTGGAGGAGAGAGGAAAAGGTTTAACATAGCCAAGTTTACCTCTAGTACCTCTGCAAATATCAAGCATCATTTTCCATTTTTCTCTGAGGTACTGATGTCTAATGCTATTTGTGATGCTCTCAACACCTGCAGTTCAATCTTATGAACTCTCCAGCCACAGTATTAGGTAATGCAATAGAATTTAACATTCAAAACATCCTGTTCTTTACTTAGTATTCCTCTTTGAAACCTCACACAAAAGCAGTTAAAAATAATAGCAGTTGTTCAAATGCCAGACTCACACAGTTATGTTTACTGGACTGGGATTTGTCAGTCTCTTCTTGTGTAAGTCTCTTTTACATTCATGTATCTTGGTTTATAGGCAAGAAAAACGTCATTAAGCCCTGTCTTAGTAAAACAATTCAAAGATACTTATCTGTAATGCTTGAAAAAAAATATGAACATAAAACAAACTGGGAGACATTTTCATTTACACATCTTTATAGGAAACGTGAAGGTGAGACTAGTCTTTTACTTCTATTAGAACCAAAAATAAAGTAAAATCACGCTTTTTTTTGGCATTTGGGTGTCAGAGAATCAAACAATCATAGTCATTGAATTAGTCAATAAGCATTTATTAAGTGCTTATATAATGCTAGATATTGCAATAAGCTCTGGAGATCCAGAGAAATAAAAAAAATTTTCCCTCAATGAGATCACATAGAGAAGATAAACATGTAAATAAAGTATATATATATATATATATATATATATATATATATATATATATATATATATATATATATATATATATATATATATGTATGTATGTATATATACACACATATATACATATATATATATTGAGAGAGAGTAAATGCAAATTAATATGAGAGAGAAGGATTGAGGGAATGGAGAAAAGCCATCTCAGAAGATAAGAATTGAATTGAAGTTTAAAGTTATAAAATAACCCAATTGCCAACCAGCTTATTTCATATTGGAACAAATGTTCCTTTTATTACATCAAACAATCAGCATTTTAACATGCCTAGTATATGCCAGCATTTGGGGATACAAAAGACAAATTAAATAATTCTCTGCTCTTAAAAAATTTGTTCTTTTTGGAGAGATACTATACATATATACATATATATATGTATATATATACATATATATGTGTATGTGTGTGTGCATGTGTGCACATAAATATACATGCATGTATACAAATGTCCATGTAGAATATAGGGTTAGGGCCTTGGATCTGTGATTTCATTCATCTTAGGAACTTTTTGATGAGGAAACTTCTTTTTTTTCCCCTCTTCCCCCTCCCCCAGATGGCAGGGTGACCAATACATGTTAAATATGTTAGAGTATAACTTAAATACAATATATGTATACATGTCCAAACAGTTGTTTTGCTGTACAAAAAGAATCGGACTTTGAAATAGTGTACAATTAGCCTGTGAAGGAAATAAAAAAATGCAGGTGGACAAAATTAGAGGGATTGGGAATTCTATGTAGTGGTTCATAATCATCTCCCAGAGTTCTGTCGCTGGGTATAGCTGGTTCAGACCATTACTGCTCTATTGGAACTGATTTGGTTCATCTCATTGTTGAAAATGGTAACATGATGAGGAAACTTCTAATGAAGTCTAATGAAGACTCTGCGACAAATGAAGACTGCCTAGGAGAATTTCCCAGGGTACTGAGAAAGTAAGTGGCTTACCCAGAATCACTATGTTATAATAAAGTTCTCTACTTTTTAGTTTTTCTGTCTCATTTCTAACTATCATTATCAGCTACTACTTCTTTTCTTATAGCCTGTTTCTAACTCCTATTTGTTGTAACTGGATAATCACAATTTTAAAGATTGAATGTCAAGTAAAAGTCAATAAGACTGTGAAGGAGGTCATAACATGTA
The DNA here is from genome assembly GCF_048593235.1 of Sminthopsis crassicaudata. Classification (NCBI taxonomy): domain Eukaryota; kingdom Metazoa; phylum Chordata; class Mammalia; order Dasyuromorphia; family Dasyuridae; genus Sminthopsis; species Sminthopsis crassicaudata. Next base: position 252,720,066 of record NC_133617.1, on the reverse strand, counting down.
AAGGCTTTAGTGAAAGGTTTTTGGGACAACTATTTCAAACAATCAACAAGTCATTTTCACTTCAAAGTCTGGAACTACATTCCAGAAGTCTTTCTTAAGGGTAAGGGTGGAGTTATGGTATTTTACAATTTATTAATCTGCTGATCACCATAGTAAACTTAAGTTATATGGCCCTATAAATATGAACACTATTGGATGGTACAGTGTAGACCAAATGTAACATTTCTCAAATCCAAAATGAAAATGTTATTATAGCAAACAAAAATTTTAAACCATAACTGAAAATCTAATTAGCTGTGGAATGGGAAAATTGAATTCTTTCAGAATTTAGAATAAAAATTTTACTTTGTCATCTATTAGACTTGTGGACTTTAGTAATTCATTAAATCTCTCTGAACCTTAGTTTCCTCATTAGTAAAGTCAGGAGGTTAGACAAGATGAACCCTAAAGTTTTTTGAGGTCTCATCTATGATCTTACAATTCTTTATTCATTCTTTCCCTCTTCTTTCCTTACAAAGATTATTACTTACATGACATTTCAAGTTCAGCTGATAGCTAACTATTCCTGGGAAGAAGCCAACACCATTAAGAGGACCAGAGTCTTTAGTGGCAACTCTGGCCAATATGAACCCTCTCTCCATTCCAGATAATATCTTTACACAATTTGACTGTGTCTAAGAAGTTTTTTCCTAAGTTAAAAGGAACACTATTCAAGTTTAATTAAACTGCCCATGCGTCATTTAAAAGAACAGTATGATGACCCTGTAGCACCAACAAGCTTGAAACTCTTATGTTAAATAGCCTGAAGTCAGGCTTTCTCTGTACAATAGAAGCATTTTACTCTGGGTCTTTCTTTTGTAGAACCTGCACCATTGAATCAAAAGTTACCCAGATCTCCCAGTGAGGGCTTAAATTCAGATGGGGTACATGACAGTTTTATAATCCAATTTAGCAACATGAGCTTAACAAATGACTCATACATAAGAACAGTCATTATGACCAGTCTTATCCTCCCATGGGGTACAATGGATGGAGTTCTAGATCTGGAGTTAGGAAGACCTAGATAAATATCTAGTCTCCGACACTTTCTAGTTATGATTTTGGGTATCATGTAACTTATGGCTAAATGGGGATATAATGTCAGTACATACCTCATGGAACTGTTGAAAAGAATAAATAAGATAATAATTATAAAGCACTTAATGTAGTCCCTGGCACATAGTGATGTTACAAAAATGCTTGTTTTCTTCCCCCAGTCCTAATTCCTATCCATCAAACTCCTTTTCTTTCAGAAAACTCATTTCATTCATAATGTCTAATGTTGAGCTCATCCCCAGCTACTTTCCTCTACTGGTGCTTTCCTGCTCTAGGAGGAACTAGAGAAGCCTTTTATCAATTCCCCTCTCCACCTCCTTTCAGCTGGAACTTTTGTATAATCACTGTCAAAATGCTAAGACCATCACCTAGTTTCTACCTCCTGAATGGTTTTTTTTTTTGTATTTTTAAGATTTTACCTTTTTGTCCCTCAATGTTCTTCCTCCTTGACACCTCTGCATCATTTGATATTGTCAAATGTCCCTTCATTCATTCTCCTGGTTTTGTTCCTATCTCTCTGGCTTCTCATGCTTTGTCCAATTCCTTGGCTCTGCTGCCTTCTGCCATTCCTAAAAGAAATGAATACCATTTAAGCTATCTAAATATATATATTGCTTATAAAAGAAGCATGATAATATAGCAGAAACAACAAACTTCAAATCCATTTGACCAAAGCCAACAGGGAGACATTGCATCCTAGATGATCTAATCCATTCTTATTACTATCATGGAAGTAGCTGTCTCTAGTTCTCTATTCTCTATGAAAGCCAGGATGTCCAATACAATGTCCAGAATTTGTCATTCTCTTCCCTACAGATTCTTTTTTTTTATTTCTATTAATGGCACCACTGCTTTCTCTATCCCTCAAACTCAAAATCATAAAATGATCTTTGACTTTTTAGTTTCCTCTAACTTGTATATTCCCACATTCTGCCATTTCTATTTTTGAATATCCCTCATTTTCATTTCTTTTTACTCTGTTCTGACTAATATTGTTTTGGTTGAAATCTATATTTCCTTTTCCCCAAACTATTGCAATGACCTTCTACCTGGATGTAGTTACAAGTCTCTCTTTAACTACATATGCAGATTTGGGCAAATTATTTTCTATATCTGTGCCTCATTTTCTGCAAAATGGGAAGGGGGTTAGACTATGTGTTCTCTGTGATCCCTACTAATTCTAATAGGCGGTGAATCTGAGTCTGTGAGTCACTTCTATATTAATTTAGAGGAAGTGTGTCAATTCAATGCTTTATCTTAATTCACAAACTTAAAAGTTTAAAGGTACTTTTCACATAACTATCTCAAGCCACAACAGAACAAAGCAATGGAGGGTCAATGAAAGTAAACTTTATCTATTTCACTATTTTTCTTTAGGCCAGTCCTGGCTAGCCCAGCTAATCTTAAATAGAAGATAACTTCTTATTCTGTAGTATCCAACTCTCTGTGACAATATTTGAGGTTTTCTTGATCACAATACTAGAATGGCTTGCTATTTCTTTCTCCAGCTCATTTTCAAGGAAATTGAGACAAATGGGGTTAAATGACTTGCCCAGGATCTTACAGCTGATAAGTATCTGAGGTCATATTTGAATTCAGTTCTGTCTATTCACTCTCAAATATACAGTAGGACCAGAGAAATCCAGAAAGCTATAGCAAGTATCTCCCCTTCCCACATTCCATCTGTAAAGATAGCTCAGTGGCTGTTGTGACTCTCTGAGATTTTTAATTCAATCTTTTAAGAAAATGAGAAATACCCAAAAGATAGAGGCCTTGTATTTGATATATCTTTTAGACTATGCATTAACACATTTTGGCTAGAATATACCTTATTACAACTGTAATGTCCACAAGATAGGAATAGGCAGAGAAGTAATCACTGACATTCATAAGTGTTTTGAAGTTTGCAAAATTTTATATTTATTATTATTATTTTATTTTTTCAAATATGTGAAAAGATAGTTTTCAACATTTACCTTTGTAAAACCTTATGTTCCAAATTTTTCTCTCTCCATCTCCCTGCTCCCTCCCCAAGACAGCAAGCAATCCAATATAGATTTATTCTTTCATTTGAACTACCTGAAGCAACATGATGATACAGTAGATAGAGTGCTATGCCTAAAGTAAGAAAATTTAAATTTTAAAAGTAAAGTTTAAATCTAGCCTCAGAAACTTACTGGCAGTGCAAGGTAGTAAGTCTACATGAAAGACACTTAACATCTGATTGCATTGGATTCAGTGACTATAAAATGAAGACAATAATATCGCCTACAATATTTGTAAAGCACAAGTGCCCATCACATGCTGTTGCTATTTTTCTCTGTGTTTCAGTTGTCTATGAGATTTTCTTGACAAAAATAGTGGAGTGGTTGGCCATTTCCTTTTCTAGTGTGTCCCCATTTTACAGATGAGGTACTGAGATAGAGTTAAATAGCCTACCCAGAGTCACACAGCTAACAAGTGTCTAAGACCAGATTTGAACTCAGATCTTCCTGCCTCTAGATCTGGTGTTCCACCCACTGTGGCACCTAGCTGCTCTACCTGTCACATAGTAGATGCTAAATAGCAATTTTTTAATCCTCTCATTTATTATCTATTCCTGGGTTTTGCAGTTCTAAGTGTCCTATTGCTCTATCAGACTGTAAGTTTCCTAAGGAAGGGGTCATGTCTTATATAATAAACTTTACATGTCCCCAAGTGCCCAGCACATGTTACTGGTGGTGGTGGTGATGGTACTCAGTCATTCAGTCATATTTGACTCTTTAAGATCTTATGGACCATAGTACATCTGGCCCTTCTCTCCTCCAATATCTTTTGAAGTCTATAGAAGTTCATTTTCATTATTTCCATGACACTAGCCATCTTATCCTCTGCCATCCTCTTATCCTTTTGCCTTCAATCTTTTCTAATATCAGGGTCTTTTCCAAGGAGTCCTGCCTTTTAGCACAAAGTAAGCACCTACAAATGTGAATTGAATTGAAATGTGAGAGCTCAAAATACATTGAGAAAATAATACTAATTATCTCTCATGACTAGCATATCCTAGAAATTGGGTAAATGTCATGTTATTAACTCCAAAAGAGATAAAGGGCCTACCAGAAGCCCTGGTTGTCCTGCGTAGATTCTTCACAAAAGATAGAAACTATGTCCTATAAACAGGAGGTTAATATCAAGAGCTCCCAGCACAGACTACCTAATCAAACAGGCAAGCTCCCTTGTGAGGTTTTTAACATATACAAAATGTTAAACAACTCCCTTGCTGCCAGCCTAAGTGTGTAGATGTTATGAAACATGGGTAAGCTGGAATGATATCTTTAAAAGCATTTATAGTCATTCAAAAGGCTCTTTGTCCCCAGCAGTTCTACTTAAGATTATCTGTCAGTTACATAGGATGGTATCTGGCCTTTCAGAATCAGACCTTTTGTCACCAGGACTTTTTTGGAAATATACTGTAACCACAGAATCTTGTTTGCACAATTTGGCAGTATAGCATTAGTAATCAGGACTTGGATAAAGGCTTTAAAGAAATCAAGTTTATAGTGGCCCCTTGGTCCAAAGGCAAAAAAGCATCATTTTTTTGAATGAGCAAATAGAAGATGGCAAATTCCAAATTTTCAGTTTACTAAATTATAATATGAGCACATGAGAGCCATTTTTAACTTTCTCATTATTCATTACCTCATTTGAAAAATATTCATTATGTTTGCTACCAATATCCCAAGAAGATAAAGTTGAGAAAAATAAGATTTGAACAGCTTGTCAATTTTTTCTGACGATTCCTTGTAAAATACAAAGAATTTTCATCATTTAATTTGAAGTTTTTGTGTTGAAATGGTGCATTCAAGCTTTTTTTTTTTAAATGATTATCCAGGAAAGTCAAGAGAAATTAGGATTGATCAACTAATGACCAGTCTTTAGAAGACTAACAAAAAAAATTTAATATTTGCATTAAGAAGCAACAGATGACATGCTAGTTTATTACCTGAACTGGCAGTTGTTTCAAGCTTATTGACAAATCTATCCTATTTTCATTACTAGGTAAGAACAGTTTTGTCCAAGGTTGAAACACAGAAACTACAAAGAAACTCTCCCGCCACTCCCCTTCCCCTGAAAATCATAAAATGAAAACATTTAATGTGGAAGTATCTTCATCATAGATTTAAGTATACTATTTTGTACCTGAAGAATTGATAGTCTTTATAATCAGTAAGTCTTCTTTTTTCATAAAGGGAATCCGTTAGATCATTGATTTGAATTTGGCAGTATCTTTAAAGTCATTTAATCTAAAACTCCATTTTACAGGTGAAAAAAGTAAGGCCCAAAAAGTTATGTGATTTTTTCCTAAGGTCACCGAGGCATTAATTTGTAACAAGAGGATTTGAACCTGAGTCTGCCAAATACCACAATCTTTACTATATGCATGAATTTACTACATTTTTCTACTTTTACTGAATAATGCATGATTAAATACCTATTGGACAAAATAAAATAAGCAGTTTCTCAAACTTCTGCGTTTTCCTTTAATGGGATTTTAGAATTTAATATCAATCATCTAATCAATAAACATTTATTAAGTGACTACTTTATAACAGGCATTATCTAAAGAAAAAAATTTTAACAGCCTCTGGGAAACTTAAAATCTTGTCAAGAGAAAATATGAGGGAGACAGAGACAGTGACACAGAGAAAAAGAGAGAGAGAGAGAGAGAGAGAGAGAGAGAGAGAGAGAGAGAGAGAGAGAGAGAGAGACAGAGACAGAGACAGACAGAGACAGACACTGGGGTAGGCACAGTTTGGAATAGTGGACACAAGAGTTAACAAGGTTTTTCAATCATTTCCTATTTAGCTCTTCTTACTTTTTTTTTCTTCCTTCCTTCCTTCCTTCCTTCCTTCCTTCCTTCCTTCCTTCCTTCCTTCCTTCCTTCCTTCCTACCTTCCTTCCTTCCTTCCTTCCTTCCTTCTTTTCTTCCTTCCTTCCTTCCTTCCTTTCCTCTTTCCTTTCTTCTTTCCTTCCTTGCCTTCATTCTTTCTTTTACTTTCATTTAGACTACAATTACTTACTCCTTTATGAATTATAGTCCTGATCTGAAATTTCCATAGGAGGCAATGGGTCAATGATCTAGAGTTTACAGATCTTTTAATGCAACAGACTACCCACTTGTTCCTTGCTCTTTCCTGTGATAGTTTAAGAATACAAAAATTATGTGGCAAAGAAAGTTAGGAAATTTTTGCTTACATAAGGACAGGTGGAAAGCAACATTTTAAGACATTTTTAAAAAATAATTTTCTATTTCTTCATGTATTTATAAGAATTTCTGTTTAAAAGGTTAATTAGTTTGTGGTTTTGTTGGATTTGGGGGTGGGGAAGAAGAGGGAGTAGAATGGCTTTCAAATCTGTCTTTATACCTTTTAATTAAGAAAAACAACTTCTGCTCTCTTCCATTTACAAGAGCTTTCAAGCCCACTCAACTGGTGTTTTATTTTTTTCTTCTCCCTCAACAACAAGGACAATACAAAAAGTTATAATTGTGCTTTTTACCAAAGATGGTTTAAAACGTGCTTCCCAAGAAATGATCCTCAAGAGAAGACTGCAGAAGTAACCAAAGAAAATATATTTTGTTGTTGTAGGCTTACCACCTCCCCCCCAAAAAAGCTCCCACAAACTACTAGGGAAGGATATTCTCTGCTTCATTTTTGCATGGATCTTGAATCCCTTGCACATCAAATTATTCCACCAGGGCTTAGGGCTTTTATCAGCCACCAGGGATTGATGGCGCCTTATTAGGGAGTGCAAATTAACACATTCCACTGGATTCCTAATTAATCAGAAGACTTCATTATGAAAGCCTGCTTTTCACAGAGCATTTGATCCTCTCTAAATCAATTGGACGTGCCTTGTAGACAAATGCATTTTCCCAGTCAGGGAGCCAGGACAGCTTTCATTTTTCACCTGGGACTAGCTCTGTGAAACCAGGTCACCTCTGAGAAGCCACAGGGTATCTTGTAAATAGAGTGGCCCCAACCACTTGCAGCCTGATATAGAACAGAAGCACAATTGAAGGGATCTCCTGAGGAATTCCTCCAGCTCAGGAGGAGGCTGACCAGCCATGTGACCTTCTGGAAAGAGAACAAAAGGACGCTCCCTTCTGAAGACAGCGGAAATGTCTTTCTTTAAGAGACATTCTTCAGGTTCTGCCCAGCCTCAATTGGCTGATACATTGCAGACTTGTTACCCAAAATCCAGCCTGGTCTGTGTTACTGATTACACTAGGCCCTCTTGTTCCTCATAGGACCTTATCTGGAGAAGAAAAAGTTAGTGTGTATAAAAGGGACAACAAATGGAAAAGCTAAAAAGCCAGAATTAGTTAAAGGAAGTCTCCACTCATTTGGAAATTTCTTGAAACTTTTATGGAACATGCTTTTACATGATGATTTTTGTTTTAAAATTTGTCACTGCTTAAAAGATAGACTCATGGAGACCCAAAAGAGCAATATATTTGGAGTATGAATATTATGCAGTTGAATGTCTTTTTAATCTCTCTCTGCTATACAGAGTTTCCAATACCCTGGCATACCCTCTACTCCCACTATCTCTACCTGTTGCCATCTCTTTCAACAGAAATATCAGGATAGCTTTCAAAGTTCAACTTGTTATAATATGCAAGTGTTCCTGAATCCAAATCTAGTGTCCAATCTACTATTCCTTATACTATAGTCATTCCCTGAGCCATCATCAAGTTGTGAAATTTTTGGTTCTTCACCCCAAAAAGTGGGTTTAGTTCTTCAGTTCTGAACTGGAAGGATATATTTTATGAAGAATTAAATAGTATAACCCAAGTATGTATTCTAAGAATGGTCTTTTTCTCAAACCATTAATTATGTAAAGTACTATGGAGTCTAACAAATATTCTTTCTTTTACACTGTTCAGATATGACTAAATCTTAAACCCAGGTGAGTCTTCTTTGGTTCCTATAGTCAGGTATGAAAATTAATTCCTCTGTCTCCTAAATTCTTACAACACTTTGATCATGCCCCTTTTATGACCTATCATTCTATTTAATAAGATAAAGATTGATGTTGTTCAATTATATCCAATCTCTTCATGACTCCCAGACCATACTGTCAATGGGGTTTTCTTGGCAAAGATAGTAGAGTGGTTTGCCATTTCTTTCTTCAGTGGATTAAGGTTAATAGGGAGTAAGTGACTTGCAGGAGGATCACACAGTTATTTAGTGTCTGATCTCAGATCTTCCTGACTCCAGGTCCAGCGTGCTGAGCCATGTGGCTGCCTCCTTGAGACATATAATTTGTGTAGATAATAAAATCATAAATTTGTCACTGAAAGAGATTTTAAAGGTCCTCTAATCTAGCACTCCTCAACTTACAGATTAGAAAACTGAGACCCAGAGAAGAATAAACTACTTTCCAGAGAAACAAGTTAGTAAGAGCAGACATAGTATCTGAACCTAGGTCCTTTGACACCATGCTTTACCTCATCTGTAGTCTTATAGCCTCTCTGAAGAAAGCAGGCGCCCATATTTGTCATTTCTGAAGCTCCCTTATTCCCTAGAACAGTTCCTTGAAGATGGCAGAAAGATAATTTTTAATTTTAAAAAATAAACAGTTTGGATTTTAGGAGCATTTTTTTTGATAATGTTTATATATTACTTTATATTACTAAATCCATGATTTAGAGCTGGAAGTGACCTCAGATCCTTCTCTTTCAACTCTTTTCATTTTATAGATGAAGAAATCTGTTTCATAGATTATATGATAAATTATATGATTTAAAGTTGGAAGAGACATTAACCCCTTATTTTACAAATAAGGAAATTGAGATTTTGAAGTTAAGTGGCCTGTCAAGGGTCACATTATACATTGGACAGAGTGTGAATCCAGGTCTTCCTGATTCCAAATCCAGTGTCTAATCTACTATTCCTTATTATATAGTCATTCCCTGAAGCATCATCAAGTTGTGAAAGTTTTGATTTTCCACCCCAAAAAGGTGGAATTGGTTGTTCAATTCTCAAGTAGAAGGATATATTTTATCAAGAATTAAGCAATATAACCCAAGTATGTGTTTTTAAGAATGGTTGTTTTTCTCAAACTCTTAATTGCACAAAGTACTTTGCAGCCTAAGAAATGTTGGGTCTTTTACAGATATGACTAAATCTTAAACCTAGGTAAGCTTAAATGAATTGCCCATGGTAACAAAGGTAGTAAGAATCAGAGGTAAGATTTGGCCTTGGGCAGGTAGGTAGCACAGTGGACATAGTGCTTGACATGGAGTCAAAAAGGCTCATCTTCTTGAGTTCAAATCTGACTGTGTGACTCTGGGCAAGTCACTTAACCCTGTTTGTCTCAGCTTCCTCATCTGTAAAATGAACTGGAGAAGGAAATGGCAGACCACTGCAGTATCTTTGCCAAGAAACACCTAAATGTCAGACAAGATTGAAAAAAACAACTAAACAACAACCTTTAAGATCAGAGCCAGTGCTCTTTTTATATACTAGTCCCTATTCTTATCTTAGATAACAAATATTTATTAAGTGCTTCCTCTATGTCAGACATTATGCTATTATCTTTTTGGGTTCATCTGGTGTTATGTGATCCAAATTTAAAAAAAAAAAAGAATAATGTCTCATTGAAATAAAAATTCCTTCTATGGGGGGAAATATAGAGAGATATAAAGATTGATTGATTGAAACCTAGAGAAACCCAGATGACCAGTTGCAATGAGTCGCTTGTTAGTGTCTTTAAGACACATATTATAAATATATTAAGTAAACTCTGTACACTTTATCTTGAAGAGTAGAACATTTCTCATCTCCCCTCTGTGCCAAAAGAGAAAAATCCTTGCAGATGGTATCTTGGCAAATTAGATGATGAGAAGGATTTGTGAATTGAAGAGATGCGGCTGACATGGTTGAAGGAACATTCAATTTAGAATCTGGGGCCTAAGATTCAAATCCAAACTCTGATTCTCAATAAAGTTACTTACATTTATGCAATTTTAGGCAAGTTCTTCTCTCTAGATCTTAGTCTTGTCCTCTGCAGATTTAAGGAAAAGGATATTGGACTAGATATCCAACCAAGACCCTTCCAGGACTAAATCTTTAATTCTGTGAAATACAGAAAAAGCATTGATAAGGAATACATGTCCTTGAGAGGGCAGTTAGCCAGAGAGTAATTTGTTAAAATTCCCCCTCCTGATTGTCCGTGGATAGACATGAGCACTACTGACAAAGAAAGGAAAGGTAATGTGTCAGCATTCCCCATACTTGGTACCCTGCTGCTCTAGGGCAGGTTGAGTTCAGCTGAGATTCTTCAGCATAATGGAAAAATGTTAGTACTGGATTTAGGTGCTTGAAAGCCAGAATAGTGAACAAGCAACTGTTCAAAGAATAAGATGAGATCACAGATGTAAAGTTCTTTGTAGGCCTAAAAGCACCCTGGAAACTAATTCATTATTCACAGATTACTCTCAAAGATTCAGCCAGATCTACGTAGAATAGCACTATTCTTGGACATCTATTGTGTACATAGCACTCTATTCAATTCAATGAGCATTTATTAAGCAATTACTACTTATAGTGGCTGCTAGGTGTTACAGTAGGTGCTTGACCTAGAATCAGGAAAAACTCAGTCTAAATCTAGTCTTAGATATGATCCTGAGGAAGTCACTTAATACTATTTGCCTCAGTTTCCTCATTTATAAAATGAGCTGGAAAAGGAAATGGCAAACCATTCTAATGGGGTCATGAAAAGTTGGAATGACTGAAACAACTCAACATCAACACTATTTGCCAAACATTATGATTTACAAGAACAAGAATGAAACAATTCTGAATATCATGATCTCACAAAGAAGCATAAGAAATGTCCCTAGCCTTCAAAAGTCATATAATATAGTTAGGGTGATTAAATATATATGTCTAAAGGAATTAAACAATAGAAGACAAAAATATAAGAGATATCAAGGTAATTTGCAATTAATTGCTAGTTGAATGACACAGAAAGTAAGTGCTATGATTTTGGAAACAGAAGATATCTGTGACTGTGACTTATCAGAGAAGACATGCTATGCTGCTGCAGAAAGTGGAACTTGACCTAGATCTTGGAGGATGGGTAAGATTTATAAACATAGAACCAGGAAGGAATAATAAGATCAAAGGCTTAGAGGTGGGAAAAGACAAAACCTGTTAAGGAAAGTGAACTTTTACCATTGAGGAAACTGGGGCTCAAGGGAAGCAAAAGTGATACTCATGGAAGTCAGTTAGATTTTTCTCTGGTTACTAAGTCCAACATTCTGTCCATAAATCAGCCTGTCTCTCATTAACTGGTCAGCAGAACCAGAAATTTACAGGCCCTAGTCTTGTGTATACTTTACTTCTCAGATAACCCATGGATTGCTTATTCTTTGTGCTGTTGATGAATTTTGAACCAAAATTCAAAATTAAACAAGAAAAGAACCCATTTATTAGAGTCCAATCAGAGGATTAGTGCTAAATCAAATAGTAAACCAGAGAATAGATCTTATATGCAAATCCAAATGAGTTTGAGACACTACTTACCACTAAAATATCATATTCTGATGAGTGAGATATTCAGCCCTTTGAAAAAATGCATAATTTACCAGATATTCCTGTTTATCTGGTCAATTGCTAGTACACTGGTAGCTAAATGGGTCATAGATTGTTGCACTAGAATGAGCTTTAGAGATCGTCTTTTCAGGTTCCCTAATTTTATAGCTGAAGAAACTGAAAAGATAAATAACTAGTCCCAGCCTTCAAAAATAGCTTAACATAAGAACTGGACTAGAAATATAATTCCAGAAGGCCCAGATATTTCAGCTGAAGGAAAGTTTGATAAATCTATCCATCAAATAATGAAAAAAGTCTTTATTAAGTGCCTACTATGTGCAAAATATTGTATTAGCCATCAGAAATACAGAGAAAAAATTAAAGAGTTCCTGTTTTCAAGGACCTAACTTTCTAATAGAGGAGACAATACTTATAGTGGGTTTCAACCACAATGGAAAATGGAAAGCTCACATAATCTTTAGGGTACAGCAACAAAACAGATGGTAATATATCTTCATTTGTGTTATATTTACTGGTAAAATCATGTCCATTTCTGAAGCTGAATGATTTGATCTGCCTAGGAATTTGTGGCAAGAACTTTTTTTTTTTCCTGTGCTCAGTAACTCTAGCTGTTAAGGAGGCAGGGGCTATAACATGGTTGGTTGTTGTCCTTCATTCTTAAAGAGAACTGGTGGGGTGAAAGTTCAGTGTGTCTGACTGTTGCTGATTAGACTAAAAAAGGGTCTACCATAGATCAGACACAAGTAGGCCATGTGAACATTTAGGGTGGAGATGTCTCTGAGTTTCTGTATTTCACATTTTCTTTTTGAGCTACTACAATTCTACTGTTCTCTTAAAGCACAGCACTTTCTTTAATGTGAGCATTGTCCTGTAATAATGTCTCTCATGTCTCACAATCATTTCCAAAGTTCTTCAGAGACACCTTGAGAGTGTCCTTGTATTCTTCTTCTGACCTCTATGTGAGTGCTTGGTCCATGTGAGTTCTCCATAAAACAGTCTTTTAGGCAAATGTATATTTAACATTAAAATAATGTGGGCAGCTAATCAGAGTTGCACTCTCTGCAATAGAGTTTGAACATTTGGCAGTTCAGCTGCAGAAGGGGCCTCAGTGTCCAGTATCTTATCTGTCAGGTGATCTTCAGAATCTTCCTAAGACAGTTCAAATGGAAGCAATTCAGTTTCTTGGCATGGTGCTAGCATAATGTCCAGGTTTTAAAGGCATACAACAATGAGGTCAGCACAATAGTCTCTTAGTTTGGTAGGTAATCGAATACTTCTTCTCTCCCAAACTTTCCTTCAGAGCCTCCCAAACATTGAGATCACTCTGGCAATGTGTATTTATCAGCTTAATTATGTATACATACTTGGAACATTTACTGCTAAGATATGTGAACTCGTCCACAATGTTCAAAATTTCTCCATTTGCCATAACTGATGGTTCCACATATGGATGGTATGATACTGACTGGTGGAGAACTATTTCCTTGGTATTCACTCTTCGGGCAAAATTAGCACAAGAAGCTGAAAAATGAGCCATATTTTGTTGCATCTTAGCTTCATAGGTTGCATAGAGTTCGCATTCATCTTTGAACCAAAACACGCGCGCGCGCGCACACACACACACACACACACACACACACACACACAGACACACACACACCAACTCTTTTTCTTATTTAGTTTTTTTCAAGTTAAATAATTTGCCATCAATTTGGTAGTTGATCTTGATGCCATTTTTGTCCTTGTTGGAGGCATCTAGTATGATTGAAAACATCATGCTAAAAAGCATGGGAGCAAGCACTCAGCCCTGCTTCACTCCATGGTGACAGTGTAAATGCAAGAACCATCATCCATCATCCAGAATCTGGGCAAGCATGCCCAAACTGATTTACAATACTGATGGACTTCTCTAGGCAATCATATTTTACCATGATTTTCCACAAGTCCTCACCACTGACAGTATCGAATACCTTGGCCACATTAATGAACATTTTGTAAAGTTCTCTATTCTGCAACTAGCATTTCTCCTTGAGTTGTCAGGGAGGTAACAATGTATCAGCTATTTATTCCTCAGCCCTTTCTGAAGCCACATTGATTCTTGGGTAGAAGACCATCTGGCAAGAATCTTGCCAGCAAGACTAAGAGAGAGATCCTCCTATGCTTGTCACAGAATAACATATTTCCTTTTCTGAGACAGGGGGTCTCAAACTTGTCAGCGAGTTATGCACCTCAATCATGTGAAGACTTTCCCTGTTGGAAGAGGTGAATGAGAACAATTTGTTCCAACACCCATAAGTGCAGCTGAAGCCAGTGCTGAGGAGTGGTAAGAGCTTGGTCTGACATTGAAGAAGCCAAGGTCATCCCTGTAGTTTGAGTCATCACCAGTCATCTTGTCTTTTGTCTTGCCATTAAACTGATGATCCTGGAGAGAAAGAGAGTTCAGTGATTTCACACAACTCTGTCTCACTTAAATCCAATTTATGTGAAAATCAGAAGACATCACCAATATCATTTTGCCATTGTTTTAGCTGCAGCAAGTCACAGTTCTGCAAGTGTGATTTTTCTGACATGTCTACAGTGGTCAGGCCAGAAGTAAGGCTAGTAGTTAGAGTGATGCTGTTTCCCAATAATTTCTTTAGAAGGGAAGGCAAGTAGTGTTGGAACCTTACTCTCCTTGGAATGTGTGAAAGGGAATAATGTGTGTGTGTGTGTGTGTGTGTGTGTATAAATGTATATGTGTGTATACCCACACCCATACATATACACATATATTTGTATATGTAGATATGTATACGCATATATTTATTATATGCATGTGTTATAAAAGTCTTTTAAATTCAGAAAAAAATAAAAGGACTATGGATAGGGTGAAGAAAGAGGACAAAGGAGGAATTTAAAGGGATGAGTGGATTAAGGAGTAAGAGGGAAAGAAGTAAAGCAGGAGAATGAGAAGAAAAAAGATAAAGAGAGTAAGAAGGATAGTAAGAAAAAATAGGAAAAAGGAAAATACATAAGTAATTATAGCTTAGAATATGAATGGGACAAATTTACCCATAAAACAGACATGGATAATAGATTAAAATTGTGAATTTAATTATATGTTCATTCCATGGCGACTGGGTATGTGCAAAAAGCATCATCCATCATCCAGAACCTGGGCAAGCATGCCCTCATGAAACTGATGTACCATACTGATGGAATTCTTTGGGCAACCAAATTTTGCAGTGGTTTCCCACAAATCCTCACAACTGACAATATTAAAGGTCTTGGTCATATTAAAGAATGGCCTCTGTTCTGCACCTAGTATTTCTCCTAGAGTTTTCAGGGAGAAAAGGTGGTTTCAGTTGTTCCTCGGCCTTCAAGGCTTCAAGAGATATGCACAAAGATAAAATAATGGTCAGAAATAGAATTTATTATGCAAAAAAAACCAGAGATAGTAATCATGATCTCAAAGTTAAAATTAAAATATATTTAGTTAAAAGTGGAAAATAGAGAAACCGTTCTATGTGCCAACAATGTTATTCAATATTGTTTTAGAGCATTTAAAATACCCAGACAATATAAAATACCTGAGCATATACCTGCCAAAACAGACATAGGAACTATATAAACATAAACATGAAATACTTTGAGCATAAATAAACTCAGATCTAAATAACTTAAATATTTCTTGTTCATGGGTAGATTAAAGCCAATATAATTTTTAAATGTCAATTTTACCTAATCAATCCATTTATTCAATGTCACCCCAATTAAATTACTAAAAATTTATTTTATTGAATTAGAAAAAAATAAGTGATTCATTTGGAAGAGTAAAAGGTGAGAAAATTCAAATAAATCAGGGGGGAAAAGAAGTAAAGGGAGGAAATTCACTAGTGTCAGGCCTTAAAATATATTATAAAGGAAAGCATTGCTGAAGTGTAAAAAAAAAAAAAAAAAAGATAGTTTTGGTTATTTTAAATTGAAATATTCTTGCATAAATAAAACCTATGTATTCAAGAACAAAAAGAATGCAAAAATTGGGGGAACTTTCATAGACAATCTCTCAAATAAGATATGATTGTATTGGAATAATGCTATGGTGTAAGAAAACAATGAGTTAGTTGATTTAGAAAAATATAAAAAGACCTGGATCTATGAAGAAACTTTTAGAGAAACAGATAACAGATGGAAATAAGCATAGTACGGTTTTACATATTTATAAAATATATGTATGTGTGTACCTGTGTAAGTATAGATATGAATATATATATATATATATATATGTGTGTTTATATAAAATTACATGCAGATATTATGTATATATATAAACATGTATACATATACATTATGTGTATATGTATATGCAAACATACAAATATATACTCATATTTAATTATAGCCTTCCTTAGGATAGAGATACGGGGAAAGATGGTGAAAAATAAGTACAAAATATATAGCAGAGAACAAAAAAAAAAAACAAACAACCAAGATGAGAGCAAAGAAAAGCTGGGCAGCTTTGAAACCAATATGTAATGCTCATTATATAGGTTTTCTTAAAATGGAAATGTGTCATTTTATGTTGAACCTCTGATGGTCTGCTATATACATGTTTATTTTTTCCTTTTCTTATTTTGTATTTTAAGACTTACTTTTTTCAAAAAATCTATTAAACATTTTAAAAAACAATCCCTTTAGAAAACTTTTTCCCCCTCCACATCAAAATCATTTCCCTGATTGTTGGGAATTTCATTCTTGACAGTTTCCTATCTTTCCTCAGATTCCTGTCTGTCCTCTCCTCCAAAGGAATTTTAGTCCATTGGGATCCTTCATATCCTTTCTCTGAATGCTTGGAAAGTTAGTCCCTCAGTCTAGAATCATACTATTTCTGACAATGAAGGGAAACTACCTAAGCATCAAACATGAATAGCACTGCTGTTACTTGTGATTTGGAAATTGTCCTACTCAGTATAATGTAGATACTTGAATAAGTTTTCTTGCTCTGAATTGAGATTTCTTTTTACTTTCAAAAAAATTTAAAAACAAACGTCTATTAGCAAGGCATAACTGCACAATGAGAAGATAATAGGATAACATAGTAGATTTAATGGACAATGAGTTTGAGTCTTGACAATGCACAATATCCATGGGCTTAGACCTCTCTTCAAGATAAAACTTTTCTATAAAATGGTAACAATATTTTCACTATGTACCTGTGCTGAACAAGGGTGTTATGAGAACAGTATTTTGGGAATCTTTAAGTGCTATATGAATATGAATTATAAGAACTGACAAACTATTATTAGAAAGCACTTGTTGGAGAATTAATTTGACTATTCCTTGTACTTTCTACCACTTTTCCCCCCTAATAATAGGTAGGATTTATATAGTACTTTAAGACTTGCAAAGAACTCTACATATGTCATCAAACTTGCTCCTCACAACAATCCTTTGAGGTAAGTACTATTATTATCCCTGTTTTATAGATGAAGAAACTGAAGGATTTGGGAAAGATTAAGGATTACATAGCCAGTAAATGTTAGCCAAATAGGATTCAAACTCCAGTTCCAGCATTCTTAATCCTATGATACCAAACTAAGTTAAAACCAATCAATCATTTCTTATTCTTTCTCCCTTCTTTTTGAGCTCCTAACTCCTTCATGGATATTATGTCCATATTTAGGGACAATTCATAGAACTCAAGACGAAATTATCCTGGACCAATAAAGGGACAAATCATATTAAAAAATCAAAGAATAGCCAAAAGGATAAGTGGAGAGACTGCAAAGTGGAGAAAATGTTAGAGTTGTAATCAGGAGACCTGGATTCAAATCCTGCTTTGGCAATTACTGACTGTGTTCCTGGGTAAGTCTCATCCATAAAATAGAGGATAAGAGTGATGAAAGGATAATGCTATAAAAGGTATTCATAGCAATAGTACAGTACCAGGAAGCCAACAATGATTAATTAGGTCAAAGGGAACAAAGCAAGAAGTGGAGCTGTAGATGTTAAGGAGATGACAGTGTATTTCATATAACTTCTTTGCCTAAAATAGTGCTCTTTTGATGGCAAGTGGCCATGTTCCCTCCTTCCTCTGTTGTATAAGTATATAAATAGGCCCAGACAACTTCCCCTCTTTCTGCTCCGAATCTTGAAATTCAGAATCATATCCTTCTTTACTTACAGGCCTCATTAGTTGCTTGCTTTTTCTGATCATTTCCCAAAGTGAGTTTCAGAGCATTCCCTATGAGGTTCCCATGGACATTTCTTTCACACGTCATGTGTGTCTCTCAGCCCAAAAAATCCAGGGACAACTCTAGCAAGTCAGTGAGAAAACTAAATATCCCTGCCAACTCAAATCCCATTCACCCCTGTCTCCTGGAAAATTAGAGACTTCAAATCTTTCAAAACATGCTGAGGGATTGACAAATCACTCTCAGAGGGAAAAATCATCCTTTTTCTCTCTTCCTCTCAAAGGCAACACAGAAACAAATCCTAAACCCCAATGCCTTTGCCCCCTCATTGTCACATTCCATTCCCAGGCCTGGCTGATGAGGTGGTCTGGGAAGTATTCTGGCTGGGAGAGATCACATTGCTAAATGGGGACGTGAAGGGGAATGCGGTTTCCTGAAAGTTTCCAGCAAGTACATGGGAATGGGACTCTTGAAAGAGCCATGAAGCTGGAAGCACTTCCCTTTGGAGAAACACTTCCAATTCTCTCACAGAGCCAAGTGTAATAACAGCTCTGACATTATTATTACAAAGGGGAAAAAATCATTCATACAGACTTGCTGCTGTAATTTGGGTATTTGCAAGCCACACCTACTTTGAGACCTGAAAGCCATGTGGTTTAAGATGGCTTCCACACAAAAGAAGCAGTTGTTAGTCATAGCCACACCACCAATTATTGCTCAGTCTCTTTGAGGGTGTCAGAGAAAGCTTTTAAAAAAAAGTGCTTTAAAGCACTTAAAAAAATATTGGCCTTATTCTACCTACATGAGATCCATATCCACAGATTTGCAGCCCGAGTCTTTTCCCTTCATTGACCACAAGATAGGGTTCCAGATATGGGCAAGAAGCTCTGGTAACGAGCTCATCATTCCATGGAACTCAATACAGTAATAATGTGCTTGGTAAGATTTTCTGCAGTTACAGCCCATTTTTTTTTTTGCCTTTAATGAAAGTGCTTTATTTAGAATAAACCAATGGCTCCAGAAGGTATCATGGCCTCCCACCATGTACATGTGTCCTTGGTTAAATGGCACAAACTTCCCCAGTGCATTTTGCAAACAAACAGACAAAAAAAGCTTCAGGAAACAAGAACTAAACCATGACCCACTGCTGCTGCAAAGGAGCACAATGATGTATGTTAATTTATTTTTTTTGCATATTTTAAATATGCAGAAAGTTAAATGTCATTAGGAAAATTATCTTATATGAGAAATTTCCAACCTCATGGTTCATCTTAAACATATATTGAAAGCTAGAAAGGTTTAAAATTAAGTTCACTTGTTTGTGAAAAGACAATATTCTATCTTGTGATGAAAACAACTTCCTATCCTTTATGTTTTGGCAGATAGATATTTGTAGGACTAGAACTACCATAAAATTGGGGGAAAGTATATGAAACCAAGAGAAAACATTTCAAGACAGAAGGCTAACAGGTCTTAAGATGAAAACCTTGACTTGGACTCACAAGATCTGAGTTCAAATTATGGCTCTGGCATTGGCTACCTAAGTGGCATTGGGTAAATCCCTTAACATCACTTGGACTCAGTTTGCTCATTTGTAAAATTCAATCAGTGAATAGATGAAATCTAAGGCTCTAGATTTATGCTCCTATGTAAAGAAGAATGTTCATTACTACTACAAACCCATCTATACCCCCCCATAAAAGTAGCTATAACACTTTTGATCTTTCAAGGATCATAAAATTTCACCTAGAACCCATTATTTTTGGAATATATTTATAGTTTTATCAGTTTGTACCTCTTGAATATTCATACACTTCAAACATGACAGACAAGAGGTCTGAGGCAAGTTAACAACTATGGGATATGAATGAAAAATAAACACCAAATTTAGTCCATTAAAACCTAATTCTTCTTCTGTTAGATCACATGTCTTTGTTACTGAAATTTGGGTATTTACAAGTCATACTTCCTTTGGGACCTGAAAACTCTGTGACTTAAGATGGTTCCCATAACAGGACAGTGATTAGTTATAATCATACCATCAATTGCTGCTCAATATTTTTGAAAGCTAGCTAGGGAAACTTTTAAAATGTACTTTAATGTACTTTAAAAGTATTGGCCTTGTTCTACATACATGAGGTTCGTATTCACAAATAGATATCATAGGACTAAAAAGTCAAGTTGATGTCTCCTTTAAAACAGAACTACTCTTAAAGTACCTCATATATATAACATTTATCCTAGTTTTCCAACCCCAAAGAATAAAATTACAAGTGGAAAGTGTCTTCTAAAGAGTCAATCAATGTTTATGGAGCCTTTTAACATTTAAAAGCTTTCTAATTAATGGTGAAAGAAGTAAGCAAAATACGGAGAAGACAATACTGTTATGCATGAGCCTAAAAGAATACACATACAAGGCAAGCATGAAAAACAAAATCACTAGAAAAAGCTGGAAGTATAAGACAAAGTTAAGTAAATGAGAGGAAGATTCCTAAAAGTGAGTTTTAAAAATAAATCTGAAGGAAAAGAGGGACGGAAGAGTTTTTTATAACCCCAGTGAGTTGTTCAGGTGAACAACTGGGGCACCTAAAGAGTAAGTCTTTTCTATTATGTCTCCTTCCCTATTTTCCACCTCCTAATACTTACAAAGTAGTAAGAGAGACATGAAGGGGATTTAGTAGTGTCAAAGATAAGGCTGTGGTGTTCCCATAATGTCTCCACTGATTTATAGAGTCTCATCACAGATTTTCATAGTTGGGACATCAGACACTTTCTAAGTCATCCCATAACTGAACAAAATTCTGCAAACTATCTGGTTAATGGTCATTTACCTTTTCTTTAAAAATTCTTACTGAAGGTCAGCCTATTACTGTCTAAAGTAGCTGAGTACAATTTTAGATAGCTTTAATTGTTAGGAAACATTATTTGTTTGTTTTTTTTTTTAACTTACTTCAAGCTAATTAAAACCACCATTAGCTGGTATAAGGTTGACAGCTTAACCAGGCAGTGATAGCAGGCAATCACAATTTCTAGGGCTCATTTAGCATAAAATTTCTATATGGCACATTAAGGAACCTCTGTGTGTGTGTGTGTGTGTGTGTGTGTGTGTGTGTGTGTAGGGGAGCATTTTAGACAGAGGGAATACTTTGAACAAAAGTGCTAGAATAGGATGGTAAATCAATTTGCAGAACTGGGCAGAGAACCTATGCTAAGAAATAATATAAGATGAGAATAGTAAGATAAGGAAATACCCACTGGCGGCGTTGATACAGGACTTTTAACTCTCAAATGTAACATTTAGTTTTGAGACTAAAAGGAACATAAGGGGTGACTTATTACCCTATTTACTTTGGATTATGATGCAGAGATAACTTCATACCTAACTTTCAAACCTAGTAGGCAGAATTTCAGGCTCTTTCCAGCCTAGGCAATCAGTTGAACAACAGTGCCAATGAACAGTGTGGCAGATTTCATTACCCAACAACTTTAACTTTTGAAAGTGTTCCCTTTCCTCCCATCCTTCTGCAGAAACATTTCATTAACAGTTGGTTTTAGAGGACAAACTTTATTCTAGGAGAGGGGGGTTCAGTTTCTAAATTTTGACATAAAACATAGCAAAGAGAGAAGTCAATTTTTATGCCTCTCCCCATAAATGATGCAGTGGTGACCAGCTGTGCTGAAGAGGGAGCACATTTAGTCCCAAACTGCTGAAGAAGGCCTTTGGGATTTTATTGTTTTACCTAATAATTAACTCATTTCTTCCTAGTTATTTTATCAATCTTAATTAAAAATAAAACAGAAATGAGGACTGAAAGGAAATAAGCTGTTTTTTTTGTTTTGGGGTTTTTTTTTTAAGCACAAAGAATCTTAGTTCTGCAGAATCAGGGCAACTGTAGTCAGTTTTGCTTATTGAATTAGTTTATAACCACCAATTTGCATAGATCAGCCAAAGAAACATGAAAGAATACTTGGATTTCACAGTAAGCTGGCCTGCTTTTCTGATACAGAAACTATGCTAGTTCAGATACCAACACTATACAGTTTGGGGTGCCAGGATTTAAAGATGTCATTTTTTTAAGCATTGAATATTTGCCAAATTTTTTTGATGTATTATGTTTGAAAAACTAACAGCAGCACCAAACTAGAGACTAAATGATAAAGCAGTTTTAAAAATCTGGATTTAATGGTTCTCCTAGGGACATTAAGTCTAGTACTATATAACTGTAAGTTTTATTAAAATTGCCTTAATTTTTACTTTCTTTCAACTGTACATATAAGGAGTCATACATGTAACTCTGGTTTAGACAAAAGCATTATTATGACCGAATCCAAAAGATTCAATGATATTATATTCAGTAATATCATTCATATTTTAGCGAGACCTGTGAGTAGTAATTCTAGCACCAAAATGCTATAAAACATATTCCAAGGCAAGCAGCATAAGAGTCTACCTAAAATTAACTGTTTAAGAACAATTCAATTGGAGAATTTAGGAAGATACCTCAGACTTCAAGATCCCAATACTTGGGGAAAGAGAAAGATCCTAGGCTCCATGGTAGGGGGAAACAAAAATGCCAAAATAACTGAAGGCCATTAATGAGGAGATCTTTTCTGGGATGCTGAGGAAGGAAGGCAGATGGACTTACATCTAAAAGGAATTGATCTGGGATCTAGTTGTGAGGAAGGTAAGGACTAAGAAAGAATGCCATACAAAAGCTTCACAAGTTAATTATTCCTGCTAAATGGATATTAATTCAATTTGGTTTTTATCTGTTAAATGTTAGCATCTTGGGTTTACATTTATGGTCACTCTATCTTAGTATCATCTTGTAGTTAGAATTTGTTCAGCATTAATATATTTAAAAGGAATACTCAGCTCACAAAATTTTATTACCCCTACATAGTATACATTATTCAAGATGCTAATACTTTAATAGAAACATGTAGTTGTCAAAATTGCATTTTCCAAGATTGACCTTTATATTTTGAGAACTCTCTAAGATTTTCAAATTTAAAAATTGGTAAATAATAGAAAGATAAATTTAAAAATAATTGATTACATGGCATAGAAATTAGAAGGTAAGAAACTGGAAGTCCTTTGGGAAAGACTAATATCTCTACACTTCTGAGTTGAGAAATGTTCAGCAAAAATAAAACATAATTGTGTGAATTTTCATCCAAAAATTTCCATCCAAAAAACTAAACTGAGAAATCTCATACCCATGTAAGGAGCATAAATAAGGAAGGATTTAAATATTCAAACATTCAGTCTCAGGAAGGTATAAGATGATGACATTCTGAGGATTTCTCACAATACCCATTTCATCCCTCAAAATTATTTGATAAGTAACAGTACTGGTATCCCAAGGAATAATTGGAACCTAAAGGTTTTCAGGTGTTGATATGGAAACCAGAAAATGCTACTGAGAATAGGAGATATATTGAGGATGGGATAAGAGAATGCTGTTTGTTGTGGAGATTATTTTTGTTTATTTATTTATATAAACAGGTTTGAAGGTTTTTAAATATCCATAAAAAAAAGAAATAGGGAAGAAGGACCCTAGGATTTTAGCATCTAATCATTTAGGTCAAAAGATTGTGGGTAATAAAGAAAAGGCAAAGCAGAATACCCAAAAGCAAGTCTATAAAACTCAATCAATTATTGGCAATGAAAAAGGAAGAGAATATTCTGAAATATTCACTTTTAAAAATATAGTCCTCAGAAGGAAAATTGTGGAATATTGCCTAGAAAAACCCAGTTATGTCTAAACATTCACATTTGCACTTACTGTGCACAATATTGTGTATATTTTGCTTCTAAGACAGTAGTTTGAAACACTGGAACCCTGGACCCCTAATAGTCTTCCAGAATCTTTCATATTGAATATAAACTACACCAAAAATATGCAGATCTTTTTCAAAGCATACTTTCTACTGAAGATTTTCATTTCCTTAAAAAGCACATTAAAAGAAGCAATTTGAATTTTATATTTTAAAGGTTACTTATTTGCCAAAAACTCCAGAAATTTTTTGTTTGTTTTTCAGTGGCAAATAAAAACAAGTTGAGTAGGTTTTCCACTTAGCATAGTAATAACTAGTATTGTGTGGGCGTGTGGAGTGTGTGTGTGTATGGGGGGGGGGTGCCTGTAATGAAGTAGTACAAGGAGGGAGGGGGGTGTCACCTTGTGGAAGAGAATGGAACATGCCCCAGAAACAAACCATTGCTGATGCTGGAGATGGGGATGGGACTGGGTAGGGAAGGAAACAATCCAGGATGTACTTGTTGGTACCCCATAAATTTTCCAACAGGGAGTGAACTTCTAGTTGTTTAGCTTCGTTACAACTTTGTCCTTGACAAAGTACCAAAAGTTAGACAAAGACCAAAAGTTGTAGACCACTGATACAACAGAACAAAGCAATATTTTCCCTTAATACATTGATAATAACAAATAGTTACTAATGAATAAGAAGCATTTTGTCAGAAATTTCATTATCCAAGAGAGTAATATAGAAATTGAAGATCAGAATATTAGAAATAAGAGATTATATAGGCAAAAATGCCTAAATTTTCAATCTTGTACTGCTACTCTTCTGGCATTGATATTTTAATGGTTCAGGGGAAAGAGAAGTAAAAAGATATGATCAGGAGGCAGAGAGGAGAAAAAAACCTATTTTTAAAGTTTGTAGAATTTAAAATATAAGAACTTTTAGTAGTAACAGTTTTGTAGGCCAGTAAAATTTTGCCACAGAAAATCAGCAGGGAAATACCAATATAATACAATCCTTTTATCTTATGGTGGAGTAAACTAAAGTCCAGAAAAGCTAGATGGGCAAGTCATCCAAAAGCACATAGCGAGTCAATGACATAGATTGGATTTCAGCCAAGGTCTCCTTCCTCCCAGTCAGACATCCAATCCAATGTTCCTTCCATCATCCTACACTGCTTCTAACATGGTACAATATATAGTGGACTTATTCTTTTCTTTTCTTTTGAATTCATGAAATAATGCAAACATTTCCATCATTTAATAGAGGAAAAATATGAAATGTTTCACCACTTTTTGTTTCATCTTTGAACCATATGACCTGGATTCATATTCTGATATTTACCACTGGTGTGACATTGATAACGTTATTTAACCTATATGGGTCTCAAGTTCTCACTATAAAGTAATAGGGTTCCATTAAATAGTTTTGAGGTTTCTTCCTGCACTATGTCCTTAAATGTTGAAATATTATATACATTCCCTACATCTCAACCAAACCTAAGAAGTCATGCCTTCCCTAAATAATCAGTAAAGTTTTATCTAATTCTAAAGTTCTATGACTGCCCACCAGAAGAGTTTCTTGGTGTAAGTGTTAATACCCTACCATTCCTACTTCAAGATAGATACTCACTACACATAGAGTGGCTCAGGAAGTTTCTTTTCAGATTATAAAATGACCTATAGCAAATCTTAATTCTGCGACCCTTGCCCTTAGCAAGAGCCAGATGATGATCTACTCACTAGAGATCTTGTATGTGAAACATCATCACTACCCGGGACCTAACAATGAAACAGAACTTATTTTGACTCCACATCCAAGTCAGATTTTCATTTGTTTCTTTGGATGGTTTACCGCCAAAAGATTTGTTCATTTGGGTGTCATTATAGTTCAGAAATCTAACAAGAATTGGGGGGGGGAAAAGCTTGGCAGAGAGAATGGGTCCAGAATCCTTTTTCTGGATAACTAGTCTTTCTCATGACGTTCATCCAGTATCTCAGAATTATGAAAAATTGTGATTTCTGTTCACAAATATACCTCCACAGGCCCTGAGCTTGTCAGAGGAAGTCCCCATTTTTAATGGATGTCTTTCATTTTTCCTCCCTCTTCTACCTACTTAAGCCATTCTTCCCTGACTTTTCCCATTATAAAGCTGCAATTAATTTTCATCAGAAAAGTTCTGAAAAACTTCCAAGCAGTTCAGGGTACAGCCCAGGCCAGAGGTCCATCAATAATCATAAAATGGAAGATTAAGAGGCTAGGCAGCAACTAATTAGGTGGGGTTAGGTAATTAAAGACATAAGCTTTGATCTTTCCTTTAAATATTTCCAAATGTTCTCTATCATTCTGCTTCAGACATAACACTTTTCTTCAATTATGAGCTGCCTCCCTGGTTGACCTCCATATCTACAGAACTGAGGACACAGAGTAGAAGATAAGGAAGAGTCCCTGAAAGGGAAATGTGTAACATCTCATGCCCCTAAACTCATAAAGCAGTTTGAGCAGCTGAGGCTCCTAAGTCTGTCAGGATCTCTCCAGGAGTCCACCCTACAGGCTTCCTTAGACAACTTTGCTCTCCTCACCAGACAGAGCAGGTTTCCCAGTGTGCCAAGAGAGAATGACAGCTGCCAAATCACCCCACCCCTCACAGCAATTCACTGCCTCCTTGTATAAGAGTGGAGCATTTGCCAAGTCAACAAGTTGCCTCCTAAATTTAATCATCAACTACCAATTAGACTTTTCCCCCAAACGGCCCTTACTCACCATCATTTCCACATCAGTGAAGAAAGAACGAACAAGTCAGAGGAGCCCTAGCATGAAAATTTCTTGGTCTGACCAAAGTACCCATAGAAAACTGATTCTTTATTTCATTATGAGAAAATTAGAATAAAAAAGGGGGGTAGAATCCCCCAAAAAAACCAAGAATGAGCTGTGCAAGGAAAAATTTATGTTCCATTTTTTTCTCATTTCCAAAAACGCAATGAATAAGAAAGGCAGAGAATTTACAGAGAAGGTAATGTATAAGCACATTTTTAGCTCTGACATAAAACCCAGTGTCATGCTTTCCATCAAGAAGGATTTACCCACATCTCTTACCATATACTAAGAAATGGCCATTGTAATTCAGGAAAAATAACTCCAAATCCCTTTTAATTCTTCTTAAAATAGAAAATAATTTTTATTAACTGGATATAGGAATATATATGTAATGGTGTCTGATTTAATAATGGAAAAGGAATCAATTTTTGACACTAAAGACAGCATCTAGCTAATAGCTTTTGTGTCAAGAAGAGAAGAGGAATCCATGGTGTTTTAAAAGTCTATTAGTAAATAACAAATTAAAAACATTGAATTTTTGGATGAGACTATGGGGTTTTTGAAGTTTCAGATCTTGGTAAGGGAGGAAGTATATTTATTGAAATATAATGGGGGGGGAGGCAGTTAGATGGCATAATGGTTAGAGTATCAAAGCTAGAGGCAGTAAAATAAGAGTTCAAATCAGACCTTAGAAGCTAGTTGTATGATCCTGGACAAGCCACTTAACTCTGTTTGCCTCAATTTCTTCAACTATAAAATGTGCTGGAAAAGGAAAGGCCGTTCCACTATCTTTGCCAGGAAAACCACAAATAGGGTCACAACTGTAACATATGGACAACAACAAAGAGGAAAAAAGAAAAGAAAAGAAAGAAAATCCTGGCCTTAAAGTCAAAGGACGCAAAAATCTTGAAGATTATATAGTACAAAATCTTGGATAAATCATTTCAACTTTCTGATTCCCTTCATTTTTAAAGTTGTTGCATTATCAAGGTTTCTTAACTTTGAGTCCATCAGCTTGTTTTGCTGCTTAATATTTTGATAACTAGATAATAACATAAATGATTTCCTTTGAAGGCCTATGTATTTTATTTTCTTGATTAAAAAAGCATTCTTCTGAAAAAAGATCCTTTGTCTTTTCCAGACTGCTAAATAGGATCATAAAGAACCCCTGATTTAAATGATCTCTTTTTTTAACTGTAACATTCTGTGAATGGTAAATCTCCCTTTCATATATTTGGTGTCTGTACCAATAGGTACAATAACAACTAGCATTTATATGGCACTTACTGTAAACTAGGTACTCTGCTAAGCAATTTAGTTATTGTCTTATTTGATCCTTCCAACAAACCTGTGAATTAGGTGCAATTTTAATCCTTATTTTTTAGTTGATGAAACTGACCAACAGAGTGATTAAGTTATTTGCTTAGAATCATGGAGCCAGTATCTGAGGTCACAGATGAATTCAGGTTTTCCTGACTTTAGGCCCAGCTTTCTATTCACTGAAGCACTTAAGTTTCCTACAGGTACTTACTATTTGTATAAAGTCTTCCATATTAGGAACCTCAAGGAATCAAAACAACTGTTGTCTGATAAGTATTATAATCACTATGGGAAATCTGAGTCTTTAGCTTACAAGTGTTCTATCCAACTTACTATATTATACCCTTTCTATTTATAATGAGTAAAAAGGCATTTAGCATTTTTAAAAATCTATAAACACCCAAGCTGTTTGAATAAAAAAAAATTCTACTCACTTCACTACTTTTATAAATTTCTGAAATCCAACAAAAGTTGAGAAATTATGAGATTTTTTTTTCTCTAATAATGAAGTATGTCTCACCACAATCAAAAAGCACCATATCATTCACTAAACGAACACTTTAGCACTGAACAATAGAAAAAGGGAAGCAAGAGGTTTTGTTTTGTTTGTTTTTCCCCCAGTATGATTCCATTTCTGACAATCTCAAAAATGGAAAGGCTATTTGTGTGGTATTTTGGGTCTGACTAGTTACAGGAAGTACCAAAAATCTCAGGAGAAATAGCCTTCTTCTAAGAATTCTATTCAAATTTAATAGACTTAAGATGTGTGAGACTTTTCAGACAGCCCAAAGATCCAAACATGTGGATGCTTATCTGAACGGAACCCAAACTCAGGGCCTTTTTGGAATTTCACACATCACTCCTGAAGCCCTCAGAGCAGGCTTCTGCTTGCAATCCCCCTGAGGGCCTGTCTCCTAATGGTGAGAGTCACCTCAGCATACACCTGTTCTGCCCAGTTTGGTTGGATGAGCCAGTCAATGGTAGTAACTATACATTACTACCTAGGACCTCACCTTTGGGTCTCTGATTTCTTTCTACATGGTCATGTAAGCACTGCGTTTTGACAGCAACCCACAGGAACTCTTCATAATTTGGCTGATCATATCAGGACTTTATAATAAATCCATTTGGAGCTACTTCAGAACAGGTATCAGCTAGAAGAACAATTAGGGTATATATTCTGCCAAGAAAAGCTGCCAGTTTTTACCTGTTGCAGCAATTGGGAAATAGACCTGTACTTGCTGAAAAATCTACTTGTACATGCATGCAGGGTGTGGGAGTATGAGCAGGTGTTTGCAAACCACAGTTATATTCTTAACAATGCTGCCTCTCTCCAACTTAAAAAAAAAAGAAAAAAAGAAAAAGAATGCTTGATGTCCAAAATCTCTTGCATCAGAAAAAAACAAAAAAAAGAAAAAAAAGTTTCATGGCTTTTAGTTGTCTGATCAGGCCTTCAGCACCACTGGGGAAGAGAGAAAGTATATTATTCACTTTAACTTTCACAGATAATGTGTATTTTGTTCCCCTTAACTTAATAGTAGCCAGCATTCAACTCTTTTTTGGCTAGGAGTTGTAAGAAAGGAAATTGATGTGTTATCCAAAGCCTAGGGGACATTATCAGTCACTTCGTCATCTTTTGTGGCTGATTTAGCCAGAGGCAACATTTTCCACAATCCTAATAAGGACCCCCAGTAGGGGTAATGAAGATACAATAAAAGTAATTCATTGAGCAATCCTGCTGAGAAATGAATTCCAGTCTCCAGCCAAATCTAATTGCACAGAGACACAGAATTAGTACCTAGGTGATAATAGATAAGGAATGTTTCTCTTACACCATACTCACATTGGTATCTCTCCATTCCACAGACTACAAAGCGTACTGATGGATGTGTATGTAAATTTAGAGTTACATCAGTAGAGTCTATAGAGTAATTAAAAGATCAGAATGAAAGATAGATAATGAACACTTTCATAACAAAGAAAGGAAAGAATTAAGATTGATTTATGAACTTCTTTCACTTTTTCCCATTTTCTTGGACTACTTTTATAAGGTACAGCATGAATTGATAGGGAAAGGTGAGGAAAGCCTCCTTCTGCTAACCTTATAGTGTCTTGAGCAGAACCTCAGTAGGATGGCACTTGTTTTGCTTCCAGTGATAAGTTTGAAATAAGACTATTAACAAGCCTTTAAACCTCCAAGGTCTTGACCAAGCAAATTCAACCCCACCAAGCTTCACCTGCTTCCATCGCAATCATGGCAAGCATAACCATCAGATCCAGGAAGTTGTTGCCTATCTATTCTCAGTCTGTGGTCTGTGGTCCAGCCCACTGTGGTAAATGTTGTGGTTTCCTGTTGGATGCTTATTCAGAGAATTGATATTTCTAGAAGGCACCATCTTTAATATGAACTCTTCTTTCCCCATGTTAACTTTCCGACAGCAGTTTCCTTTCCATTAAAATACCAAAGAGTAGGATCAGTAGCCAATTCATTTCCAAGCATAAATGTTGAGGGGCCCAAAACCCACCTCCAAGTCTACTCACAATACAAAGAAAATATTGAATGGAGTTAGAACTAAGCTAACTCTTGAAGTGTTTTATTTACACTGCCCAGTGTAATCCACAGCATGAGGATGGGAGCCCAAAACTCCCCAACAAACTAACTCTGAAAGTGGATGTCGACACAAATGTGTGAGCATAATCATAGAGTGGATGGCATAGCACGTGCACGTTCATGTGTGGGCAACAAAGTCAAGTCAAAGAAATAGCACATATCCTGCCAAATCACCAACTTTTCTTACAGCTTTACTGTTCTATTCTCTGCTATTGGTGGAACGTCAAGCTGTGTAGCTGGGTCTAAAGTCTCACCTGTCTTACTCTCTCAGCAGTTTTGAGACTAGTGAAAAATTATATGTATATTATTTAGGAGAAACCCAAGGGACTATCTTTCAATGTGGAGGAGGCCTGCAGCTGAGAAAGCTGAAATTGAATACCAGTCTCTGGGCCCAGACCAGTGGACAGCCAGGCCTTTTCTTATAACTCTAGTCAAACAACCTTTCCTTGTAAAACCTTAATTAGGGTCTTAAAATGGTTACAAGGCTGTAAAAGGGGGGGGGGTTTATGGACACAGTAATTCAAAGCTTTTCTTGTCATTGGTGATTTTTTTTCTTTCCTCTGTACATTTTTCTTTTAGCCCATCTCTATTTTGGAACAGAACTGGCTACCCTAAAACAACAGCCTTCCTGTGGTGAGTAGGTCAGGTGGGGAGTTCCCTGGGCAGAGCTGTTAATTGCAGAAAAACTAAGAAAGACCCTCTGACATTTTACCCTTCTTTACCAACTTCCAAATGGCTGCCCAAATATGGAAACCACCTTCCCCTGTGTGGAAAAACATTTAGGGCCACTCAAAACCATTAGATTTGTTGGCTCTGATTTCAGATGAATAGCACAAACAAACCCCTGCCCAAGTGGAAATACTTTGGTTGTCTTTCTCAGCTTTCCTAGCTCATCAAAGCTTGAATATCTCACAAGTATCTTCTAATGAGTTTCATTGTTTCATTCATTTTTCTTATCACCAATACAGGTAATGTTATATTCCAGGTGATGATAAATCTCTCTCAAAGCGTATTAACTTTTCTGAAGAACCTTTAAAGTTTTCTAGCATTTGAGCAAAACCTTTACAATTAAGGACTTAAATTCAGATTTATATATTTATTTTAAGTTTATAGAATTAATCTTTTAGTACTAGTACTATTTAAATCTTTGCTTATCTATCTCCCTGTGATTTGAACTGAAACCAAAAGGCTGAGGTTGCATCTCACCCCAACTCATAAGCTTAACTTCTAAATTTATTTCCCCTTTTGTAAAATTAGAGGATTTGTTTTTGCTCTATCTACCTCACAATGCTATTTTGAGATGATTTGCACACTTTGAAATCTACGCAAGTGTGAGTTGGTGGTGCTCTTGACTATTGTGGTGATTATTAGTAAAGAGTTATTTATTCAAATATGCATTTCTCTTATTGAACAAAGAATTGTGTATATATATCTTGGGCAGTTTCAAGGTTACTCAATGGCTTTTGATATTTCTACTTAAGATGAAATAGTGCTTATATGAACTTTTCATGCCTGATTCTCATCCTGTCTCAAAAAAAAAAAAAAAAAAAGGAAGAAAAGGTTTATTTCAAATATGTCTCTTTTCAGGGGTAAAAGTCACATCATCTCTAAGAATCTCCTGTTTCATTATTTGTAAAATGGGGGGACATATTACCGCCTGTATTTCACAAGATTGCTGAGAGAAAAAGTCTTTTAAAACCTTAAGGTGTTTTATAAATATGAGTTACTGTTATTACCATCATATTAATTATCATTCTGGTATTTCAAAAAAAAATTTAATGAAGAAAGCAAAAGTAGAAAAATCCCATTTATGATATATTCTAAGTTCTTATTATTTCATCTTAGCCAAAACTTGAGAAGGCTTCTAGGAAGTCCTATATTCCCACTATGCAAGGCAGTATAAATGATTGGAAGTTTGGGTCACCACCAGATGTGAAAATGATTTTTTGTTCTGAGGCCTTTCCCTTTATAAAAATTTAATAAACTGCTTCTACCTGTTTCTTGTAGTTAGCTTGAATAAGTTTTCATCACAGTGGAGAAAATTCAATTGTATCTGCTGAGAAGATGCTAATATTTTTTCAATCTAATGAAGTAGGGAGTAAAAGCAAGAATTAGGCAAAGTTTGATATGATTACAAGATAAAATAAATAAAAGCTATGAAAATAGTCAATTTACTATTCATTACCAGTTCTGGTTTAAAGATATAAATATATGCATATATATATACACATATACATCTATATATTTATATATGTAACATATTTGTGATATATATATACACATGCATGTATGCATATGTGTATGTTTGATAGGAAAGAAAGGTGGAATTATTAGCTAAGCTCAAATATTTGGGGCTGTCCATGCATTTTCCTTATCTGTAATATAGTGTTGTATTCCTTTTTATCTCTGCCTTTCAAAATCCTTCTACTCTATTGAACCTTAGCTCCAAGAGTTTTATCTTTTGCGTAGTCTTCTCTAATCCCCCTCTTGCTCCCCACCCAAATTTTTAGTGCTTTTTGCTTCCTCAAATATTTCTAGAGTTCTTTATCTGATCTCTGTCCTGGAACATATTGATCTGCAACCATAGAATATCTCTCCATTTGATTCAAAACCATAGATGTAAATTTGAAAGAGATCTAACTATTATTGTTGAGTCATTTCAGTCATGGCCAACTTTTCATAACTCTATTTGTTGTTGTTGTTGTTGTTGTTGTTTGGGGCTGGGGCAGTGTACAAAGATACTGGAATGGTTTGCCATTTCCTTCTCCAGTTAATTTAACATATGAGGAAACTGAGGTACACAGGGTTAAATGACTTGTCCAAAGTCACATAGGCAATTAATATCTGAAATCAGTTTTGAACTCCTGAAGATGAATGTCTAGCTGTTCCAAGCCTAGAGCTCTAGCCACTGAGCTACTTGGCTGTCCTCAGAGGCTATCTAATCCATACTTCTCATTTTGTAAATGAGGAAAATAAGGCCCAGAGAGTTTAAGTAGTCTGTCCAAAATTCCTAAGGTTCCCCACCAATAGACTCATAGCACCTCAAGAGTTGAAAGGCACTTCAAAATACATATAAACCAGCATACCCCTGCACAAGAATTCCCCTTCTGCATTTCATTTAGTCCAGGCAGTAGAAGTTTTTTGAAATACCTTCTCTCAAGTCAGATTTTTATGACATTTTTTTACCTTAAAAAGGTAGTTTCCACTTGAGAATTTCATTTTATCACATAATCAGAAGCATCCAGAAATGTTGGGTAACATTTTATCAAACAAAATAAAATTCATGTGGTGTTACTTTTCCTAAACTTTCATTCCTTTTATTTCTTGTCAAATAGTCAGTGATCTTAATATACTGAAATGCTTGCTGCTCCTTGCACAAAGATTCCCTTTCCCTTCTCCAATGGACTGATTATCCCTCTTTCACACAATGCACTCTCTTCTCACCTTTACTGCTTCCCTTTCCTGAGTTCAGCCTATTAGTATAGACCTTTCCAAGTTTCCTCAGTTACTAATGCCTTTCCATCAGATATAACTTTCATATCTTCTGTAGTTATTCTGTATGGATCAATTGTTTACATATTGTCTCTCCTATCAGAATGTGAATTTCTTGAAAGCAGGGTCTATTTTTTTCCTTTATATACTGAGTCCTTGTTCTTTAAAGGAACTTCCATTCTATAAAGAAAACATGTTCATATGTCACCATTGACAGGATCAATATAAAATAAATGCAGGGTAATTTACACTAGCAAGTACAGCAATGAATCATGAAAAACTCAATGTAGAAGATGGTGCTTAAAATATATCTTAAAAGAAGTTAGATTCTATAAGGTAGAGAGAGGGATGAGAGTGCATTCAAGACATGAGGGATAGCTGGTACAAAAGCATAGAGATGGGAGATGAAGTAATTTCAAGACCAGTTTGAACAGATGGTAATATATAGATGAAGAATAATGGTTGTTGAGATTGGGAAAGTATTTAGGATGTAGATTGTGAAGGACTTCAAAAATTAAGCACATTGGTAGGCATCTCTAGAGTGAGAAGGGAGGAAGAAGTTTATGTGATAAATTAATTATATATTTAAAAGGAATAGCAACTTGCACATAATATAGTTGTAGTTTTATGTGCATAGTTATCGCTTTAGTATTCTACTATGTTATGGAAATGCTTGTTTTACCTCATAGATTTAAAATAATATTTAAATAATTAAATCGAGAAGTTCATACTTGATCTTAAAGACAGTAGAGAACTAATGGCATTTATTAAGGGGAATTATTAAGTGGAATATTCCCAAATATGTGGAGGCTATATTGAACTGTGGGACGTTCTGAAGTAGAAGGATTAGTGAAATGCCTTTAAAATAGTTCAGGAAAGTTCAAATGAAGCTTTGAATTAAGGAGGTGACTGTGAATATTGAAAGATGAAATGTAAGTGAAAGATATTGTGGAGGCAGAAATGTTCAGATTTGGCTATTGATTAAATATTTAGAGTCAGGAAGAATAAAGAGTTGAAAATAATTCCAAGGCTTCAAATATGGAAGACTGAAAGGATGATGATGATGATAGCCTCAATAGAAAGAGGGAAATGTGAAAGAGAGGTGGGGTTTGAGAGAAAGATAGCCTGTTCTGTTTTGTTTTATTTTGTTTTTCTACTGGAGATATCATTTGGACTTCCAGTTTTAAATGATAAATATGAAATAATGAGCAGTACAGGACCAGGACTCAAGAGAGAGATGATGGCTATATTTTAGGGAATGAATTGCATAGATATTGTTATTAAAATAATGGGAGTTAATGGAGTCACCAAATGAGGGAATATAGACAAAGAAGAGAGTCTGGGAAAGAGGCATGTAGTAAATCCAAAATGAGCTAGAAAAAGAAGTTCATTAGTCAGAGAGTAAGAGGACATCAAGAAAATATCCAAGAGGAGAGAAAATATCCAACACTGTTAAATACTGCAAAAAAAAAAAATTGAGAAAAAAACCATTAGATTAGGGGATTAAGTGATCTTTTGGTGTTTAGTCAGGTCCACCTCTTCAAGACCTTGTATGGGATTTTCCTGGCATTTTGACTTGCCCAGGATCATTTGAATTTAGGTCTATCCATCCTCACTCCAAGTCCAGTTCTCTAACACTGAGCTACCAAGCTGCCACAATTTAGAGATTAGAAACTTGGAAAGAATAATGAGGTCAGAAGTCAAATTATTAAAATGTTGAGGAGTAAAAAAAAAAAAAAAATAGGAAGTAGAGACAGTGAGTACAGTTTTGGTTTTGAGGGTTTTGTTTCTAGAATGGCTTCTAGAATTTTTTTAACTGAGAAAGGGAATAGAAATCTAGCATGAATATTATGGTGTAATGAAAGGTTTTTTGTTTGTTTTTTGATTTACTTTGTTCTGGTTTAAGTTTTTTGTTTGTTTTTTTAAGGATCCAGGATACTTGGATATGTTTGCAGGCAACAGGGAAGAAACAAGTAGATAGGAAAAGATTAAAGATTAGAAACAGAGCAGAAGGAGCAGGAAAGGAGCAGTCTTCCGGGGAAGACAAGAAGAGATAGGATCAAAAGCATATGTTGAGGAATAGGATCTGGCCATGAAAACCACCTCATTATCAGAGCTTGGAATAAAGGAGAGAATAGGAAATGATGTCAAGAGGTTTTGAGATGAAGAGAAAAAAAAAAGGAGAGGGGACTCCCAGAGAATGGCCTTTATCTTAGTAATGTTATGAATCGAGGTCCTTATTTGAGAAGATGGGGAATGGGGAGGTTTAGGAAGTCTGAATAGGAAAGAGAAGGTTTGAAAGCCTTTCTGGGGAATGGGATAGAGAATCATTTAGGAAGGGGTCAAAGGATTGGCTTTCCTCATGGAGGGCACAGTTGAGATTAGATAACAAATTTAGTATACATGAGTTGTATTTGTGACTTCTTCCATTTAGCAGTTGATAAATAGAAGACAATTTTCATGTCCAGACTTCTTTTCACTGGGATAATCATCCCTACTTCCATCAATTCCTAATATAATATAATATAAATTCAAGGCCCTTCACTACCCCAATTATCTTTTTTTGGAAAACTCTCCAGTTTTAAAAGATGTATCTTTAAACTATGACACCTAGAACTGAATGTCTAATAAGAAGAAAGTATAATGGGACTAATATCTCCTCTTTATTCCTAGAAACTTGACCTTTCCTAATGAATCTTAAAAGCATGTTTGCAATTTTTTGGCCATGTCGTATCACTAACTCATATTGAGCTTGCAGTCCACTAAAACCTTCAGATCTTTTTTCAAATCAAAATTTATTGGTGTTCTTCTCATTTTAGACAAGATAGTAATATCAATAGAAAATTTGCATGACTTGCCTAAGCCAGTCATACAGTTGGAATTTGGTACTCCAATTCAAAACAAGCCAGACACTATTGCTTCACTCACTGACTCATGCTACTTCTCAGACAGCCTGTATCCCAATTTAATTGTTGGAGAGTAACTGTGCACTCACCTAATACAATAAAATCCCAATTACCAAACACAGAGTCAGATATACTCTAGGTCAAATTATGTCACCCACAGTTTAAAATATACATACACATAAAGCTCCAATAAACGTGTTAGTCCTCACTCCTGACACTCATATCATAAAGGACTTTTGCACCTGCAAACAGGCAAGGAGAGATTTTTTAATCCCTAGCTTATTCCATAAATCTCCTACCTTTTAAACTCTCCCAAATCAGCATAAAGGTGTACTATTTCTACTACATAAATATAGCAAAAGTCTCCTTGCTTCTCTTCTCCTCATCAGGTTTCTCTAAGTGCTAGTCCTAAAGAGTCCTTCCTTCTGAGAAGTGGTACTTTTACTCTGCTTATTTTCCATGGGGTTTTGAATCCTTTCTCCTTTTCCTTTCAAAGCATCTGACACTCACTACTTCTCTGACTTTTCAAAGGTTCCTTGACTACCTTGTGGGGGGAAATGAAATCCATAGCCAGGGGCTCATTCTGAAGATGCTGGGAGCCTGGTGGGAGCCTGGTGGGAGCCTGGGGCCAGAGTAGAAATCAGTAATTGAGGAACTCAGTGGGAAACTGCACTGGTCCCCAGAAGAGCAAATGAAAGTATCACTGACTCATTTCTTAGGTTAAAAAGTAGGGGGGGTAGCAGGAATGGGGAATGTGGCTGAGAAGAGGTGGGGGTGGTTCCTTGTTAAATCTGAAAAAGCAACCAATATCTTTCCTTGGGTAGCACACAATAAGCCAGAAAAGTAAAATACGAACCCAAGGAAAGATATTGGTTGCTTTTTCAAATTATTTTTAATATTGAAGGAGAAAACTCTTCAGTTCTAATTTTCATTTCCATGAGGCTATTAATAATCATGAGTGATTATTCACACTAAAAAATTATTGTCCTACTGTGATATCATTTAAATTTGGAGATAAAGATAAGCCTGGTTTAAGTACTGGGCCTGCAATCAAGAATGCCTGAGTTCAAATGTGGCCTCAGATATTTATTAGCTGTGTGACTCTGGACAAGTCACTTAAGCCTGTTTACCTCAGTTTCCTCATATGTAAAAGTGAACTGGAGAAGGAAATGGCAAACCACTCCAATATCTTTGCAAAAACAAAAACAAAAACAAAAACAAAAAACAAAACAAAAAGAAAAACCAAATGACCTCACAAAGAATCTGATGCAACAATTTTGGTGGGGAAGGATTCCAGTAACCTCAAAATGGATCCAAAGATCGTTTTTTAAAGCATTAAGTCATTCTAGATTTCTTTTCCCTGACCAAGGTCTTTCTATGTTTGGTATATTCTCTCATATATTACAAAAATGAGTTAGGAATTTTCATCCTAATTCTTTTGTTTCACTGGGACTGTTTGTGACATGAACTCATATAAAGTCAAAGGATGTCAAAGCTGGGAGGAATCTCAGAGATTATCCAGAATGTTCTGAGACACAGAGGAAAGATTGTGATATCTAATGTTACCCAGGAAGTTAGTAGTGGAATTGAGATTTAGAATCCAGATTATTTGCCATGAGAAGTACTTTCCCCAAGACAATTTTAACTGTATTCCCTCAACACATGAGATAACCTGTATAGTTTATTCAAGAAAAACACCAATGAAATAATCATTTATGATGAGAACTTTGTGCAAAGGAATAGTTTATCACATTGCTATTTCTGTCAAAGATGCTACCATTCTCCCAGTTTCCCAGATTCATAATCTCACCATTCATTCATTTGCTGAATCTTGCCTTTTATACGTGAAAGCCTATAAGTCATTATATCTGCCTCTCTCTGACACAGCCACTACTTTAGTTCAGGTCTCCCAATACCTCCTAATTGATCCCTTTCCTCCATTCCCTTCCATCATCCAGCTTGTTGCCAAAGTGATTTTTTAAATGCCAATTAGGTCATGTCACTCCCCTCCTCCATCATAGTGGTTCCTTATGCCTCTAGAATAAAATATTAACTCCTCTATTTAAAAATCATCATAACCTATCCCCAAACTATCTTTCCAGTCTCATTTTCCTTGACTAATCATTTCATACTCTGTGATTCAGCCAAATGGAACTTCTTTCTGCTCCTTATTCACAACCCTAACCCTAACCCTTCTTATCACCATTCTTTTGTGCTGTTTAATGCCCAATGCACAACCTTAAGAACAAACATTACTCCCAATTTCTAGTATCTTCCCTCCCAAGCTAATTTGTATTTGACTAGAAGGCACAGCACATACATAGAGCACTGAACCCAGAATCAGGATGAATTGAGTTCAAAGTTGGTATCAGATACTTTTTTGATTGTGTGACCCTGGATGAGTCCTTTAAATTCACTTTTTTAAATTATAAAATGAGGGTAATAGTAACACCCATATCCCAGTTTTGCTGTGAAGCTCAAATGAAACAGTATTTGAAAAATGCTTAACATAGTATCCAGCCCATGGCTGGCATTTGATAAAAATAAAAATAATCATAATAATATAAGTAAATAATGAAAGAGATAACTTTGTATTTATTTATAGTTTTATATGTATATATACATACTACATATAAAAGAATGTATGTATGTATATATATATATAATATATATATATATATATTGTCTACCACATTAGAATGTAAGCTCCCTGAGAGTAAGAATTGTTTCAGCCTCTGTACATCCCAGCCAGTGGTGTCAAATTCAGATAGAAACAGAGGCCAATAAGGATCATCCAGGTCATATATTGACTTAGAAAACCACATATTAATATTATCTATGTCCTTTTATATTTTTATTTATTTTGTGAAATATCAATGGGACTTTAATCTGGCTAGAACTGCACTCAACAGACAGTGTTTTTAACATCTTTATAATATTTCAAAGGTTCTCTTTGCATAGAAGACATATAAAAGCACATATATAACACACACAACCTATATAAGCATATATAACACATATCATATATAAGCATATATAACACACAACATATATAAAACACATGTATTATATATCATGTGGCATGTATGAGTTCTCTAACGTGCTGTTTTGAATGTATAATATATACCATATATAAAACACACAATGGTGTACAACTGATGATAAAGCATAAAGTGGGGAATGCCTGAGGTAAGATACAATCCAGTTCAACAAACACTTACTTCATCTTTATTATATAAGACACTGAGACAAAAATAATATCTGTTGCTATTGTTCAGTCATCTCTCATTCTTTGTGACCCCATTTGGTGGTTGTTATTGATTGTTTTCACCCATATACTTCACCTCTTTGGGGATTTTCTTGGCAAAGATATTTGTGTTTTACCATTTCCTTCTCTAACTTATTTTATAGATGAGCAAACTGAGGCAAATAGGCTTAAGTGACTTGCCCAGGACCAAACAGTAAGGGTTTAAAGCCAGATTTAACTTAGGAAGATGAGTTTTCCTAACTTTAGGACCAATATTCTATCTACTGCTTTACCTAGTTTCCCTCCAAATAATATACATACATATAAATGTTTAATCTCTGCCTTCAAAGAGGATAGGGAAATATTTTTTCTCATGGAAGCTCATTTTCCATATACAGAGATGGTAACCCATTCATGCTATGATATGAGAAGGCTATAGGGATATATTTTTGTCATGGAAACTAATTTTCCTTAAAAGAAATGGTAACCATTCATGGTGTGATGTTAGAAAACTATGGGAGGGCCCAAATCTTTTCCCACATACTTACTGAAGTTTGACATTCATCCATTAGAGTCTGACAAATACTTGTTGATTATTTGAATCCTGCAGCTTAAGACTCTGGTTCTTTATAAAATGCAAACATCTATAATTCTTTAGATTGTTCTCAGTCATTCTCACTTCACTGTGAATGAGGCATCTAAGAACAAGCTTGGGGTGGGGGGAGAAAGAAAGAACGTTTTAGAGAACCCTGGGTACCAATAATGGAAAGTCAGGAAAGACACCAAGAACACCTTCATTTTTTTAGAAGTCATTTGAAATTTTGCTTCCAACCTTGCCCAAGAAAAGTCAATTAAACAAGCATTTACTGAGAGTCTACCGTGTGCCAACGTATGTGCTAAGTGGCTAGAAATAGGGGATAAAGACTAATTCAAAGCTTACATTTTACTGGTGGGAAATATCATTCATGCATAACATTATTCTGAAAAATATATATAGAAAAATACTGAGAAATGTGGTAGAAGTGAGAACCCTAACAACTAAGGGAAGCAGGAAAGATCTGTAAGAAATGGCATGTGAACTGCTTTTTGAAGATGTTAGTAATTCTAAAAGGTAGAGCAGATGAGGAAAAACATTTCTGACATGAGGCACAGCATGTTCAAAAGTGTGGAGGTGGAAAATGGAATATGGCTCATGAAGGAGCAACAAGTACACCAATTTCTAATCAGTCTGGAAAGATAAATTGGAAACAGTTTATGAAAGACCTGAAAAAAAAGTTTATTTCTCATCCTCCTCATTATCCCTTTCTTCTCTTTTACCTCTCAACACATTTTGTGAGGATTTCATGTTAATGTTTGGTTTGCATCTTTCTGGGACTTCGGGACCTACACTTAGAAAGAAATAGACTAATTGGTAATGTTTATAGTATACCAAAACATTATGTTCATTTTATAGCTAGGATTACTGAGGCACAGAGAGCAATAGTAAATAGCTGAAAATCCCCATGACTGTTTAGAAAAAATAATCAGAGACATCCAAATCCATCTACTCCAACTGTGGGGAAGGAGAGGAAAAAAAAGAAAAAGAAATTTATACTATAGCTTTATGTTTAAAAGAAATAGCATGTTGTATATAATAGATTTACAGTTTCATGCATAATCATCTTTTTATTGCATTATATTATGGAAATTCTTGTTTTATTCCATAAAATAAAAATTAAATAAATAAATAAATTATTTTAAAAATCTAGTTCAACGCTATATTAGAGAAGAGGAAACAGGTTCATTGAGGTCAAGAAACTTGGGATTAGACCTGAAAAATCCTTACATTTACTCCAATGTCACATACCCTTTATAGTAAGCCTTATTAGAAGATGAGAAAGGTGAAATTATTAGTCAAATGGATTTTTTCATCTAAATTTTGTAATTATGAATTAATTTTTCTTTTTTCTCATTTTCCTCTGGTATGAACCTCATACTCTCTGAATCACTTTATGGACACAGATGAAATTCATCTTTTATTGAGGGGGTGGT
This sequence comes from Sminthopsis crassicaudata, assembly GCF_048593235.1. NCBI lineage: Eukaryota > Metazoa > Chordata > Mammalia > Dasyuromorphia > Dasyuridae > Sminthopsis > Sminthopsis crassicaudata. The sequence goes on along the minus strand of NC_133617.1, from coordinate 252,678,004 downwards.
GGGAGAAGTCGAGGCTGGGAGGTAGGGGTGAAGAGCAAGAATCAAGTTTAA